>NW_025401063.1:4238442-4251007 GCF_015345945.1 Tribolium madens
AATATTTTCAATGTAAATTTATTTATTTTATGATGGTTTCAGAACCTTTAGTTTTAGAACATAAATTTTAGATGTTTCTGTTTGTTGTACATTTGAGGATTACATTTTACTGAAATGTGAAATCTTTAACTTAAAACATAACAAGTTTTGATTCTTGTTACGAATATGTTTATTTGCTCAATTTTTTTCTACTACCTAAAATTTTGTAAAACTAAAAACTTTTTTATTTTAAGATAGTTTCAAAATCGTTAGTTTCACAACATCAACATTCGAAGTTTCCGTTTGTTGTATATTTCAGGATTTAATTTAAGTAAAATTTGAAAACTATAACTCTATAAAAAACTCTCTATAAAACATAACAAACTCTTTCTTTCTTGTTGCGTTATTTTTTAGAGTTGTTCATTTTTTGCTCAGTTTCTTGCGAAATTAGAAACTTTTCAGTTATTATAACTTTATTTCATTGATATAACTTTTTATTTATTTTGTAACAAAACACTAATATTTTAATTTATTTTTATTTTAAGATGGTTTTAAAATCTTTAGTTTCAGAGCATCAACTCTAGAAGTTTTTGTTTGTTGTACATTTGAGGGTTTAATTTAACTAAAATTTGAAAACTTTAACTCAAAACAACCAGCTTTCTTGTTACGAATATTTTTATTTGCTTAATTTCTTTTACTATCTAAAATTATGCGAAACTAGAACTTTTTTATTTGAAGATGGTTTTAAAATCTTTAGTTTCAGAACATCAACTTTAGAAGTTTTTATTTGTTGGACATTTCAGCATTTAATTTAACTAAAATTTGAAAACTATAACTCAAAACATAACAAACTTTCATGCTTGTTGGGATTATTTTTTAGAGTTTTTATTTTTTTGCTCAATTCTTCCTATTAGCTAAAATTTTGCAAAATTGATAATTTTTCATGTTCTTTTTTTTTAAATAGACGATAATTTTCAACTTAGATTTCTTTTGAAGTTTCTGTTTGTTGTACATTTGAGRATTTAATTTAACTAAAATTTGAAAATTTTAACTCAAAACATAACATACTTTCATTCTTGTTGCGTTATTTTTTACACTTGTTCATTTTTTGCTCAGTTTCTTGCGAAATTAGAAACTTTTCGTGTAACAAAACACAATTTTTACTTTTTTATTTTAAGATGGTTTCAAAATCTTTAGTTTAGACTTTTAGAGCATCAACTCTAGAAGTTTCTGTTTGTTGTACATTTGAGGATTTAATTTAACTAAAATTTGAAAACTTTAACTCAAAACAACAAACTTTCATTCTTGTTCCGAATATTTTTCTTTCCAACAATTGCAGAAGATTAGATAAAACTTTTTAATGAAATGTTTAAAGTGAAACTGTCTAGGTACTACACAAAAGTTGCGCAGTGTTTTAGCCAATTATTTCTTACTGAAACTTCAAAATGCAAGTTTTAAGCACTTCTTAACTGACTATTCATGTCTCGAATGCGATTTTAACACTTTTTCATTTCCAGGACGTCTTCCAGCTGCACACGCCGGGTGGCGGAGGTTACGGCAGCGACCAGGACGCATTCCAGTACTCGGGGAACACCAGAACTAACGCTTCTCTTGGGACTTTCGTCGAGCGGGGAAGCGTTTTCGAGTACCGTCAAGGCCAAGAAAGCGTGTAAATCCCTCTTGATTTGTTACTCGCGACTGCGGCCGAATCTTAACTAGAGCTTTTTCTCAAACTTTGTTAACCTATTAGAGAGTTTAAATAAATGGTTGCCGAATTTCCTTCTAATTACGTTGCATTTCTCTTCCACTTTTATTGGTTTTTGTTGTAGAAAATCCCCCAGCGACTTCACGTTGTTTTGTTTTTACTCACTCGCTCGACTTTATGAGAATTGTCGTAACTTTTCTTATTTATGACAAACGGATTTCGTGCCATGATTTATTTGCGGGATATATCCACAATTTTTACATTGTGGCAGTTACTAATTTTTGAAGGGGAGACGAGAATTTAGACATATCAATTTATTTAGTCTATGAATAAATTTTTTCAAAACTAACAAAATCAACTCAGTTATAAAATTTGAAAACCATAACTGAAAACATAACAAACTTACGAATATTTTTTGTTGCTCAATTTCTCTTACCTAAAATTTTGCGGAACTAGAAACTCCTCATGTATTTGTTTTTTAAAAAAAGCCTAATATTTTCAGTTTAAATTTTTTATTTTAAAATGGTTTCAAAATCTAGTTTCAGAACGTTAACTTAATTTTGTGAAACCACAAATTTTTCATGTTTATATTTTTTAACAAAAAACTAATATGTTCAACGTATTTTTTGTTTGTTTTAAGATCGTTTCAGAATCTTTAATTTCAGAACATCAACTTTAGGAGTTTTGTTTGTTGTACATTTGAGGATTTAATTTAACTAAAATTTGAAAACTATGACTGAAAACTTTTAATCTTGTTACGAATCTTTTTAATCTGTTCATTTTTGGCTCAAATTCTGCTATTATCTAAAGTTTTGCGAAACCAGAAATTTTTCATGTATTTGTTTTTTTAAAAAGACTAATATTTTTGGTTCAATGTTTTTATTTTAAAATGGTTTAAGAATCTTTCGTTTTAGAACATCAAATTTATAGTTGTTTTTGTTTGTTGTACATTTAAGAATTTAATTTAACTCAAAATATAACAAGCTTTCATTTTTGTTACGAAAATTTTTTAAACTTCTTTCTTCTTTCATTTTTTACTCATATTCTCCTATTACCTAAAATTTTGCGAAACTAGAACCTTTTTTTCACAAAAAACTAATATTTTCAACGTAAATTTCTTTATTTTATAATGGTTTCAAACCTTGATTTTTGTTACGAATATTTTTATTTGCTCAATTTCTTCTGCTACCCAAAATTTTGCGAAACTAGAAACTTTTTTATTTTAAGATGGTTTCAAAATCTTTAGTTTCGAACATCAACTTTAGAAGTTTCTGTTTGTTGTACATTTCTGTATTTAATTTAATATAAAATTTGCAAAACTTTAACTCAAAACATAACACACATTCATTCTTCTTACGATTATTTTTTAGAGTTTTTAATTTTTTGCTCAATTTTTTCTATTACGTAAAAGTTTGCAAAATTAGTAGTTTTCACAATTTCTACAATGTATGGCAGTTACTAATTTTTGAAGGACAGTCGAGAATTATTTAGGGCAGTTTAAAGACATAAATTTATTTAGTCTATGAAAAAAATTTTTCAAAGCTGACGAAATCAACTCAGTTATAAAATTTGAATAAACATAAACTTTTATTCTTGTTACGAATATTTTTTAATTAAATTTTAATTCATTTTTTGCTTAATTTTTGCTATAATCTAAAATTTTGCGTAACTAGAAATTTTTTGTGTATTTGCTTTTTTATAAAAACTAATACAATTTTTAGTTCAATTTTTTTATTTTACAATGGTTTCAGAATCTTTCGTGTTAGAACATCAACTTTAGTTGTTTTTGTTTGTTGTGCATTTAAGAATTTAATTTAACTATAATTTGAAAACTTTAACTCAAAATATAAGCTTTCATTTTTTCTATGAATATTTTTTTAACTTGTTCATTTTTTACTCAAATTTTACTCCTATTACCTAAAATTTTGCGAAACTAGAACCTTTTTATGACGGAGTCTTTATTTTTTTACAAAAAACTAAGATTTTTCAACGTACATTTCTTTATTTTATGATGGTTTCAGAACCTTTAGTTTTAGTACGTCAATTTAAGATGTTTCTGTTTGTTGCACATTTGAGGCTTAAATTTTACTAAAATGTTAAAACTTTAACTCAAAACATAATAAGCTTTGATGCTTGTTACGAACATTTTTATTTGCTCAATTTCTTCCACTACCCAAAATTTTGCGAAACTAGAAACTTGTTTATTTTAAGATGGTTTCAAAATCTTTAGTTTCAGAACTTTATGTTTGTTGTACATTTCAGGAAACAAAATTTGAAAACTATATAACTCAAAACATAAGAAACTTTTATTCTTGTTACGATGATTTTTTAGTTTTTCATTTTTTGCTCAATTTTTCCTATTACCTAAAGTTTTGCAAAATTGGTAATTTTTACAATTTTGAAGGGGAGACGAGAATTATTTAGACAAGTTTAAAGACATATCAATTTATTTAGTCTATGAATAAAATTCATCAAAACTGACAAAATCAACTCAGTTATAAACTTTAACAGGAAAGGCAAGTAAATGATGGAGAGATTTTGAGTAAATTAATTTATACAGAGTGTTTTACAAGGTGTTGAAAATGAACTAGTTTTTTACTTTACAAAAATACAGATTTTTGACTAAAAACGACTAGAAGAGGAAATAAAGTGGAAGACACATAGTTTGTAAAACACTCTGTAGATTGAAAATGAGAACCGAGCTTTTTATGGTCCACCTGAACCAAAAGAACCAAATCACAATAGTTGCACTCGCGGAGGTCCCGCACCCACGGATATCACGTCCCGAAATCGGCGTCGTAAGTCTGCGTGTCGACGTTTCGGTCTTTGTGGAGGGGTTTGTCCGTCGTCCTCAGGAAATGCCGGGGGTGGCGCCGTTTGTACGGCTCCCACTCGGCCTTCGACAACTGTCAGTGCGTGACGATGACGTCGGGGGCCGATTTGGTCGTTTGGACGCTGTAGGGGCGTCGCTTGTCCTCGAACTTGCTGGACCTCTTCGACGCCACTTCGATCTTGGCCTCGGCCTTGAACTTGGCGTCCTTCTTGTAGCCGAAGGTGCTGAACGGCGCCGGCGGCGAGTTGGTATGGACGCTGTGGTTCGGCGTGCTGTTGCCCGAGCTGTAGCCCTGCGTCGTGAAGAGGCTCTCGCGGGTTTGGCACGCGCTGTCGCACATCTCGGGCAGCGGCTCGTTGTCCACCTGGAACACAAACAATGACACAAAATGCAATTTTATGAGACTCAAGAAAACTTCCGATACAAAAAATCTACAAGTCTTTGTGCTTTTTCCGATTTTCAATTTGTAAACTTGTTGAGGAAGTGTTAACACACCTAAAATAATTATTTAATAAACCAAAAGTATGTAAGTATTGTTATAAAAAAAATATTTTATCCGTAAACGTTGTGATCTAACGTCTAAAAGCTCAGTTATGAGAAAAATCTATTTTTAAAATACTCACTTTTTTCAGTCTTGAGATTATTTTATGCATTTTTCGTTTACTACTTTTGAAAGTCATTAGGAGTAAAAGTGATAGTTTATGTGGCAAAGCGGAACGTTTATTTTCCCGAAAGTAGTGAGAAAAAAACTTGTGACATTTAGGCCTAAAAATGACACAAAATGCAATTTTATGAGACTCAAGAAAACTTCCGATACAAAAAATCTACAAGTCTTTGTGCTTTTTCCGATTTTCAATTTGTAAACTTGTTGAGGAAGTGTTAACACACCTAAAATTATTATTTAATAAACCAAAAGTATGTATGTATTGTTATAAAAAAAATATTTTATCCGTAAACGCCGTAAAAGTGACCTTTTTATGACTAAATGAAACAAGTAAAAGTTTTACTTTTCAAGCAAAAAGCTAAAATCTAAACGTTTTTACTTTTATCAGCATTGCACTACTATCTGCGCTAGTCATGCACTATAGTTAAATTCATTTACTTGCTAATTATAGTGTTGCTCTTTACTCTCGAAATGAATTTGTTTGTGGATAAAATAGTTTATGTGGCTCACCTGAATTATTTATAAACGTTTAGCTTCGCCCCATAAACTTTTACTTTTATTTCTAAGAACAAAATATACTATTACTGTACTTTTCTACTGAATGTCGAAATTGTCTTTTTTTCTTTTTTTTTTCAATATTTAGCACCTGAAAAACTATAAAAATCAATATTGACATTTTCGACAATTTTTATATCATCGGCTTGTGTAAGTGATATGTTTTAACATTTTTAAATATGTTTTTTTCTAATTTGCGTTTATAATATGTTTATTAACGTCTCCAGTAGGAGTCGTTTATGGCTATCTATAAAAGCACACTGTAGTTTAATGAATTTAGGGTTATTTAGTTTTTGGATGCCGCTTCTGACTTGTCAGGTAACAAATTTTGCAATGTTGCTTCGGCAATTTCGCGAATTTCGGGCGGAATGCAAACTAAATTCTGTTTCTCATATTTTATTTAATATTATTATGTTGTAACACTAATAACTAATAATTTGTAAATTTTATTTTTAATGACAGACGGTAGAAATGACAGGTGGGCGCCGAATGTTACCAACCGATACCAACTAACACAAAATTCTCTAGGCGACAAAAATATATATTTTTTAATTAAAATAAGAAAAAAGGGGGCGCAAATTAGAAAAAATAGCATAAAATACTCGTTTTATAATGGCATTGGCGCACTCATCCCATAGAACTTGGAATTCGTGCGCCAAATCAACCCTTATAAAACTTGTTCTTTAATATACTATTAAAAAATTAAGAAAAACAACATGAAATATTTCAAAAGGAAAAAATACTTCATAACTACTAGTCATTATTGAACCAAATTTTAAGTTTACAAGAAACCACTAAATAAATAATGAATTGGAGTATAACAATTTTTATTTTTTACACTTTTCTCCAAAACATATTTCAAGATTATTTCATGCATTTTTGGTATTTTGCAGTTTTAAGAAAGTAATAGTGTATTATATTAGACTATACGAGTTGCAAAAGGCAAGAACAAACAATTGCATGAGTGACTTTTTCTAACAAGTGTTTTATACTATTTTTTATTCTGCACTTAAAAAAAAGAAAATTATTAAAAGGGAATTTTGCGACACGTGGCAGTGTTATTCATGAAAGCGTTGGAAAATTCAACTCAAACTGACATTTGTCATTGTGCGTAATCTGGAAATGTCACCGAAAAAAGAATCCTGATTTTTTTAAATGTATTTCTCGATTATTTTATGCATGTTTAGGTTGTCAAAGTCTTAAAAGTACAAAAAACTGTCTTTAAACGAATGAATGGTAAATTCAGATTTTAAATTTGTATGAACTGAATGTAAAGAAAGAACAGTTTTTAAGTTTCCAAATGTGTTTTTTTTGAGCTCAAAAAAACATTTTTTCTCTGATCTAACGTCTAAAATCTCAGTTATGAGAAAAATCAATTTTTAAAATACTCACTTTTTTCAGTCTTGAGATTATTTTATGCATTTTTCGATTATTGCTTTTGAAAGTCATTAGGTGTAAAAGTGATAGTTTATGTGGCAAAACGGAACGTTTATTTTCCCGAAAGTAGTGAGAAAAAAACTTGTGACATTTAGGCCTAAAAATAGTCACTTTTGTGACATTAGCAGAAAAACTGTATTTAAATCGACATTTCAAAAATCAAATATTTTATGAGCTGGAGAACATAAAAATTATTTTTGAATGAAAAATTCTATACTTATTTATTCTCTTTGAATATGTAAATATGAACTGAAATGAAATAAGAAACATATAAATAATCCAATTTTTCAGTATCTACTTATACATATTTTTTAAGCTCTTATTAAATTACAGTTAGGATATTGTTGCGATTTATTAACGTCTAAAAAGCTCAGTTCAACACTTTTTCTCAAATTGTCTTAAAATTGTCTCAAATTGTGTTCAGGCTCACTTTTTTGTAAACTTTAAACTGCTCCATAAAATTAAGAAAGTCGCATTATTTTTACCACAAACAAATTTTATTCTTCTAAACAAAAAAGTAAAAAGATATCTTTATCTTACTTTAAATTGATAATTTTTTTTTAATAATTTATTAATTTAATTATTTATAGCACATTGCCTTAATTTTTGTGGAACAGTATATTTGAAAAATTAACTTCTTAAATTACAACACCGGAATTCCAGAATTTATCACAGTTTGAAAATTGAGTTTTAAGAGAAAAACATCCGTTTTTTATGAGTATTTTATTAGTTGCAGAACATGCATTTTCGTTAAACGTCAAAGAAGTGGCATATTGTGTTAAAGATTCACTTTTACTCCAGTGGCATTAAAAAACTTTTATTCCTAAGAGTAAAAGTGRCGTTTATACGTATAATCAAAAAAATCCTCGTTTTAAACAAATTTATACTTTAATCGCATTCGAGTAATTTGTGAACAAAATTCAATTTTAATGACAAAACATGGTAAAAATATTGAAAAAACAAAATGTTTGAAAGCCAAGTTATTTAATTTGCTTTTTGTTTTGTTTGTATTGATACATGACTAATACTTAATTAATAAATTTAGCAATACGGCTTATTTTTTAATAATAAATAAACAGAAATAAAAAATTAATTAATTTGCTTGGTCTGTAGTTGCCGGGCTGCCATTAAATACCACAGACATCTCAAAAAAAACACGCTTTTTTTTCATAATCTATTGATTCTTTTTAAATACGAGTATGTGTGATTTGATTGAAATAAACATAAAATTTGATTTTTGAACTTCTACGATTACGATTTTCTTACGACGAAATGTCTAAAAACCTCAATTTTGTAAATAGTATATCATGTCATTTGGAGTAAATGTTATAGTTTATGTGGCGAAGCTGAACGTTTATTTTGTACACAGGGTGATTCTTTCAGGGCCTACATTAGAAATTTTTTAACTTCTAATGCACATAGGAATTTGAAATTCTGTACACAACCCAAATCGACCAGTCTAAGTTCAATTAAATTATTTTCAAAATGGAACTACGCGAAATTGTCGCCAATTTTGAAATTTTAAATGGTAACCACTTATTTTTATTGCATTTTTGAATTCTCCTTTTCAAACTGAGTAAAATATACATAGTTGTTACTACTATCTGTCATAGTGTTTGATATATGTCAATTTTTTGAACCCTTTGCGATAAGTGATGAATATTTTTTTTGCATTTGATAACCGAAGATTCGAGGAGTTTTCTAAAATTTTCAAAATTGTCAACTGTCAAATTGTAAGGCTAGTATGATTTTTTGAAAATGATGTCCTATACCCATCTCTTACAGTTTTTGAAATAATCACGAAAAACATGTTTTTTATTTTCATAGTTAATCAACTTCTCGTAGTTCCGGAAGTTCAGCTATTATAATAATTTATATATTATATATATTATATTTAATAATTAAAATAATTTAGCTGAACTGAGATTTGGGTTGTGTACAAAATTTCAAATTTCTATCTGCATTAGAAGTTAGAAAGTTTCTAAAATAGGCCCTAAAATAATAACCCTGTACAGGGTGCTGCATTTTGGATGTCCGAATAAGGAATCTCCGAAACTAAGAGGTTTAGCCAAAAACGAGTATAACATTCTGGGGCTCATTTTTTGAGAAAATAATATTGATTAAAACCGCATCTCGCTAACGTCTTTTGTTTTCGACTTATAGACAAAAATTAACATTTTAGCGAAATCTAAAAAAATTCACATCTTCGTTATTATAGAAGATAGAGATTTGAAATAAAGACGTTATACAGGCACTTTTTTACGTAGAATTTAATAATGTAGTTAACAATTTTTTTCAGTTGTTTGTTTAGACGTAATAAAATAAACTTGTATTTTTTTAAATGGGAATCATAGATGGCTATGTCATTTTTAAAAAGCTTGTTTTTCTCTTATCTAAAAAATATATATTTGTAACAAATTATTATAATACATTTTTAGCAAAAAATTATCTTTGATTTTTGTTCGCAGTTGGCCATGAAAAAATGTTGCATCTTCAACTAAAAGGATTTAAACTAAATTATATTCAACCAGTGTCACTAATGAAAGAGTTTTCTAAGTACTAAGTGATGAAAAAGATGCAAAATAAATTGTAAATCAACTTATTGGCGACTAATAACATTTCTTCTTTGTTTTTAAACAAGCTAACATTACCATTGCAACTTCTAGTGATACATAGAGTGTTGTAAAAAAAGCCGCTTTAATTCTTCAATAAAATATTATATATAATAATTCAATAATATTATATAATTTTATATGACACAAAAATGACGATATGGCTATTCAAATACCCAAATTCCGTCTAAGTGGAACGTTTTCCTACCTCCATTAGATCATCAAAAAAATGTTTTTTGTAATTGTGTTGACTGTTGACACATTTGTTTTTCCAATTTTTTGATTTTTTAGAAATATGTAATAATTTTGTTCTGAGGCGCTCAGATATTTGTTCAATGCTTCTACCGTATTGTATCTTTTAAATCTTTATAATTTTATCTATTTTTTCATCTATTTTACAGTTCACAAAACTCTTATTGATTATTATTTACACATTTGGAGTGAAATAGTTTTTCCATGGCCAACTGTTATCACACAAAATATGTATTTCACTTTTTAAGTATAGTTATAAAAAAATATTTTGTTACAAATATATATTTTTTAGATCAGAAAAAAATAAGCTTTTCAAAATTGCCATAGCCGCCTATGATTTCCATTTAAAAAAATACAAGTTTATCTCATTACGGCTAAACTAACACTTGAAAAGAATTGTTAACTACATTATTAAATTCCTCGTAAAAAAGTGCCTGTATAATGTCTTTTTTTCAAATCCGTATCTTCTATAATAACGAAGATATAATTTTTAAAACTTAATTTTTTTTAAAACAAAAGACGATAGCGGGATGCGGTTTTAACCAATATTATTTTCTCAAAAAATGAGCCCCAGAATGTATCACTCGTTTTTGGCTAAACCTCTTAGTTTCGGAGATTCCCTATTCGGACATCCAAAATGCAGCACCCTGTACAATATATATTTTTTGTAATAATATATTATATACATATTGTAATAACTCAGCTGAGAAAAATAAAATTTTTACTCTATGTCGGAAAGTAAAACTTTTACTTGTGACATTTAGTCATAAAAGTGGTCACTTTTATGACGTTTGCGGATAAAAGCAATAGTTTGTTTTGACATTTTTTTCAAACTGTCTCAAAAGTATTTTATTCAATGTCGTTAATAAATTGACTGCGTGCTGCAACTCCGGGATTCCGGAATTTAAGTTGTTTGCAAATTGCCAAAAATTTCGATTTTCGAAGCAACATAGCTAGTAAAACCACTTGCCGTGTATATGTTGGTGTGATAAGCATCGCCGTTGGGCGGACTCATGCTGCGCTCGTTGCGTACGAGGATGGGCAAAAGCTCGCCTCCGGGTACGTAGCAGGGGGTGGTGGCGGCGTTGGCCGCGTCAAAGTGGCCCGAATTCATCGAGGGCGAGCTGTTGGAACGCGACCTGGATACCGATTTGGCCAGTTTCTTTTCCGACGGCTCTTGTTTGTCCAACTCGTTGAGTTGCTGCTCCCTGCTTTGACGAATGTACTCCTGCGAATGCAAACAAGGGTGGCCGCTTGATTAAACTACTCTAATCAAGATGCGCAGCTGAAAAAAGCACACTGAAACATTGTGCCGACTTCAGACACCTAATTATGGTTACGGGCCAAAGTTATGTATTCCATTTCAGCTTCCCGGCAATTTATGTACAGGCACGTCCTGAATAAATGATCATTTTATGAGCAATTTATCTCACTGGAACGCTTATATTTATCTTGGATCCGGGTACTTCACTCATGGCCCAAGAAAACTTTTGTATTTATTTTAATRCAATGTCTGTTTATGTCAGTCAGARAAAACCTATTTTACAGCMCAACAACTACCCAAAGATAAAATCTGAGACCTCGTTTAAGGTARATATCAGCTGTCAAACAATCAATAAGGGCTCGAAGGCAGTTAGCAATATTTCATAAGCTGACACGCCATCTAGAGCAGAGGTGTGGGTATCGTCTTCGTTCAGAACAAATAGTTTTCTGGAAGCACACCGTTCAATCGACGCCGTGTAACAAATGGTGATCTGAGAATCTCATAGAGGCGTATTTGGTACATTATTTCAGTCTGGCTGAAAAGACAAATTCTCCATTGTGCGATAAATTTTAAATTCAGAGACGATTTACGCCTGAAAACTGGAAACATGTAGTGTATTTTTCCCCAACATCAAAATTTTCACAGTAATAAGTGTCATGCAAGTGGAAAGTTATTAAATTTGCTGAAACTGCAACGAGTGTAATTTTAACGAGCTTACCGCCAGGTAATTTGGAAAATGTAGCGTTTTCAGAGAACAAAACTAGGAAATGTGAAGGAATATTGGGCAATAAATGATAAAAAAATTATGAAAGATGACATTAAAAACATTTTATGCCATAACTTTCAGCCAGAATATTTCAAACAATGTTTCGAATTTTTCAGTTGAAAACTATCTTTCATTGTGGCTAGCTAATATAAATTAAATTAAATTAAATAATGCAGACAAATATTTTACAAAATTCAAATTTATATGTAATTGAAAACCAATTTATTCTACTGTACTAACATAATTGTTTTTCAATATTTCCACAAATAAAACACGTGAAATGAAATACAAACAAAAAATTAAATAAATCTAGCAACTACAAAAACTGTTGTACTATGCAAATTAATTTTTCTTTTATTTGGCAAAAATTTGTTAGATACTTTTATAATGCTTTGATTTTTTCAATACATTAGCTAAAAAGATATTGATTTAAGAAGAGCAGTTTTTACAGGGAGTTTTTGTTATTTCCTGAATTTGAAAAATGCTCGATTCATGCTA
>NW_025401063.1:4251537-4276365 GCF_015345945.1 Tribolium madens
TTTTGTAAATTACTGAAATTTTTTTGAAAGTACTGTTTTTTTTAGAATTGTCGGAAATATTTTTTTCCAACATTACGTTAAATTCCTTATTTTTTTTCTTCTGGAATTACTGGAATTCTTATTGAAATTACCGGAGATAATTGCTTCTCAACATTTATATGTAAATATCTATATTACGTCGAATTTCTTAGAATTATCGGAATTAATTTGGAATTACACAAATTATTTTTGAACTATGAAAATTAAGTTGGAATTACAGAAATTAATTTGGAATTATAGGAATTAATCTGAAAACAATCGAATTACGATGGATTATTGGAATTACGGAAATTTCAGTGGAATTTTTTTAGAATGACAGAAATCGGTTTGAATTTATGGAATTACTGAATTTTTTTTTATAATTAGCGAAGATAAGTACTTTTTCAAGATTACGTTGAATTTCTTAGAACTATCGGAATTAATTTAGAATTTCAAGAATTAACTTGCAATTACGGAAATTAAGTTGGAATTATAGGAATTAATTTAGAATTATAGAAATTAATTTGAAAACAATCGAATTACGATGGATTATTGGAAATTACTGGAATTTCAGTGGAATTATTTAGAATGACTGAAATCGTTGTGTATTACTGGAATTTTCCTGGAATTACTGGAATTTTTTTTACAAGTATCGAAGATAAGTACTTTTTCAACATTACGTTGAATTTCTTAGAACTATCGGAATTAATTTAGAATTACAAGAATTATTTTGGAATTACAAAAATTAATTTGCAATTATGGAAATTAAGTTGAAATTACAGGAATTAATTTAGAATTATAGGAATTAATCTGAAAATAATCGAATTACGATGGATTATTGGAATTACGGGAATTTTAGTGAATTTTTTTTAGAATGACTGAAATTGTTGTGAATTACTGGAATTTTTCTGGAATTACCGGAATTTTTTTTATAATTATCGAAGATAAATACTTTTTCAACATTACGTTGAATTTCTTAAGACTTTCGCAATTAATTTAGAATTACATTTACGGAAATTAAGTTCAAATTAAGTTAGAATTACAGGAATTAATTTAGAATTATAGGAATTAATCTGAAAACAATCGAATTACAATTACTGCAATTTCGGTGGAATTTTTATTTAATTTCGGTGGAATTTATGTAATTGAAATTAGTTGTGCGAATTTTTTTCAAGTTAACGGCTCTTCGATAAAAGGTGTAAAACGATTTGAATGCGAAAGATGTTAATCCACTTTGGTTCAACTTTAATTTTTGCGCTTCGAATCTTCGCAATCCTTTCAATTCTGTCTCGAAATTAATGAAAAATATGGTCGATTGTTTCAATTTCTCGCGACGTCTCAGCGCTTTCATCGCGCTTCCGCCTTGCAACACTTAATCGTGAAATTCTGGATGAAAAATTCAACTTATGAATCGTCTGAATTCCGCCGTTTAAGCGCATTTAATTAGATTGGAAGGCCCAGTATTTATCAAAATTAAACAAGAAATAAAGTGACTCGCAGCAGCCCTTACCATTATTCACTGGCGAATAAAAGATGAGCCGCAATCAATTTACATTAACTTGCATATCACCGTTTTGGTTAATCACGTAATAAAACCTTTTTGTTTGCTTTGCTACACCGATGAACGTCTGACAAAAGCKCTGATAAATTACACGTCGTTGGACGGACTTTTMAGTTTTGTTTATTTTTGGTTTGAGTTAGTTCGCAGACGGTTGAGCAAAAACAAAATTTGAATTGTGTCATTAAAATTTTTTACGAAAAGTGACAACAATTTTATCTTGGCTCATTTTTCTTCGTAGAAAATATGCCGCATATGGTGATAATAAAAGCATAATTAAAAAATTACACACTTTAACCAAATTTTACGATCCACAATAGCATTGTTTGTCTACGAAATAAAAACTGAAAGACTGCCATAAGAACCCTTATCGTGCAACGTGGCTTTAATGAAAGTACTTTAGTCCACGTTTATTGTTTCACATTTCACTTAACCACAAAGTAAACAAGAACAAGAAAAAAATACGAGCTCTTGATTAGACTGGACAATAAAATGTTTATTAACATTTTTAATAAAAGCAAATTAAATTAAGTGAAGTGTTACTACATTTGAAAATAAAAACGACGAAAATGAATTTTGAGGAATGTAAAAGAGAATGAAACAATATGTCAAACAAATAAAGCGAAAAATTGCAATCGAGAACGCAGCTCATTTTATTTAAGGAATTTTCAAGTATCCATAAATTGTGAAGGTATTTTTAAGAAAGCAATGAAACAGAAAAAAATATGAAATGTGTAAAGTCCGAAGACCAGAAATATGTATTCGTTTTGAATCTCAAATCATTCGAAATCCCACTTTAAATAATGCAATTTAAAACAACTATCAGAAGAAAAAAATAGTTTTTGCGCTTTGTCTAAATTTTTTTCGAAATAATAATTAACTGGTGGAATATTATCGAAATGGTTTCTAGATGTTTCAAATAAACATTTTTTTTTGATTTGAAGCAAATCTGGAATTACTAAATTTATCTTTGGTTTATTTATTGGAATGACTGAAGTTATTTGTGAATTACTGGACTTTTTTGGAATTGCTGGAAGTCTCCTTGAAATTTTCGGTAATGAATTTCTAAAAATTACGTTAAATTTTTTAGAACTTTAAAAATTAACTTGGAATTACATAAATTATTCTGGAATTAGGAACATTAAGTTGAAGTTATAGAAATTAAATTGGAATTAAGTTGGAATTACAGGAATTACTTGCAAATTATAAGAATTAATCTGAAAATAATGATGAAATTACTCGTACATAGATTATTACTATTATTGGAATTTTGGTAGACTTTTTTTTATCTTTGTTCTTTTTTTATATGTGAATTACATAAGTATTTCTAAATTACTGGATTGTTTTGGAATTATCAGAGATAATTTCCTTTCAAAATCATATTGAATTTCTTAGAACTATCGCAATTATTTTGGAATTAAAAGAATTAATTTGAAAACAATAGAATTCTGGAAATTCGGTGGAATTTTTCAAAATTACTAAAATATCTGTGAATTACGTAATTATTTCTGAATTACTGGTATTCTTTTTGGAATTATCAAAGATAATTTTTTTTCAAAATTACGTTGAGTTTCTTATAACTATCAGAATTAATTTGGAGTTATCGGAATTAATGGAATGGAATTTTGATGGATTATTGGAATTACTAGAATTTTGGTGAAATTAATTTTTTGGAATTGAAATTAGTTGTATACAATTTTTTTAAATTAACGGCGCCACAATATTTTTTTATTGTGGTAATTTTTAAAAATTTTGCGACAATATGTTGAATTTTCTCGTTTTTTGAATTTATTTACACACTTATTATTTAAGTAGAAAATGATCTTTCATCATTAATTAATAACTAAATAGTCACAAAAAGATTTCTGTCATCAATGATTTCCTAAAAGGTCATTTTAAATATCAAAATTAGATCATATATTTATACAAAAAAAACAATTTTTAATTTTTATTATTACGGATTATTTTTACAAACATATATATTTATATTTTATTTTTTATAAGTGTCTCCTTGTCTGTAATGGAATTTCTAATAAATATGATTTAAATAAACACTGAAGTGTTTTGAAGTCAAAGAAAATTAAATTTAAACTCGGGTGTCATCGAAGAAAAATGAAACAATTTTAAATATAAAAAAGAATGAAACAATTTGTCAAACAAAGGAAGAAATTCCAAGCGAGGACACAATTCATTTTATTTAAGCGATTTCAAAGAATCCATAAATTGTGTTTTTGTGGGAACGCAATAAAACAGATCGAATCCACAAAAAATGTAAAGATGAATTAACTCTGGAATATAAAAATRTGATTGCTTTTGAGCCTTAAATCCTTCAAAAACCCACTTAAAAAAATACTTTTTTTACCTGAATGGTTTGGTGGTCCCTTATTAGTTTCTTGACACAGTTAAAAACAAAGGTGAAGCACATTCCTGCCAAAATCAAAGAAAATATGACCATGATAACGATGATGTGGTCGTCGTTCAACGACAGCGATTTAGCGGCCTGAAACGACAAACATATTAGACCCATCAAATCCCCTGGGGTTGTCGAGGATAAACGCGGATTTCCACTTGTCCTAGTCGTAATTTTTTGATTCAAAGCGTGAAAATCCCGCTTAACCTTGCAAGTRAGTCAACAAAGGGTTTAATTCACATAACACACGAGGACAGTCAACTACACAACTACGAGAGTGCGTCAAAAATTCCCTCCGAGAGTTGGGGAAGTGCTTCCATTATAGTTTTAATGGAATTCGCACGTTAATGGCTCGCAATTTTAAAGACAGTCTACGACAAGCTTTTTGGGGTAAAAATAAGAGTGGTTCAAACAAAACAAAACCAACAAACGGACTTAGCCTAGACACTAACCACTCCTCCCTAAAACAAACATAACAACATTTCAGACAACACAAAAACTGATTTCGCGARAACGCATCCACATCAAAGACGCAGAATCKGAAGTTATTTGTTATTCTAGTTAGCCATGAAACAAATGACTGATGGGCTGTCGTATATTACACGCTAAGAGCTCGAACACAATGAGTTCGGGTTTTCTATAACGATCAGAAAGCCCMTTTTTATTCTTTGTGTCTTGGGAGAGAGCAAATGGAAGAGTCGGTTTCATGACCAAACACATCSCGGAGTAATTTGACGCCAAAACGGTTACTTTTAAGTTTCATTATTTACGATTTTTGTAAATTTGAGACATGTTATACGTAGAACACTTAAAGATAAGTGACACGTGTTTTACGGTTTCTTATTTCTTCAATGTACAGATGGAAGAAAGTTTTTTTTTTGACAACAGATAAAGTTTATAATTTTTTTAACATAAATTGTAACATTTTCAATAAATATTTTTTTACATTTATAATAGTTATTTATTCTACGGGTTTGAGTGTAAATCGGACGCATTATCTCACCGAGTGGATCATCCACGAGCGTCCGATTTACACTCAAATGAGTTGAATACAACATTTTATTCTTCGAATTAGACTTAATAAGGCTTAAAGTTGCATTAAATATGTTAAAAATAATCTGACGTTTCATATTGAGAAATGCCAAACAGTTGTCAAAACTTCCTTACATGGGAGAAAAACCGTAAATTTTGACAGTGTCGAAGAATAAAATGAATAAACATATCTTTGTAAAACAATAAATAAAAAACCGTTTTTATTTAAGAAAAAAAATATTTGTATGGTAATGTCAAAAGTTTAAACAATTAATTAAAATAAAAAATATTTTGGCATCGTTCCTTTACAACCTTTAAACATTGATTAATTTATTTCCAAAAAAACTGGTAGTTTACTCAAAAAAATTCTTTAATTTTTGTAAGTCAAACATTTTTTTAACAAAAAAGTGTGATGTTTAAAAAAAAAATTGGACAGCTACAATTCTTGTAACACGCTTGTTGTCTAAAAACAATTGTGGTAGGTTTCCATTAAAAAAAAAAGTTACTATGTTTATCTCGTAAATATAAACAATTATAAACAATATAAACAATGGTCAATTTTTTTGGAATAGCATTTTTATAGCCATTGCACAGCTATAAATTTATTTGCCAACAAAAATGATAGTTTCGTCAAAATAAAACCGTTTCCAGACTTTTGGACCATTTTGTATATTGAAAAAACAGGAATGTACTAATTAAGTATCTCGAAGCAAATTTTTTTTTTAAACAATACACACAGGGTGCGCCAGAACTCGCGCCCCAGAGAAAAATGCCATATAATGTAACCAGGAACATGGAAAAAATGTTAAAAAAAATTTATCTATAAAAATTTCGATGTTATAAGGGTTTAAAGTTTGCACTTTGACTCTATTTATTTCTGTTGGAAAAATAATTTTCTTAGTTTTTTTGCTATAGGCTATTAAAAGAGGAAACAAAGAAACTGTATCCTAAATTGTAACTCTGTTCAATGTTATTTGTGGCTTTTATGGCAAAATTTTTGTCCCTTTATTAAATAATTGTAAAAAAACATATGAACCTCAAAAATGACCCATAAAATGATGTTAATTTTTATAAAAACTCGTGTCCTATCTCTACTGAGATATACAAGATTATCAGTATCATTAAATAGATAAAAAAAATGTCAAATGTCAAAAATATGTCAAAATTTTTTGACAAATAGAATTTTTTAAACATTTTTTTCATGCTCTTGGTATCTTACCTTACTTGAAAATTTTCTTTGGGGCGCGAGTTCTGGCGCACCCTGTATAAGTAGGTACTCTATAGACGAGGTAATGCATGTATTCCGAAAGCTTGTTATTAACAAATAATTTAAAAATATATCGTTTAAACAAAAAATTTACAATTACATAGGTTTTTAAAATTCTCAAAAAATTCATGTAAAAGCTCTCATGTCTCCATACATAGCCAAATGGCCTCTCGTGTGCAGACCCCAAACAAGCCTCTTTACTGTGATGAAATTTGTAAGTAGAAATTACTTTGAAACAGTGTTGTTCTTAAGTAATTTTTGACAATTTTTAATTTTGAAAAAGACCTTTTATCAGAGTTGAACTCTGATATTGAAAAAAAAAAAAAACTCAAATATTGAAAAATGCAGACATTAAAGTATTTAATACAGTGTGTCCCCAGGTAGGTGAACGACTTTTGTAAAGAATAAAAATTCTCGATTTAAATTTTTAATTTTTGGGGTTCAGCTTCGCTTGGTAAAAAACTAATTCCTTCCCTTAGTTATGAAAAATTAAGTATGCCTTGGAAATTTTGAAAAACCTATTTTTAAAAGGTTTAATATAAATTTACGAGAATATAATAAAAAATTATAATACATTTATTTCATTGAATAAATCAATGTCATCAAGATTTTATTCACTCCGCCCTTTATCTTGTAAATGACATGCAGATTTACAAGATTTTAGAAGTTCATCATCGGAAAGATTGAAAATATTGAAGATAAAGCCAAAAATATTATTATAATTTTGTCTCAAATCTATGACGAAAAGATGATAAGACCTGATTTAGAACACTGAAAAACGGTAATTTTAAAATAAAGTTTAGACCTATTACTACGTCGTCTGCATGATCATTATCAAAATGCTTTGTGTTTCTTCTTGGCCTCACAGTTTGAGGCAATTCAAAAGTGGCTTCAACAAAAAGTTCTTCGCCTAGTAAGTGACGCTAGACTCTTAAAATTTTATAAATGCGTCATTTAATCTAATATTTAAAAAAAAAGTTACTAAATTTTGTAAAAGATTTAAACAAGATTCGGTTAGTTGTTGAACTTAACAACTAACTGAATTTACTTTAAATAGAATATCATACCAAAACACTACTGAAGTTCTCTTATTGTCATTTTCAGAGAATAGGTACAAACTCTTAACTTGAATATGAAACTAATAACAAATTTTTATTATAAACTTGTATTTAGTCGGCTCCATTCAGCAATTCCTTTGATTGCATTTAGGCGCGTATCACCAGGAACAAAGAACTCATTCGTGTAATAAAACAAATGATTATGTAATCTACCATTCATTGAATAAGTTTCTTAGGAAAAATCTCTTAATATGTTTTTGAAAAGAAAAAAATAAAACTAGTTTATTCAATATTTTTTATTATAAATTCTTCTATTTAACTTTATTAATATAAAAATAACAAGTACTATCATTAACAAACTGTTCTAAATAAAACACATAATTTCCAATGATTTATTAACATTTATTTCAAAAATCAATATTTAAAAACAAATTTTTCGGTGGAAGAAGAGTACTCTATATTTTATTCTATTTCCTAATATTAGGAAAAGAGTGTGTAGGTTTCGTATTCCTTTTATGGGGTTTGCTAGACTAAAACAATATTTTTTCTATTTTGCGTCTGAAATCCATGCTTTAATGAGCCATTTTAACATCAATTCAGGTGCTGAAATAGACTAGTACATTTTACTTTCTAGAGGTTGGTAATGGTGATTTTCAGAGGCTTGTGTGTGATTTTTCTTATTTCAGGGGGTGTGCATGAAATGTCTGCAGTATTGATTGTTAATTTAACAAAATTTTAAAAAAAATTGAAACTTGACACTTCGGAAATTGGGACATTTGTTATCAACCACCACCTTATATTATTAGGGCAAAAGTTCCTAAATTTTGAAAAATCGACTTTTATGTTAAAAAAGTACGTCAAACGCGCAAAATAGAAAAAAATCGCAAAAAACTTGTTTTATGAGAACTCATAAATCTGAACTCGTTCCCTTACGAAACGCGTTCTTTAATACACTATTATCTAATTATAAATTGTATATAATTTGTGTGGTTTTATAATAGATAAAAATAAACATTTTCTTGTTTTTATTTTGTACGATTAAATTATAATTAATTGATAAAAACAGTTAAGAAATCGTAACAAATATAAAAATTTTCGTTAAATCACAATGATGTCATTCATAACAATCAGAACTTTTTTTGAAATTCATACAGAGTGATTTTTAAAAAACGGCAGTCGCTCTAGAATTTTTATTTATTGCCCGATTTTAAAGATTAAAAAAAATGACTTGATCTGACAATTTTAGATTTTTTCTAAATGTCAGTGTATTTTGGGCTACATTCAACTTTGTAATTTTAAATTGGAACCCATATTTTTTTCTTCATAATTTGGAAGATTTTAGTTTTCTTGGTAATGACATTCGTATGTTACTAGAAATTAACAAAGCTGAAAAATTAATAAAAGCTTATAACATTTAGTTCCATAGTATAAAATAAAATAATGTCACAAAGCAGCAAATGGGAGAAAATATTGCCAATATTTTTTAAAATTTTTAAATTCGATCACATTTTTTTAGCATTTTAATTTTTTATTAATTATTATTTTCCGAAAACAAATAATTAAAAAAAAACTTTTGGTTCCATACTTTTTGTTCACCTTATACATATAGCAAAAAGTAATATTTGAAATATTTGAAACTACACATCCACATGCATCTTTTGTAAACTACCAAAAGGTACAGTGAGATCAAAAATTATCTTTGTCAAGGTGGTCATAAATTTTAAAATAATTGTCGTAGGTTATGTCATCGATGTCAGTGAGTCAAACATTGACAGAATTATTTCAAAAGGATGATATAAGCAACGACAGACGTTTTCCATTCCATGACCACCCTTAACCAAGATAATTTTTGATCTCACGGTACGTATAAACATTGATATTAAATAAATGAATAAAACATAAAGAAGTTAGAACAATTTAATTTATTAATTACGGTAATGAGTAATTTTATATTTATAATTTCCGAAGAAATGCTACTTTTAGGCGATCCCAGGGTTATATGAACTTTGCAGCGCTTTAAAAAAAATTTTTTTAATCATTTTTAAAACCCCCGTCTTGAAACTTGTATGGAAATATAGTAAAAATCTGAGGACTTTTACATGAAAAAAATGTAAAATAAACAATATGTGCAATTGTTCCTTTAATTCTTTTAAAAATCTTGACCAATCGGTTTGATGGATCGATTTAAAAATTAGCAGGGCTGTGGGGGATACTTTGAGCTGTAAAAACACCTAAAAACATTATTCTCCCCATCAATATTAGTAAATACGCGGTAGATTTACTAAAACAACGCGAAAACTTTTTTCTCTTTTCTTTAAATCAATGTTAAAAAAGGATTTTATAAAGACATTTTTTTTTACACTGAGATATCGATGATCACAGACAAGAGGATCCTTTTCCATTTAAAGTCAGATATCTCAGCAACAAATTGTCGTAAAGAGAATATGAAGATAATATATTAAAGGTAAACAAACATACTATCCGGCCTATGAATTGACTTAACTTAAAAAAATTCTCCACGTACGTGGACCAAAAACAAAAACCTAAAAATTTAGATTTTTTTTTTCTGGTGCTATTAGAATTGCGTGATAACCGTAGCACAGAAAAACTATTTGTCAAAAGACCTCAAAACTTAAAGCTTCAAAATGTTTTTTTTTTAAACTAGCTTCGACCATCTTTGATGAGTTGGGAATGTAGGAAAATTTTTTGTTCCTTTAATTTTTTGGAGTATTGTATTTTTATGCGTTCTCTTTACGATAATCGGAAACAATGAGTTTTAAAAGTGTTCGTTTTGGCGTGGAATTACTCCGATTTTATCAGAATTTGTCAAAATCCACCCACCTGGCAGTTGTCTTCGTCCCACCTAAACCTGCAGTTGTATCTGCCGTTGCATTGCAGCTCCTTGGAGATGCAAGTGTCGTCTTCGCAGCTGAACTCGTCGTCAGTGCACTTTTCGTTCTTCTTGTCGCCGCCCTGCTTGTCGATGTCTCTATAAGCCGTGAAATTCGCCTCGAACTTGGAGTTCTCCGTCGAGTTGAAAACGGCGAAGAAGCGAACGAACATCACGTTTTTCTTCGAGAAGACCGTGTCGGCGATGGACCCGCAGAACTGCTTCTCCATGCTGGGTAAGTCGGTGTTGGTTGAGAACACCTGAACGAAGTTCTTGTCGCATTCGTTCGGTTTGTCCAAGGCGAATGTCTTGAATTGGAGCTGAATCTGAGAGAAAAATTGCATGTAGTAGGTTTGTTGCTAGGCCCTGGAGCTGAAAGATTTAATCTAAAATGTTGTCTTTTCAACCTGATGGAATTTTTAATATAAACGGAACTTTACTTTGACAAAAAATACTTGAAAACAATCATATTTTTAATTTCGCAAAAACGCGTAAAGCAAACCGGGCGATATGCAAATATTTAAAAGAAAGTAACTTGGAGTTGAGTGCTTACGGCGAAAAAGCGATTTAAAAACAAAGTACACCAAAAATTATAAATGAGCAGGATTTATGCGTTATTAGCAGGATCATACGCTTTATGATTATTCGAAATATGTTGTGCCACAGTGTTGGACAATTAATTAAATTAATATCGATCAAGGGAGTAAATCGAAAATGACTAATAACGACGATTGTGTTTGTTTGGTGAACGTCAAAATAGAATTAAAAATTTCTCATTTCAATTAAACGTGAAAAAAATTAGGGCTTCCTTCAAAATCAAGCAGGAAATGATTAATTTTTTCACACAAGATTTAATAAAAATTTGATCACATTTCCATACAAAAAAAAATCTTAAGTTAGGGTTTCAGCTAATTTCTAAGCAACTAATTAAGAAAAATTAACTATCTTAGAGAACCGGGAAACAATGTATTTTATCGCAATTAAAAATTCAATTTTTCAACAGTTTTTTTCCTGAAAGATAAACTGACAACAAATTGAAAATTGTATTAAAAAAAACTGTTAATGAGATTTTCCTAACATATTTTCTTATAAATTTCAGTAGAGTGGACAGATTTCAAGAATTTCAGCTCATATCTAAGAAGTTAATTATTTTATAGACGGGTAAAATTTGTATTTTGGAAAGTAAAATGTTTGCGTTTTTATTTTAAAAAAATTTAATTTTATCGCAATTAAAAATTCAATTTTTTAGCGATTTTTATTTTCACAACAAATTTAAAACCGTTTAAAGAACATAATATATTCTTTAACATTTGCAAAGCTGTTAAGAAACAAAATTTATATACTCCTAGTATTTATATTTTTTAATTAAAACAAAAAACTGTTAAAAGAACCTTCCTAATATATTTTTAGCTTCTTATGGTTCTTGCATTAAATTTTAGTAGTGGACAGATTAATAAAAAGTTAATTAACGTGTTAGAGCTTTATGTTTTGGGAAAATCGCATTTTATGGTAAATTAAAAAAAAAATTTCAGGAGTGTTTTCTTGAAAACAAATTGAAAACTGTTTAAAAGAGTAATACATTTTTTAAGACTTACAAAACTGTTTAAAGAAACAAAATTTATATCCTATATATTTTTTTAACGTAAAAAAACGGTTAAAAAAATATACTATATCTATTTTTAACTTTCTATGGTCTACGAATTAAATTTCAACAGATTTCAAAAATATTTTCACTTTAGTTTGTATGTTGTATGTTCTATTTTCTGTTGCATTTTACATTATTTTATAAGTTCTATTTTGCCGTTGTTATGTACTTTCTTATTTAGCACTTTGTCACAATTGAGAATTTTCCCAAACTATTATTAATTAAAGTGTTACAAGGTATAAATCGTATTGTTATTCAATTTTTGTCTAAATGGCAATGAAATTTCACTTAGCAATTTTACCATCAATTTTTTTGTATACAACTTAAAACACAAAAAGAATTAAATATTTTTTGTAAATAATTCTAATTTTACAGTTTTCCTAATGATAAGCGAACAAAACATTTATTGAATTTGTATTTAAGTAGAAGCAATCAAAACTTACAGTAGGTGTGCTAAAATTAGCTTTTTTCTTACATTTCTTGACTCAGTTTTGAAAAAAAAGCAAGAAAAGATGGAAAAGAGTAGTAAGGCGTATTGTATTAAAATTTAATGGATTTTTACTACCACCCCAACCGAATGTAAGTTTTTTCACCCCAATTTCAAAAAAGAGGTAATAATTTTCCTCCCTCATTTGTCAAAATTACAATAAAAATATACCTCCCAGAGGTACAAATTTTGATTTCCCCCATAGAATCAGAAACTGGGATATCAAGAAAAATTGTTAGGTTTTCAAGTTTTTCTTGATGGATCGTAGGGAAGTTATGTGTATTACTGAAGGAAAATGCCTTTGGAAAATGTACACTTTGCTTCGTTAACAATTACATTTTACACAAAAAATATGAATCTTAACGTTTTTTACTACTATCTGTTAAAAAAAATTAATGAATAATAAAATACTACAAAAATGTGACATTTTATTAAAAATAAAACTATATTTTTTTTAGAAAAACTATAATCTGGGAATTACAACTATTTTTTACAAATATATTTTAAACAATTTTTATGAAAAAAATTCATACGTTGTTATTTCGAAAAAAAACGTAACTCAAGAACAAAACAAAATTTTATTCTCAAAACACGATCACATTTTTTATAGCACCTCAGTTTTTATTAATTATTATTTTCTGAATACAAATGATAAAAAAACGCTTGTTCTTGTTCACCTTGTATATTAACTTGAATTGTTGAAAATAAAAAGAGCTTTTTTTTATATTCTTTATATGTACATACTAGTTAATTTCAAATTGAGGAAATAGTTATTTTGTATTCAGTTCATGTTTTTAAAATTACATAAATGTCGTGATTATTTGTAAACATGTTTACATTTGTTGGATTGATAGGAAACAGGATAGAATTACCATAAACCATAAAATTGAAATATTAGTTGTATTTGAATTTCCAATTGATAATACAGCATTTACTTTAATATTAAATTTGAGAGTAATTTCCACCGTGATTGCCTATTATCGTAAATAAAAAAATATATTGCGATATTGTATTCATTTTAATACACAATAACATGGAAATGCATCAACTAAAATAACAATTACTTTTGATTTCATTATTGTTGAAAATTTCGTTGAAATGTTTGTTATAAACTCGAGTAAAAATCATAAAATAAAAACCTTGCGAAGTGACCCTTGAATATTCATGCACTTTATAGCCCCCATTTCCATATTTTATTATAGTACTGTCGTTATTTACAAGCTACTAGAATTAAAATGTCTCCAATTCGTAATTCAACAATCTCTCAACTCTGAACGATATCCAAGTAGCAATTATTCTCTAATACTAATTGATTGGTCGAATTGCCTTAATTTCGTCTTTCATACCCAATCGAAATGCAACTAATTGCAAATTGGATCCAAGTTGGAAGCAGCGGCGTTTTAAAACTTTAAAATATCAGCGCGGTCTTGACTTGAAACCGCCTCAAACTTTTGCTGATGCAGAAAAACGATTAAGAAGTTTAAGTGAAGTTTAACGTAAGAATTCGCGCCACAAAGCGAATTCAAAATTCCTCGCCTGTATGAATTGTAAATAGGTTGCTTGAACAATTCCGAACTGTGGTTACATGAAACATCGCTCGGCTTTTATTTACTTGGAGAAGTTTGTAATCTATGTTTAGCGAGAGTGGCAGAAGAATAAAAAAATTGATCAAATCGTCAGCAAACTCTCTCTCAACTCACCCTTTGATAATCCTTGACTCTAACTTCCCATATGCAGTCGGTGGCCACTTTGTATTTGTTCCTAAACTCGATGATCTCGGGAGGAATGTCGCTCTTCGTTAGGTTGCCCTCCTCCATGTGAAACTTTTTCAGATGACACATTGGGATATCGGGGACGAGCCCTGCAAAAATGGTCAGCTGATAAAATTTTAAACCGATTTGGAACTCGCTTTAATTTCGGCCGGGATTGTGTGTCAGGTTCAACAGGAAGAATAAAACTTCTCACTTTGCTATAAAAAACAGATATAGTCGAGATCTGGTGACATATGACACGGTTGTTAACTTCTCCCTACGAATCACCCTCGTAAATATAATGGACTCGCACTTGGGCTCTAACGTTTGCAATGATGCAAATAATGGCCAAAATAAAGCCAGAGTTTTTACAACTTTCTAGAAAATAAATCCGTTGTTTTATTCTTGCTAATCAATGTTATCGAAGAGTTTCAAGAAATTGCTCCTTCAAAAAATGTGCAAAAGATTCATGTTTCAACAAATACTAAACTTGGATAAACTGCCAAGTTTTTTGAAATAAATACAAAAATGGTGGCAAAACTATTTATTTATGTCTTTTCAAAATTTGACTTTGCAATTTCTCTTTTTTATTCGAATTTATTTATACTTTATTTATCTCTTGTTTTGATAGCTAGTTACGAAAAAATTAGAATATTGAAATAAAAAAGTCAAAAATTTATCAAACCTTTTTGAAAGAAATATTTATTAAAAAAATATTTCTGACAAAAATGCCAATTTTTATCGAAATAATAGACATAAGGTTATAAAAATAGTGACAAAACCAGTCAAAATAGCCTTATTACTGTATAGTTTCTTTGGCACAGGTGCATTTTTTTAAATGTTGTGTTTTTAAGTTGGTTATTTTTTACAATTCTACTAACGAAATGTTTCTTTTAAATTTGGCGTCAAAGCAATCCATGAAAGTTTGGTTGTGAACGAACCATCGTATTGAAAGTTATTAATATCTGATATTTGACACCTCGCCAGGCGTATTAAAAATTGTGGTCTGTCCACAACACACTCATCTCACCCCCAACTATGACGCCAAATTTAAAATTGAGATTTTATCACAATAATCCTTCGCGTTTTTTCTTTTTTTTGTGTTTTTTCTATTTAATTTATGTATACATTATTTCTGCATCATGCAGCTATAGTTACAAAAAAATAAATTTTCGAAAAAAAGTCAAAAATTGATTAAATTCTAAAAAAATATTTATTAAAAAATAATGTATGACTAAACTGTCAATTTTTTTTTGAAATAGGGGACTTAAGCTTTAAAAGTTATAAAAATAATGAAAAAACATACCAACTAAACGTATTAATTCAACTTTTTTTAGCACAAATGCATTTTGTAATAAATATAATTTTTTAAGTTTTCTTTTATTTTTGTTGCCAATAACAAAGGGTATTTATAATTTTTGTATTTTTTTAAATTTGTATTTTTATCACCTTTATAGCCTCTTTTCTTTCAAATTTATTTACGTATTAACACTAGTTTTGATAACTAATTACAAAAATTTTATTTCGAAATAAAAAATCACCAACTAATTTAAGAAACGTACCTAAATATTTTTTGTTTTGTAAGAACGTAGGCTTTCGCGGGCAGAGTCAGGTTAAATTCTGGGTCTTTCTGGGTTAGACCGCGTCAAAAAATGTCGACGTTTTGCCTTCTCTTAGGGCATCTTCAGGACAAGAAAATGGAGAAAAAGGAGGTTGTTTTAATTTGTTTCGCAATTTCGTAATTTATCTCAGTATTTTATTTTTAGACAATTTTTTTGATATTGTTTTTTAGTTAAATGACAAATAAAAAAACTTTATTTTTTTAGAAATATTTTCTTGAGTAATATCTATCTATTTTGAAAATGAACAAATTATTAAGATTTTAAATCTTTTTTTAAATTTATTTATTTAAGTATGTACAGTCGCGTGCAATATTTATATTTATATTTTTTGGCAAACTTATTTTTGTATAATATGAAAATTCGTGCCATAATTTTAGCGATAATAGAAAGTCAATGCACATTTAAAATATTTTCGATTTTTTGAGACAAAAAAAAATCAATAACAAAGAGTAAATTGCAAATTTTTTTCCATAAAAGAATATTTTTTAGTGTCATTAACGACCAAAATTTTTTGCACGCGACTGAATTTTTTTTTCAAAATTTGATTTTTTTAGAGTTTTCTCTTTTTTGGAATTATATTTAAATTTTATTTATGTATCATTTCTAGTTTTGATAGCTAGTTACAGTTGAATTTTCTGGCATTTGAAAAACATTATTTTACCCGGATTTCTGTCTAGACAAGCTTTTTGGCCAATTTTTTTGACATTTTTTTTGTCACCTACTTAATTAAATGATAAGTAAGAAAGACAGTTATTTTTCTTATTTTTTTTTTCCCAGCAACTAACTGTATTTTTATTAAAAATATAAATCGTTATTTATTTATTTATGGACATCTCTCACTTGGTACAAATAAAAATAAATGAAACAAACTTTAAAATTGGTAAGAAAATACTAATAGCAATTATTTAAAAATAAAAAAAACAAATTCGTTTTAAATCTTAAATCGTTTTTTCATTTGCAACTTTCGAGTTAGATTTGTTATGTTTTTCTGTCAATTTTCCTATTTCCCGAGAACTAGGTTGTGCAAGAAGGGCCTCGAACACAATTTCCGACTTAATTCCTTCCACTTTACTAGTATATTGAACGAGAACAGTTCGAAAGAGTTTGAAATTTGCTTCGATTCATAAACCTTTGCCGTTGCCCTTCCATTACCATTTGAAATGCTAGAAATTTCTCTTAACGGTGGTCTTTGCTTTAAGTTCTTTGAAATTCGTTATTTACTTACGCTGAACAGACGTTCCAAACGTTGCGTTTTACATTTTCTCCTCCCCRATGCGATTCTATCTTTATCTTTTTATTAATTCATTCTTAATTCCAATCCTCTCAAGCCGTCAATGCTCGTTTTGTATCAAACGAAGGATCACAATACAATAGAAATACATCGAAATAATACCTCTCTGTGTCTCTTTTATTATTTATTTATCGATTCGCGAATTCAATACTAAAACGTACCTCGTATTGGTCGCTTTTTGTTAAAGATATTACGTTTCAGCTGCTTGTCTCTCGACTATTTCCAGATGAAAAGAAAGAAAATGTGACTGAAATTAAGTCCTACTTACGGCGACGCTTCCATTCCATTACAAGTCTGCATGCAGATGCTTTAGGTATTGTAGTTGTTTGCAATGAAGCAATGTACTTAATGCTCGCAACTTGAAAATAACTAACTTCAACAAACAAAAAAGCGACAGCGAATCTGAATTAATAAAAAGTGCTAACCACAGAGGGATCTGCGATTAATCACCGAGCTGAGTGGAATACGCAATTCGCAATGAAAGCGATGAAAAATTAATGAACATTTATTTTCACTATTTTATAACATAATAAAATTGAACAAACACTGAAACTACTAAGTGAAAAAATGGAAACGTGCTGAATAAAATCAAATTAATTAACAAACTTAAATGAGTAATTAGTTTTTGTATCTTTTTATTGTTATTTACCATGAATAAAGCTTAAAAAAATTTTGTTATTTGACTTTTTGATCGAGTAACAACAAAGTTATTAAAATAAGGGTTATTTCAAATTCAGCTAATTATCATTAGCTGATCAAACGTAATTAAATGTAGTATACGTAACTACATATCTATTTCACAGACCATAGAAATTCTAGTTTAATCAGTTTAAATCGAATTGCTCTATTGTTCCATTTACGAAGGGTCGTAGGGCCTAACGAGGTTAAGGGTTCGAATGATTGAATGTTTCAGTCAAAAGTTAATGGAACAAACAATAGAGCACAAATGTCAACTAGGTATCAAGTTGTATTAATAATTTATTAATTAGATAAAAAATAAAACATCAAATAATTGTAATTTTTAGGTTCATCAAAGTTTTTGGATGAATAATTAATTTCCTGTAAAAGCTCTCTTTTTTCGAAAAATTACTCTAAATAGAATTTTTTAACGAGGTTAAAGGTTTCGATAATTGAATGTTTCAGTCAAACATTAGTGACACAAATGTATAATAGTATTTATTAAGAAATTAAAGCAATTTTTAGTTTTGTGAAAAATGGTGGATGCGCCGGGATAAGTTTTCAAATTAAAACAATTTTGTTTTAATATGATTTTTAAATCATTTATTGGAAAAATAATTTTCACGTTATGGAATTTTAAATTATAATTTAATTGGTTTTCTGTAAAAGCTCACTACTTTTTCCTAAAAATTACTTTAGATTTTAGAACTATAACTTTATAACGAGGTTAAATGTTTCGATAATTAAATGTGTCTGTCAAAAGTTAGTGACACAAATGTGTAATAGAGCACAAATAATAATTAATTACAAGACTGTATAATTATTATTAATTAGATAGTGTTTATAAAAAAAATTAAAGAGCAGCATTTTTTAGTTCTGTCAAAAATGGTGGTTGCGCCGGGATAATTATTAAATATAAAACAGATTTTTGTTTTAATATAATTTTTAAACAATGAATTGGCAAACTAATGATAATAGTTTAAAATTTTAAATAAAAAATGTAAAATGTAAAATATTACTAATGTTTCCTAAAAATTATTCCATATAAAATTTTTGCGAGGTTAAAAGTTTCGATAATTAAATGTTTCAGTAAAAAGTTAGTGACATAAATGTATAATAAAGCCCAGGATAGTATTTATTAAAAAATTTAAACAATTTTTAGTATTGTCAAAAATGGTGGATTCGCCGGGATAACTTTTTAAAATAAAACAATTTTGTTTAAATATGATTTTAAAATCATTTATTAAAAAATGTAAAAGCTCACTACTTTTTCCTAAAAATTATTTTAGCTAGAACTTTATAACGAGGTTAAAGGTTCCGATCAATAAATGTCAAAAGTTAGTGACACAAATATATTAATTAGGTACAAGACTGTATAATTATTATTAATTAGATAGTGTTATAAAAAAAATTATAAAGCGGCATTTTTTAGTTTTGCCAAAAATGGTGGATGGTGGGGTAATTATTAAAAATAAAACTGATTTTAGTTTTCATATAATTTTTAAACAATTGTTGGTAAATTAATTATAATTGCGTAAAATTTAAAATTTAATTGTTTTCCTGTATAAGATATGTATAAGGTTAGAGGTTTCGATAATTAAAGTTTTCAGTCTAAAGTTGGTGACACAAATGTATAATAAAGTACACTTGTGTCAGCTAGGTATAAGGCTGTATAATTATTAATTTGATAGTGTTTTTCAAAAAAAGTTGAACAGCGACATTTTTAGTCTTGGCAAAAATGGTGGATGCGCCGGAAAAATTTTAAATTAAAACTATAAATGTTTTTTGTAAAATCTCGCTATTTTCCCCTAAATTATTTTATATATAATTTTGGAACTTCCTAAAAAAATCGTTTTTTTTGTTGAGAATGTTTCACATTCTCTAGTATAATTAACTTAGTAATTAATTTACATATTAATTATAATTAGTGTGAAATTTCGTTTGTAAAAATTCGCTATTTTTTCCCAAAAATTATTTTGGATACAATTTGTTAATATTTACATACATTTAAATTTAAAACTGTTAAGCTGAAAAAAATCAGCTCCTTCCTTTGATCAGTGTTGAACTTTCATTTTTGCATTTGGATAAGTTTTGAGAGTGTACATCAGTAGAAAATAATATGTTTCAACATTTTAGCTTTAAAATAAATTGCATTTATAAAAGTCATGCAACGTTGTGGCTCCTAAATGAAATGTTTTCGCTTTGAGTGCTTTGATTATTGTGCTATTGTAGCAATCTAATGTAATTTAAATAGTAGCTTGACGACCAGTGGTCACGCTTAAATTGCTCGAACTCTGGGAACAAATTACGTAAAATTTGTTCTCGAACAAAGCTCGAAACAAAGAGACTAAATCTCCGGCACAAATTACAAAAAAAGTGTTACCATTAATCTAAGTGAGCGAAATTTTCAGGAGCAATGATTTTTAGAGTGCTAGCAGAGATTATTGACTATGCCTTAAAGTGTACAAGTTACAAGGAAAGCGATGTAAATTTTTCACACAACTGAAAAAGTTTTCTGAAATCATTAATACTCACATCCTGTGGGCCTGGGCAAGAACTCGTATACCGCCCTGAAGCCCTTATATTCGATATTTTCATCGGACCTGAAGTGAATCCACAAATACCGATCAGAGGACTCTATCACTGGCGGAAACTCCTTCCCGCAGAACTTCTTCTCAATCAGCTGGTTGTATCCATGAAGGCCGTCCCTGATCTCCAGGAAATCATTCGCGCAGTCGGGACTCCCCTCCATTTCGAAATAATCCCGAAAATCCAGCCTGATAAAGTGTGCCGCAGGAGCTGAAACAACTCAGACGTATAAAAATTTGATTTGTTTCAGGGGCATGGAAAGCACTCGAAACATTTTCACCCAAGGGCGAAATCAATTAACGATGCAGAATTTTTCACCCCCTGAAAAAGAAATCGGAATATTTGGCCTGAAATCGAATTACGGTTTAATTAGTTAGGAGATATGGAAACATCGAAATGCTCTCGCGCTTCATTTTGTTTATTTATTCATCTCGACTATTATTTTGTTAATTAATGAATGAATGTTTTAGGTGCATTATAATTTTATTACTGCATTTTATACCGACATTTTTGAAGATGCGAAGGGGTGTCTTGAGGGTTCAATTATATTTTAGAAACAACCAAATTAAACTTTGTATACAATTATGACTTCAGAAGATTCAAAAATCTTTTCTTTTTTTATTTTGGAAATTGCGGTAAACGTCAAACGTTGTGCATTTATACAGGGTGTCCCAGCGATTTGAAAAAGTCCATTAGTGAACTTTAAATGGTAAAATTAAAAAAAATATAAGACATTGATAGATACCAATCTAGTCCATCGCCTATAATTATTTTCAACTATACAGCGCGTCTCAAAAATAAGCTACAATACAAACTGTGTTTTTTTAAATAAAACACAATATGTTTCTTAGCGTTTTTGGATGTAGATTTTTAAGACATTGTTAAACTTTTATTGGTCAATTTTTCCTAGTTTTAAAAATAAGGCGATTTTTTTGACGAAAACATGCACTTTTTAAAATATATTACACAAAAACTAAGACATCTAGAATATTTTTTTTTTACTGTCGCAAAGAAGAAGGTACACGATATTAGGTTGTAACATTTTTTTAGTGTGTTGCATTTGCAAAGATAAACAAATGAAGGCGTTTGTTAAAAGTTCAATAACTTAAAAAAATTAAATAGAACACCCTATTTATTGTTTTAAAATCAAAGATACTTTAATGCAAAAATTGTCTCTTTATTCTAAAAATTAAAGGTGAATAAAAAGTATGGAATCAAACGTTTTTTGCCTAAACTATTAATTTTTTGGAAAAACTAATTGATGAACGATAAAGTACTTTAAAGATGTGATGTTTTATTAAGAATAAAATTTTTCGAAATTTTCTATGGTTTTTGAGTTTTTATTTTTTTAAATAGAAACTCCATATAAAACTATTTTTCTCATAAAGGTTATGATCTAAGGATTACAACTATCTACTTCATATCTAATTTTTTCAAAAAAAAATTTTTTCATAAATTGCAACTTTGTCTAAAAAAAAACGCATAACTCATAAACAAGACAAGACGTTAATTTATATTAATTATTATTTTCTGAAGACAAATGATTTTAAAAAAACCGCTTGGTTCCATACTTTATATTCACCCTGTTTAAACAATCTCACCTTAGGAAAATACAAAATTCACAATTCTTAAACAATGAAATTTTTTTATCGTAGTTTAAATAATGAAGAATCATTAAACAATGGTGTGCCCAATCAAGATAATTTAACCCAATTTGGGAAAAACATTTGGGTTGAGGAAAAAGATTTTAACATGTCATCATCTTGGTTAAATCTTATTAACAGAAGTTTCAACAAAAAATGACATGCCATCTTTCCAGATTACAAATGAAATTTTAATAAAAAATATAATTAAATCACATAATTGGAAATCTCCAGGAATTGACAAAATTCACAATTTTTGGTAAAAAAAAAGTTTACTTGTGTACATTCATTACTTTTGTGGCATTTTAATAATTTTATTATAACGTTAAGCTGTCCTGAAAGAGGAGATGCTATAAGAAAACGGGGGAATGTTTTGCACTTTTTTTTATTAACTCTGTAAATATTGGGGTGTTGAAAACCGAGGGACTTGAATAAGACTTTTGCGTTTTTACTTGTTTTATAGCCTTTTTTGGGTTTTACTAGGTTTTTAAAGTGCCTAATTGTCCTAGTCAAGCACTAATATTTTGTCTTGAAAAGTAATGGTAGATATTGGATCTCTGATTTTTCTTTTCTGATATATTTCTTTATTTTACAAATTATTATTACATATCCTGGTCCATCATTGAAAAGCCATTTTGGGGTATCTAAAAATGAGGAACTTTGACCTTTTTTTCAATAATTTTAATAATTTTTTGGGACAAAATTCCTTAATTTTCATTGGATTTTTAAAGTGCCCAAATGCCCTGGCCCAGCAATACAAAAATCCATTTCGGGGCGTTGAAAACCGAGGGATTTGGATAAGATGTTTGACTCCTTTTCAGCAGTTTTCCCAGGTGTTCATTTTTTGGTGGTCTATTGATTTTCGAGTATTTTTTGGGCGCATAAAAAATTATGATTTTTGAAGGATTCATGTCTTTTTCGGTTGTTTACTTTAGAGAAAATATATAATTTTTTTGTATTCTGCCTTGTTTTGTAAGATGCCAAATATACCTCTTTGATTTGGTGTTGTTTTTTTGGCATGCGCTAAATGGCTTGGTCCAGAAATAAAAAACCATTTTAAGGTGTGTAAAAACTAAGTATTTTGTTAGTTTTTTAGGGCGTTCTTGAAGGAATTTTGCAGATTTCAACAGTTTTTTCGTGTGTCCAATTTTTGTTGGTCTACAGATATTTGGAGTGCATAAAAATTAATGCGTTTTTAAGGGTTTTAGGCCTTTTTCGGTTGTTTGCTTTTGGGAGAACAGCAAAATTTTTAGGGTTCTGCTTTGTTTTATGAAGAAAATGTTCTGGTCCATAGGTGAGGTGCTTAAAAACAAGGCATTTTGTAAGTTTTTTAGATCTTTTTCGGATGTTTACTTTTGGGAAAACAGTAAATTTGTAGGACTCTACCCTGTTTTTGCATTTGCCCAATTTTTGGTGGTCTACAGATATTTGGGTACTTTTGGGGTGCATAAAAATTAATGCTTTTTAAGGGTTTTAGGCCTTTTTCGATTGTTTGATTTTGGCCAAACAGCTCAATTTGTAGGATTCTAAGACGCTAAATGTCCTGGTCCAGAAGTAACATTTTATATACTACTGAACTTTCTCATAATTAAATTTGTTTGGTTTGATCGTTAAACCGAAACAAAATAAACAAGGGTCAGTTTGCTGTCTCGAGATTTATCAAGGGTTTCACTTTGTCATACAAGAAATTTCATTTGCGACCGATTTTTTAATCCAGATGAAAGGGATAAATCTAGTTTAAAATGTAAGTGCTGGATGAGTTTGTAACTCAATAATATTGTTTTCAGTAACGAAGCGAGTCGCTGATTCGAAATCCATTACAAGTTATACGAAAAAGAACGGCTGAAAACGGGGAATTTGAATACGAATCGGTCAATGCTGCAGGAGAAAAATAATTAGAATTCGATTAGGGACCGGAAAATCAATCAAGAAGAGAAATTCCGTGTATGAATCTTTTCAGTGTTTAAAATTTTCCACACCTCTCCTTGCCTCTGTTTACATTTGAAACTTCCAATTAAAGAACCAAACTGAACGCTTTTATTCTTGTTTGCATTATTTCGCTTAATCGGCTCCTGAACCCTTCTCATTCTCACCCTTGTTCATTTTTCCCATTTCTTCGCCTCCTATCTTGCGAAATTAGTGCGTGTTTTCGTTTGAATACGTTCTGTAACCGCGATTTATAATACAGATAACGCGACTAGATTAAAGCAGAGTCGTATGAGCAACGCCAGTAATAAATAACCGAAACGTGCGAAAAATCGGAGAGGAGAAGATTGGATTTATGTTGGAACAGAACTTGATTAATTGCTCGACAGTTGTAATAACTGAAATACAAGTTTAACAGTGCAATTGGCTCAAGGAGTTTGTCTAAAGTTTGCAAAGTCACGAGAGACTTGTTGAACTTGATTTAGCAAGAGGTCAGAGGTTCAAGAAGGAATTATCAGCAAACGGGTTATGTTTTTATACGCAAACGTCACAAAAGTGACCACTTTTATGACTAAATGCAGTAAAAATTTTGTTTTGTTGCCTAAGCGTTCCTACTTTTACCATGACATTAGTGACGTTTGGTTTTTTAGACATTTCGACGTCAGAAAATCATAACCGTAGAAGCTTAAAAAAAATTATGTTTATTTTTTCAGTCAATTCACACATATTTAAAAAAAAATCAATAGGTTTTAAAGTTGTAATTCAAAATGGTATATTGTTTTTTAGGAGTAAAAACATCGTTTTTGTGACGTGTCTGTAGACAAAGACTACAGCAAAATAATTAATTTTTTTATTTCTGTTTATTTATTATTAAAAAACAAGCCATACTGCTAAGTCTATTAATTAAGTATCAATCATGTATCGATACAAACAAAATAAAAAGCAAATTAAATAATTTGGTTT
>NW_025401063.1:4276490-4306434 GCF_015345945.1 Tribolium madens
TGTACTTTTAAGAAAACTTAAACATTCATAAAATAATAGATAAATACATTTTTTTCGGCAACAAACCTGAAACAATTTTGAGAATTCATTTCCAGATTACGCACAAATGTCACAATGTACATTGTATATTTCAGCATTCGACATTTTGTACTACTAACTGCACTTTTCATGCACAATTTAAATTAATAAATACTTTCGAAAATCTCAACCCAAATTCTGATACTGACGTGTCATATAAGCGTTGTGATTATTTTGTTCATTTACTTGCTACTTACATGTTGTTTTTTATTTTCGATCTGATAAAATAGTATATGATACTGGGAGTAAAAGAAAGTTTATGTAGCTCAGCTTAATTATTTGCCTCGTTGGGCAAAATAAACGTTCAGTTTCGCCACATAAACTTTTACTCCTAATAACATAATATACAGGCTGTCCCAACGGTCCGAAAAAGCTCTATAACTTGTTTATTTTAAGAGATATTGACTTTTTCTTTTTTTTAGATTATATCTGCGTTTTTGGTGCACATTTTAAAGATGTTGCAGTCTATATACAGGCTGTCCCAATATTAAAAAAACACTAAAGTTATGTTTTTTTAAATGGAATCTACTCAGTTTGATTTTATTTTTGGATTCTACGCTAAATTACAAATAACTTTTATAGAGGTTGTTTTCATTTATCTGTTATCAATTTTGATTTGTGGCGCTTTTTTACCAGAATTTTTGAAATGCAGGGGTCTGTCTAAAAATTCTTAACTTCTAAATGCTTGCACACAAGTTAAAGTAAATAACGCCGCTTGATTCCTGAAGGTTTGCCGCATCTTTTAAGTGTTTACTCAACAACCTGCTCAGTGGCATGTGCCTACTGCGATTTTTTAAACATAACAAATTAAAAATGTCAAAAACTCATTTTTTTCAAATGGCACATACTATTTATTATTGTACCAATCAAAAGATCTTTTGACAAGCTTTCCATCAATATAAGGTTTGTTTAGTCTAGTGTAAAATTCTAAGTTGCTATCCAAAATTAACTAAATTTCGATAAACTTTTCTGTTTCGAACAATAAAAATCGAGTGGGCCTTATGCACAAAAAAAATTAGCACAGAAAATAAATAAAAATATGGAATTGGAAATTCTTAGCTGCTCGATTTGTGCAAGCATTTAGAAGTTACGAATTTTTAGACAGACCCCTGCATTTCAAAAATTCTGGAAAAAAGCGCCACAAATCAAAATTGATAACAGATAAATGAAAACAACCTCTATAAAAGTTATTTGTAATTTAGCGTAGAATCCAAAAACAAAATCAAACTGAGTAGATTCCATTTAAAAAAACATAACTTTAGTGTTTTTTTAATATTGGGACAGACTGTATATAAACTTCAATATTTTTAAAATGTGCATCAAAAACGCAGCTATAATCTAAAAAAAAGAAAAAGTCAATATCTCTTAAAATAAACAAGTTATAGAGCTTTCTCGGACCGTTGGGACAGCCTGTGTTTTTTCAAAAATTTATCTTTTTAGACATTTCGACGTCAGAAAATCGTAATCGTAGAAGCTTAAAAATCAAATCTTATATTTATTTTTTCAGTCAATTCACACATATTTAAAAAGAATCAATAGGTTTTGAAGCTGTAATTCAAAATGGTATATTGTTTTTAAGGAGTAAAAACATCGTTTTTGTGACTAGTCTGTAGACAAAGACTACAGCAAATTAATAAAAGTTTTTATTTATGTTTATTTATTATTAAAAACAAGCCGTACTGCTAAATTTATGAATTAAGTATCTATCATGTATCAATACAAACAAAACAAAAAGCAAATTAAATAATTTGGTTTTGTTTTCTCAATATTTTTACCATGTTTTCTCATTAAAATTGATTTTTGCTCAAAAGAGGAATTTTCTTGATTTGTATTTTTTTGTTTTTTTGTACTTTTAAGACTTGGAAAACCTAAACATACATAAAATAATCGATAATATCAGCATTCGACATTTTGCACTACTAACTGCACTACACATGCACAATTTAAATTAATAATGTTTGTTTATAAGCGTTATTATGATTTCATTACTTGCAAAGCGTCATGATTATTTTGTTCATTTACTTGATGATTAAATGTTACTCTTTATTTTCGATCTGAATACGTTTGCGGTTAAAATAATATGTTATTCAGAGTAAAAGTGGGTTTTTTGATTATTTGCCTCACTACGTTCGGCAAAATAAACGTTCAGCTTTGCCACATAAATAAATATCACTTTTACTCTTAATAACATAATGTACTATTATTTGTTGTCTCCGCAGAACAAAAATGTTAAAAATTGATACAAATTAATTGCTCACAAAGCTGCTTGATGATTCCGGACCCGTTTCAGGATTTCATCCAGTGTGATCATTGTTATCAGATAACCCCGTTATTAATCGCCGCCTCCGTGAATATATTTAAATTTTTCCAGAAAGCTCTTCCGCGTCGTTAATCATTTCCATAAAAAACGCCAGCGGTCGCAATTAAAATGATGACTTTTTTATCATTGGAAAATATCTGTTTTGGAAACGAGTTAACCCGATAAAAAGTGGATTTTGTAGGTCGACACATAAAAGCCGATGATAACCTGGCGTTTCAATCCGCATGGAAATGTCGAATGGGGCCGACTCATCCATCACGACTATTCACGCCAGACTAACCGGAATATTTTGATAATCCAATAGACAAGCGATTGTGTTCGATGCCACCGCAATAACAGCTCGAGAATTGTGAGTGCAGGGCCGTAAAGGCACGGAATGGAAACGATCGGAGTTTTGCATATTGCATCGGTTACAGTGCACGTTTAAATGCGGCGGAATGGCAGGAAGCAGATGGGACACGTGCAGGAATGGCGATGTCATATTTTGCAAGAAATCACAAATTTTATTTGTGCAAAATTACGAAAAATAACGAAAATTTTACAACCACTTTAACTATTTGAGCTAGCGCAAAAACACCATCGTAATTCGCCACCAAATCTAAGACATCTTGCAAAAAATTCAAAATTAAGCCAAAAATCCGTTGGATTATTTGTAGTCAGCAACAGCATAAGTCTGGACCGAATTTGAAACATTGTTTTGTTGCCTAAGCGTTTCTACTTTTACCATGACATTATTGACATTTGCCAACGTTATTGTTTATTTCTTGTCTCTTTCGCTACTTCAGCTATTTTTCCAAAAGTACATTAAAGATACAATGCACTACTAACTGCACTATTCATGCAGAAGTCAAATTAATAAATACTTTCAAAAATTTCAACACAAATTTGGATACTGACTGTTATGTTTGTTTATAAGCTTTGTGATTATTTTGTTCATTTACTTGCTGATTAAATGTTGCTTTTTATTTTCGATTTGATAAAATAGTGTATGATATTGGAAGTAAAAGTAGGTTTATGTAGCTCAGCTTAATTACTTGCCTCACTACGTTGGGCAAAATAAACGTTCAGCTTCGCCACATAAACTTTTACTCCTAATAACATAATATATTAATTCAAAAATTGAGCTTTTTAGACATTTGGACGTAATCGTAGAAGCTTAAAAATCAAATTTTATGTTTATTTTTTCAGTCAATTCACACATATTTAAAAAGAATCAATAGGTTTTGAAGTTGTAATTCAAAATGGTATATTGTTTTTTTTTAGGAGTGAAAACATCGTTTTTGTGACGTGTTGTAGACAAAGATTCCAGCAAATTAATATTTTTTTATTTCTGTTTATTTATTATTAAAAAACAAGCCATACTGCTAAGGGCCGGTTTTCAGTCATTGGTTAAAGTTAAACCTCTAGTTAAACTAAAAATGCAGCATTTTGATTGGTTAAATTGCAAAAATTTCCATAGAAACCTACTAACCAGAGGTTAACCAACGATTGAAAACCGGCCCTAAGTCTATTTTAAGTATCAATAATGTATTAATACAAACAAAACAAAAAGCAAATTAAATAATTTGGTTTGAAACATGTTTAAAAAAGTCGTTTTTGTTATAAAGAAATTGAAAGTCCTTTTCTACAGTCAAGTATTTGGTCCATACGCAGGTTTTAAAGATTTTTACTTTTTTTATTTTGTAAATTTCGGGTAAAGTATTTAGTGATGCTTTAGACTACATAGATGTAAAATGTTCCAGGAGATCGATAGATGTCGAGAAACCGCAAAATTCATAACAGTTTAAAAGTTATAGTTTAGTATAAATTTTGATAAGATAAGTTATCAAAAATATAGAAAAAATGTTTAAAAAATTGTCTCAAAAAATTTTGACTTTTATTTTTTGACATTTGTCATATTTTTATGTATATTTAATGAGACAGATGAGCTTGTACATGTTTTTTATAATTTTTTAGTAAAAGTACAAAAATTTGGCCAGTAAAAGTACTTCTAGGAGTTCAAGAAATAGGAAAAGTGCATAAAAAAACGTTACAAAAACGCGAAATATAAGTTTTAAAAAATTTGGTTATAAAGAAATTAAAAAAAATTGTGTCTAGCTCAAACTCCTATTGTGAAACTCTCAAAAATCGTAAAATTATATTTTCAAATCGTTTAAATGACGTTAGTACGTTATTGCATTATTATTTAAAGCAGAAATCTATTTTTGGAATTTTCGAAGTTGGAAACCCTAAAAAGAACATAAAAATTGTTGACTAATTTTAAGTCGCAACCGGTTAAAATGCTCCACGACGTGTAACCTTATTTATCGCAAAACAATATTTTTTTTATGTGATAGAAAATCAAAAGTGCATTGTAAATGGTACACTAAACACTGGAAGCTATTGTTAAAACTTTCGGAATTATTAGCTGATATACGCTTGAGTACCAAGAATTGATCAAAATTTTGACAAAAATCTAAAAATTGGAAACTTTAAAGTGATCTAATTGCACTCCTGGAAGTTCAAGAAACTAGTAAATGTTCATAAAAATTTTATAAAAACGCGAAAAATAAGTTGAAAAAAACTACGTTATTAAGAAATAAAAAAAATTGTTTCTAACTCTTATTGTGAAACTCTGAAAAATCATAAAATTTCATTTTAAAATCGATCAAATAACGTACGTTTTTGCATTATTATTTAAAGAAGAAAGCAGATTTTAAAAATCTATTTTTGGTATTCTCGAATTAAATTTTCAAAATTTGTTTTTATGCGCCGAACATGATGCAACCGGTTAAAATGCTCTACGACGTGTAATGTTTGATATATTGCTGTTTTAAGCTTTTTCGTAAAATAATAAATAGTATATTACATAACGAGCACGGAAAGTGATAAATAATGCATAAGCGAGAAAGTTGCGCACGAGGCGTTAGCCGAGTGCAGGCAATACCCCGAGTGCGTTAGACACTTTCCTGCAAGTTTTGTAAACTATTTTTCCTACGACCATAAATAATTTTTTTCTTACGAATATATTTTTTTCATAACGATTTATTTTTTATAATGGATACAAAAATACGTTGAATAACGATTTATTTTTTATAATAGATACAAAAAAAATACGTTAAATGAAAAAATACAAAACATTCGAGTGTGAATTGTGCGTTAGATTTCTAACACAGAGTGCGAAAACAAATCGCACAGGTTTTCGACCGTTTTCGCTCATATGTAATTGTGCGTTATGATCCAGTTTCGCATATGGTCGTAACAACATCTCACTAGTACGTAAAATAATCGTCTAAAAAATTGCTTGTGTGTAAACCATTTGAACAGAAAATCGATAGTTTTCAAGTTATGAATTTCTAATCTGTAAAATCTAAATACGTCTACAACCCGAATGAACTCCGAGTTTTTGTCCTTTGACAAAAAAATCAAACACAAGTTATATTACTTTTTATTTTTGCCGTATGTCTTACAGTTTACAAAAAAAAACGTGTTTAAATAGAAAGTTTTTCAAAAAGTAAATTGTTTTTAAATATTTGTGTCAATTTTCTCCAATTATTTTCCTGTTTCATAATGCATGCCGTATAACTAAAGAGAAAATGTATTTTGCACCGAAACGAATTTAATTTTGGTGGATGCGCCGGGTCTGCCTCATCACTCGGTTCAATAAATGACATACAATATGTGATTAGTTAATTATAGTTTCTGTGGTTAGTAGCACGGCTACATTTATTAGCTGCTAAATGTATAATGCTGTTATAATTAAAATAATTAATCATATTGTGGCACCAATTAATTTTAAATGTTAAATACAAAATCTTGTTCTAGAAAGTTATTTATGTTTTATTAATAGCTTTCACTCACTTTAAATCAGTTACACAGAATCTTCATTTAGTAGAGTTACTTCAAATTTGCATTTTAACTCTTGCTCATGTTCTCCAGTTAAATGCATTTATAAATCAAGTTCCGTGACTTTATTAAATTTTAAGTTAGCGTTTAGGGTTAAGGTAACTTTAGAATAATTTATAGACAAAACGTCAGAATGAGAAATTACTGCACAAGGTTAAAAAGCATCAGTTACTCTAGAAAATCTCTTCAAGAAACAACAAAAATCAAAACATAAACACTCGAATTTATCTAGTTTTCAAAATTGCTCTTTCGTTGCCAAAATTGAATTGATTTTTCTGGTTGAGTAAACTTTTCATTTGTTAGTGGATGCACCCAGACAGTTCTATTCGAGTTTATTCGTGTGAAACTGTTGCTTATGTTGCATACATACTCACAACTTCAAACATTAAATCCTTGCAAAGCAATTCTCCTAAAACCCGGATTGCCAATAGAAGTGCACTTCATTTATTCAAAACTGCAAGCGAGAAGGAAATTCTGGCAATTGACAATTAGCAAAACATTTTATGCTTCCCAAAATGAGCTAAAAGATAGAGCAGTGCCCCCGCTGCCGGCAACGATGCCCAAAAAAATAGAGAAAAAATCAGATTCCTGATTATTTTGGTTCCGGCATTGGCGTTGTAACACTAAAATATCAAAAGAGAAGCTGGAAACCAGTTTTTTTCAGACAAGCTTTTACTTAACTTGTTTTGTTGCTTGCTTTTTGCAAAATAACAGCTTCTTTTATAACATCAAAATAATTTTTTCACTCATAAACTACTTACATTTGTGCTGGAACTACTAATCTAGTTTATCTATCCTAAAGTTGTTTTCAACTGTACAGCGTGTCTCAAAAATAAATTACAATACAAACTTGTATTTTTTTAAAATAAAACACCATATTTTTATTAGCGTTTTTGGATGTAGATTTTGATGACAATGTTTTAAACTTTTATTAGTCGATTTTGGTTAGCTTTAAAAATAAGACAGTTTTTTGACGAAAACATGCACTTTTTAGAAATTTATTACACACAAGCTAAGACATCTAGAAATATTTTTTTACCGCAAGCTATAAGGTTGTAATATTTTTTTGTGTTGCATTTGCAAAGATAAAAAAATGAAGGCGTTTGTTAAAAGTTCAATAACTTCAAAAATTTAAATGGAACACCCTATTTATTGTTTTTACATTTAAAAGATTATTAAATTGTCTTTCTAAAATTATTTACTTTTAGGTGTTTATAATCAATAACTAAAAAGATATTTAACGTTAAACTTTAAAAAAAATACTTTTGGTTCAGTAGCCAAAAAGGGCACAACTGCACAAGAGATGGAATAAATATCACTTAATAATTATATTTGTGTTAAACTAAATCCACAATTCTTTATTTTTACAACAAAATAATTCGAATTTCAGTATCTATAACGACTTTTACAATTTCTGGATAAATAAATCAACGGATAAGTGATCCGTTGTGGAATTACTATGGTTGGCATAGTACCAACAATGATATTGATAGGCATCGTTGCTACAATTAATATTGAATGTTAAAGATCTTTTCCTTTTTCCATTCTAGACATTAAAAGTTATTTTTTTAGATAGACAATCGATCTATTAGAAGCAAAAATAACAATTGGGGTGTTCCATGTTAATTTTTTAAGTTATTTAACTTTTAACAAACTTCTTAATTTCTTAATCTTTACAAATGCAAAACATCAAAAAAATTGCTACAGCTTTAAATTTTGTACTTTCTTTTTTGCAGAAGTAAGAAAAAAATTGTTCTAGCTGTCTTAGTTTTTGTGTAATAAATTTTTTTAAAGTGAATTTTCTGTCAAAAAACGTCTTATTTCTAAAAGTAGGGAAAATCGACTAATAAAAGTTTAGCGTAAAACATTGTTTTAAAAGGCTACATCCAAAAATGCAAAGAAACATACGGTGTTTCATTTAAAAACACACAAGTTTGAGTCGTAACTTATTTTTGGGACATGCTGTATGGTTGAAAATAATTTTAGGTGATGCACTAGATTAGTATCTATCAATGTCCTATACATTTTTTAAAATTTTACCATTTAAAGCTCACTAATAGACTTTTTCAACTCACTGGGACATATTTTATAAATATTGGTATTGTTTAAAAATAGTATATTAAAAAACAAAATTCATAGGACCCGTCTTGAGGCACGAATTTAAGTTTAAAAAAACGAGTGGCGTAGTCACGACTTGCTTCAAGGTCTTATGAAACGAGATATTTTTATACTAATTCTTGTAATTTGCTTAGTCTAGATCTAGTCGCCCTTTGAGTACTAAGACATCGCACATGATGATGTCACGTTCTTTAATAGTCTATAATTAGAGAATCAAAATGGAGGCAAATTACAAGAAACTAATTTAAACTGCGAAAATACAAGTAAAATTAAAAAAAAAATGAAAGTAGCTATATAACATCGTTGCCGGCAGCGGAGACACTGCCAAAATAAATCAAACTGTCTCCTCGCTACAAGTCGTGAATCTTGTGAAAATTGCAACGTTTCAGTGCCCACAAACCAATTTGACGCGCAAACGAGACACGCACAAACACATGTGACGTCAAAGGATTCTTCCACAATTATTCATTCCACGAAAATTTCACACCCTTCATCATCCAAAAAGATCCAACTTCATGAGTTGAGCGCGACTCCACTCGACTAATTAAATCCAAGTCTTTGAAGCTTGTCATTGTTCAACTAACTTCATGTTCCAATCGCTTGAAACATCGACGATCTAGTGTAAACGTGAGTATTGATCCGAAATTTTTCAGTGAGAAGGTTTGATGGATTACGTTCAAATTGAGAAAAAGAAAGTTTCATTAGACAAATTGAGCCTCGCTCAATCTCCTCTTACTTTATTAATTTCGCAGAAGTCCAACTGAACTGACAAAAAAGTGTTTCAAATTTGAGAAATTTTCATCCCGGCCAAGATTTATAATCCCGATAAGGCAATTAGGTTAAATGAAGCACTTGGAATTCTCCGAGTACCACAAATTGGTATTATATGAAGTGGGTTATGCAGTGATAATAAATATCCGCCTCGCCGTGTAAAAGATTATTTTAATCCTCTTTTATGCGAGCGCTTAATCGATGGCTCTCGTTTGGAAATGTCACACAATCAGGTGATTTGTTTAATAAGATTATTGGCCTGGTTTTCGCGTTGACTAGGAATTTCAAATCACGTAATTCCATTATGCCAAAATCGTGTCATTCAGACGCATTCGTGTGAGAATATAGCTCGAGCAGAGGTGGCACGTGTGTGGTTTGTACTTGTAATCCTTCAGGTGTTAAACAGTAATTCAGCAGGAACTCGTGACCACGGTGTTGGAAATTTTAGTTGAAAAGCGGGTGTTGTGAAACTTTATTTTCTAGATAAATGGGAAAAAATCGAAGTGAAACAGCAGCTTGTAGAAAAGCTCACTTCTTAAAAACAACTAAATTCGCCAAATAAAAAAATTAATCATAACAAAGCAAAGATGTTACCGATAGAGATGAACTGACCGAAATACTCATAAAAAGTTATTTTTTTATTGACGCAGCTTTAGTATTATAGAAATCTTCAAGGAGAAGTTTTTGTTTCTTTTTTTTTGTACACATTTTCGTCGATCAATGTGTCAGGCTTTGGCAAAAAATGGGATAAAACAGGTTTAAATCCATTTTTTCTGAAATCGACACTAAAGTAATTCATTATACTACAATTTCGTATATTTTGAGTTGCAAACATTAATACCAGTTTTGTCAAATTATTGTCTTAATGTAATCATAAGATAAAGTAATTCAACAACAAAAATACTGTTTTTTCTAGGTTTTCTATGGTGGTTAGTTATTTTGCGCTTTATGAACGAGGTGGTACTAATGAAACAAGAAATCCGACAACACTGTCCAAATTAGCGATTTCGGAAAAAAATAATATGCATCATTGGTTATTTTTCATTACTCAAGTGTTTTATTTGTCTCGGCAATTGCCTCGGCAAGACATTGAAACTTTAATTCGATTTTTAATTATGATAAACCCTGAAGGGCTATTGATAATAGTTTTAGAGTTATTTTCAGTGGACTGTAACAAAAATCGACCAAAATTTTGTCAAAAATCAAAAATTGAAAATTTAATCCAAATTCACATTTAGAGTTCCAAAAGTGCATAAAACATTGTAGAAACGCGAAAAATAAATTTTGAATTAAAGCAGAAACACTGGCCGGGGGCGTGGTGGCGCAGGGTTTAAACCCCGGTCAAATAATAAGAATTCAGATAAATGTTAACAAATGGGGCGTTAGAGCTTTAAATCATGCACCTTTTATAAGTGTAAAATAAATACATAACTAGACTACTTTTTTTTGTAAGTGAAATAAAATACAAATGAAGAAAGAAATAAAATACAAAAGCAAATGTAAAAAATTAAATAAATTAGAAAAAATAATCATAGAGAAGCAAAAATGTTACTGATTGAGATGAACTGACCCAAATGCTTATACAATAGTAGATTACATATCAAGGTGGAAAGTGTTTCATTACTGTCAAGAGATTAGAAAGTTTACAGAGATATTTGCGTCGTAATGAAACTTCCCTCGAGCTTTGTATACAATTTTATTTCCAACTGCATTTTGTAATTGATTTTATAAAAAAGTGTTTAAAAATTTTACTCGTTTATCATGACGTTTCACCGTCACATTACCAATAATGTAGTGATACTAACAGATGCGTTTAATTGTGATAAACGTGCTACTAGAAAACGAGAGTAGTAATAGAAGTAGGTAAGAAATGTAGGTAATAGAATAGAAGTAGGTAATAAAGGTAAGTAATAGGAGGTCAATAATGAGTCACTGTCCAACCTCTGTCAAGGATAGAAAAGTCAACATTATAATACGGTAGCGAATAATAGTTATTTATTATATAAGACGCTAAAATTGGTTTTTATATTTGACAGTGCACACGCGAAAACATAATCATTATATAATATAATAGTATATTATTATATTACAAGATAGAGAAGAAATTTTTATAGCAGAGCTGTTTAACTTCTCTACCGTGTTGTATATAACATTTTCTCACTACTAGCACATTTATTACCCAGAAATACAAGGGTGAAAAATATAACACTACTTAATGGACATGTTGCCTCAGACGTAAAATGTCGTAATTCACAACTACTATTTTTGTTAATTCTCTATTACCTATAGTAATTAATTACTTACCTGAGTTATTAACTTAAGTTGGAAGTATTGTTTTGTTCTTATCGTAAATGAGGTTATGTCATTTTTGTACTTCCGCAACTATTAAAGAAATTTTGTAACTTCATAATATGAAATATTTGTTAAAATAACAAAGAAAAGGGAAAAAGTGTTAAAAGAACAAATATACCCATTTGTTGTTTTGACAGTTTCAACATAGACAGAAGGATTCGAGTTAGGGTTATTTTGATGTTTTTAATGAGGAAATTTAAGTCTGTTTTATTTGATTTTGCATTAATTTCATCTCGAAATACTTCCGTTAGTACTTACGATGCTAATAGTTTTCAATAATAAAATTTTAGAAATATTTGTATCAATGTAATAYCCTCCATCATCGGCATTTATCCACCTCTAGTACATTATAGCCCTTGGYTCATCGTGAAAATGATTACTGAGTACTAGGAAAGAATAACAACTTTWCAACCCCTATACAAACTAAATAATGATATCTTTTATAGTTAGTAGTAAAAAAAAATATTAAATCGTCACCGTTTTATTAATATAATTTTGATTAATAAGAAATAAAACGTGAACAAGTATTTTTTATCGTCTAAACGATAAAATTGCATTTTAATAACATGAAGTAAAAAAAAAAAGTTATTTCCTTAATTGACGCTGCTTTTGTATTATAAAAAACCTTCAAAGAGAAGTTTTTATTTACTTCTTTTTTTATACACACTTTTCAAAGCCGATGAATGTGTCAGACTTTGGCAAAAAATAATCAAATTAAGCTAAACTCAACGTGGCTAGACAGAAATTTTTAGATTTTTAGACCCAAAACTAACATTTATACACCATTAAGTCTTTTTTTCCCAATTTTACGAATTGGTGATTGATTCCGTGTCCGCGGATAACTTTACCCCCGTTTTGTGAGTACGCAACATCCTTCTCCATCTAACACATTTCCTGCCCGGATTAGAATCCAACGATTGGTTCTTTCAAGAACCGGAACTGACCGACAGACATTGACACGCTTCACTGCTTTCAGAAACAGAAGATCTATTAGAAAAGATCACGAAAAGGCTTTTCACAAAAGTGCCAACTCGGCTGACAAATCATTACAAGATATGGGACGAGTTGAGGAAATTTGAGAGGGTTTGTAAAAATGCCCAAAGACTGCATTAAACCCTCTGAAAAAAGCGCTAAAATAACAAAAATCGAAAGCACTGAAGTAAAAATCCAATTTCAATTATGTCTACTGAAAATAATACAATAACTAATTATAATAAATCAAAAACCACAAACAAAAAACACTATTAAAAATTCTAGCATATTTATCTTCTTTGTTGTTTATTGAAAATGCGTTTTCAGCAGTGATAAATGTTTGTAAGCTGAATCGATAACTAGCAGTTGAGTTTCGTGGTGAATCTTTTCCTTCATAATAATAAATTGTTTACATTTTAGATTTCAATTTAATCAGATGACAAAAAAAGCCAGGAAACCGACGAAAACTGTCCCAAGAGTGCAACAATAGTTGTTTTATCCGTGTTAAAATTTCAAATTTAAATTGTCACATTTTCGAATGATTGTATACACAGCGCGTTGTGATAATGGGACAGTGTAGATAATGACAACATTAATCATATTAGGAGAGAATAGACGAGTTTTATTGACGTTGTCGATGTTCATTGAGAGAAACATGAGAATAGAGTCAATTTCGGTTGTTATATCGTGTTAATTAATTAATAAAATTTTGAAATAGAACAGATTATTATTTCAACGTGAATATTTTAAAAATGTTACATTAATTATAGTATGATGTATGGAATTTCACATGTTACAATTATTTTTTGTTTTTTGAATAGATTATTATTTCAAACTAGACATTTCAGGAATATTTTTTAACATACTGTGATTTTACTACAAATACTGTTTTTTAGTTTCAAGTCAAAAAATTAGTGTGTAATTTATATTTATTCATACACTTTGATTTATCAAAGGGTAATGTGTCAATTCTTTGTGGACAAAGCTTTCAGAAACCACATTATTAACGTAAATTTTTTACAGCCTTTTGATGTGTTAACGGTGGAAACTTTAATAAAAACTTGCCAGAATTGGGTTTCACCAGTTTTTTTATTCGTTTGTGTAATGAAAACGCAGTGTTTGTGGAGAATTTCCAACCTTTTTAAATTCCCGGATTTTTGCTAACCCTATAAATTTTAAAGCTCTAAAAAACATAAGCTGATGCCCACTAGGAATCCTAACGACCCTTCTCATGCCACCGGCATTTCCGATATGTATAAAACTTGCCCCCGAACATATCACGCGTGCATTTATTAACAGCGACGAGTCCGGGCGATCCGGAGCCTAGACGAGTTAAATTTCATAACGAATTCCTGTTTTTGAAAAACCTGACACAAAGTTCAAAATTTTCAATGGCTTCATCTCAATTATTTATAATTTGATTTAATTTTGCTTGAAGAGAAAAAAAATGCATTGAAACAGTTAATTGAATATTTTAATATTTTTGCCCCCATATCTACAGGGTGTCCCAGCGAGTTGAAAAAGTCCATTAGTGACCTTTAAATGGTGAAATTTAAAAAAATGTATAGGACATTGATAGATACTAATCTATTGCATCACCTAAAATTATTTTCAACCATACAGCATTTCCCAAAAATAAGTTACGATACAAATTTTTGTTTTTTTAACTGAAACACTGATTAAGAAGTTTGTTAAAAGTTAAATAACTTAAAAAATTTAAATGGAACACTAAGAGATTAAGAAGTTTGCTAAGTTAAATAACCTAAAAAATTTAAATGGAACACCCAATTTTTTATTTTTGCATCTAACAGATTGATAGAACGTCAATCTAAAAAAATAAACTTTTAATGTCTAGAATTAAAAAATAAAAAGATATTTAACATTCAATATTAATTGTAGCAACAATGCCTTTCAAAAATTCGAATTCTTGTGCAACTGTGCACTTTTTGGATACTCAAACAATAGTATTTTTTTTAATGTTTAACGTTAAATATCTTTTTAGTTATTGATTATAAACACCTAAAAGTAATAATTTTAAAAAGATAATTTAATAATCTTTTAAATGCAAAAACAATAAATAGGGTGTTCCATTAAAATTTTTCAAGTTATTGAACTTTTAACAAACGCCTTCATTTTTTTATCTTTGCAAATGCAAGACACTAAAAACATGTTACAACCTTATAGCATGTATCTTCTTCTTTGCGGTAGTAATTTTTTTTTCTAGAAGTCTTAGTTTTTGTGTAATAAATTTTTAAAAAGTGCATGTTTTCCGCAAAAGCAAACGTCTTATTTTTAAAACTAAGCAAAATCGACCAATAAAAGTTTAGCTTAAAAACATTGTCATAAAAATCTATATCCAAAAATGCTAAGAAACATATAGTGTTTCATTTAACAAAAACACATGTTCGTATTGTAACTTATTTTTGAGACACGCTGTATAATTGAAAGTAATTTTAGGCGATGGACTAGATTAGTATCTATCAATGTCCTATATAATTTTTTTAAATTTTAGCATTTATAGGTCACTAATCGACTTTTTTAAATCGCTGGGACACCCTGTATGTTATTTTTAAAATACACAGCTCGATGGTTGGATTAAAGTAATACTTTACTTGCAAATTGAAATTTTGCAATATTTGGTTCAAATTGAATCGTTTGTTTTAAAAATCATTTCAATTTTAATCCCCATTAGGACGCAAAAATCGGAAAACAAACGCAACTTTCATTTCATTTCGATTTTTTTCATAACATTTATCGAAAAAGGAAATTACATTTTTGTTGATTTGTTTTGTGATGTATTTAAACAGTTTGTTCTCAATTACACAATTAACAATGTTAGTGTTTCAAAGCTTAAATCATTTGGTAATGAATGATCGAGGGAGCAACTGCTTTTGCGAACATTTCACTCATAAAATTCCAGTAATTCGATGATAAATGTTCAAAAAAAGCTAAAAGCATCCAAGTTGGATTTTCTCCTTGATTTGGAAATGAGAATTCAATGTGAATTTCAATGAAACATTTCACTTTGTCAAATTTTATTTTGAACATCAGCTAAGTGACGCAAAAACTGCTTTTTTCAAACAAAATACTCACACATCCGGAATTGTACGCAGTTAAGTCTTGCGTTAATATTAATGTCGGGTCGGGTTCATAATTCAACACAACGGCCTTTTATTATAGCCGTAATTTACTCACGTGTTGAAAAAGAACGTTAACAAAACGTTGAAACAGACTCTGATTGCGGAATAATTCCGCCGCCAAAAATCCCAAGTCGACTGTTGAAAACGAAATGAAGAGAAGATCTCCCCCACAATCGGCTTTTTTGCGATAAATAAAAACCATTTTTCGGAGTTTTGTGCACCAAAACGTGGCGCACGCCAGACTCTCGGTGCACTTGCAGCAAAATGTTCATTACACCCACTCATCTTTTATTCATTGCTTCTTGTACGAACCGCCGGATGACTGAACAAGCGCTCCGGGACATGCATGTGGCACCAAAGAGAATTCTGCTACCAAATGAAGTTATTAATCTAGGTAATAAAGCGGGTTTAACAAGATGAAATGCTGCTTGCAGGCGCCTGAAAGAAACGGATTACCGAAACTTAACAATTTATAAATCAGAGCAAAATCCACAGTGCCAACGTGTTCAAACATTAAATCGCAAAGCAGAATCATTTTTGAAAATTGATGACTAACTTAGCTGTTTTTGCTAAGTAAATTGCCATTTTCTTGAAACAAACACAATCACTGTTTCAACTCACGTATAATACAAGGTGTCACGAAAAGATGGGAACAAAGAGTAATTTCAAATTTCCTATGTCAAAATAAAGCAGTTTAACTCAACTTTATTTTCGTTTTTCTTTAATAACTTTTAAATCGATTTTTATGAAAGTTTTTTAGAGTAAAAAATAGATTAAGTAGATGTGTCAAAATTATAGAAGCTGGCCATTTATTATTATTGTTTTTAAATTGTGTTAAAAACAGTTTAGGTTCTAGTTTTTTACGTATCTTTGTGTTAGATAACAATAATGTAATAGTTATTAATTTTAACAAAAAATCATAATTTTAGTAGCGTCCTCTAAGTTTTAAACGGTGCACTTTCCATTAAAGTTGGATTAAGTCGATTTATTAGCAAACGTCACAAAAGTGACCACTTTTATGACTAAACGAAATAAAAATTCTATTTTTGCTTCTAAGCGTATTTACTTTTAGATTGACATTTATTAACTTTTAATATTCTGAGCCTTATTTTAAACTTTTCTTTTATTAACAACCTTCTTTACAAATATAATAACGCATAAAATTATAGTACATACTGAACCAACGGAAACGCATAAAATTCATATCTTTGTTATGAGTCATTTTTCAAAAAAATCCTCGATCAGGTCGATTTTATTTTTTTAAATGCTAAATTGACTTAAATGACAGTTTAGTGACATTTATGACGTTGTTCGTTTTTGAGTAATGACTCGTTTTTATTTTTTTTTAAAGTCAACCGACATTGTTTATTACTGTTTGAGATAGTACACATCGTTATCCTTTTGGTAAACAAAAAAAAAATAAAAATAAAGTAAAAAAAATGCAAAAGAAGGAGAAAATAAAATAAAAAAACTTAAAAAAGTTTAATACAAAAAGCTTTAAATTTGTTCTTGCTTTATTTTATAAGGGGTGATTGTTTTTCGTTTAATTTTTTTTCAGGTTTAGGTTTCATATTAAGTGTTTTTAAGATAATTATTTTAAAAATTATACAAAAAACAATTGCCGCTTACAAAATAAGGCAAGAACAAAAAGATAAAGCCTTTTGTGCTTAATTGTCAATTTTTTTTTAATTTTTTTTTGAGGTTCTAATTTAGCTTTTCAATTTTTTTTCTTATGTGCTGTTTAAAACAGTAAACAAAAATGTCAGTTCTCATTACAAAAAATTAAGCATGACGTTACAACTTAAAAACAAATGTCGTCATAAATGTCACTATAATATCAAAATATATCATTTAAAAAATAAAATTGACCTGTTCGAGGATTTTTCTGAAAAACGACTACTAACAAAGATATAAATTTTGTGCGTTACTTTTGGTGCAATCCGTATTATTATCTTTAATTTTTTTAATGTGATTAAATGTGCTTCTTTTGTTTTTTATATTAAAATTAGAACCTTTTAGTAATAGTTATAGTTACAGTATTCAACATTTTGCACTACTAACTGCACTWGTTAAATTAATAAATACTTTCAAAAATCTCAACACAAATTTCGATACTGACGTGTGATGTTTGTATAATTTCATTACTTGTCTTCATTTTTACGTTACATAAATCCGTATATATAATTTTCTAATTTTTGAGAAAAAAATGTGTAACAATGGATGTTTTTTGTTACAAATCAAAATTTTCTTATTAGGGTATGTTGGATAAAAAAACAAGACAAGAAATAAGTGGTTTTAAAGTTTTATACCCAATAAAAAATTGCAATCCTGAAATTTTGGTCTTTAATAAAAAATTGACAATTTTAGAACAACTCCACAATAGACCAAAATTTGTGGTTTATTTTAGAAACATCATTAATCAGTTTCAGTCTAATAAAAATGTTAACAATACGCTGAAAATGCAATCCAAAATGTACACAATACAGAGTACAGAAGCAAACAAAACAGTTAAAAGTAAAAAGCAATGTAAAACAGCTAGTATTCATAATGGGTATTTGTTGCCTTAGTTCGACATAAACAGATTAAATGCCGAAAGGCATAAATAAAATAAAGCGCAATATAGACATTCAAAACAATTTTGTTCGTAATTTTTCTGTTGACAACGTATCGTGCATCCGACAGCTCTTAATGTAGCAACTTTTTTCTATATAAATAATTAAAACTTTTGAGTAAAATAATTTCAACAAAAATCTTGTTTCTTCATTTTGTTGCTATTTAAAAAACAATATCCTGAACGAAAAAGTTTTCGTTTAAATTTGCCCGTGACGCAATTTAGAAGCTTCTAGGAAACTCAAAAAAAAAACTAAAAATAACATGATACGAAACTTTGCGAATATAAAATATTTCAGAATTTAAAGCTATTGAATTTTTAACTTTATCGGCGATAAAATCGAATGGGTTGCAACATTGACTTGCAGTTTTAAACTGTTTACTTCATACACTTCTGCATTATTAAAAACTAACGGAAAACACTAAATCCAGCACCAATATTTGCTCTTCAGAGACTCAGAGTTTCTCCTTCTGCACTCGCATTTAAATTGACTTTTTAAAACGTGTAATTAAACCTGTTGGCGCTTAATCAGTTACTGAGAAAGAGTAATCTATACCGAATTCCTCCGGTAAATTAATTCCCCAAACAAACTATCGCAAAGACATTTCTTATTCGAGACAAAACAAACAATTTCGGTCGACGAGACTAGCATAAACTCCCAAGGAAACTTATTTACTGTCGAATTAACGCGAAAATATATGCAAATTTCACTTGATTGCTTATTGCAAGTCTTGCAATGTAATTACATTTTAAATTGTTGCGTTTCTCGACTTTGACAAGACATAGGTTATGGAAACTATCCAGACGATTTCAATTAAACTCACACCACATTGCTGAAACGACTGAAAAGTCTGCAACAGTTTTTTTTACATTCTCACAAAAAAGTCTCGTTGTGAAAACATGCATCCAATATCTGTTTTCAAACTGAATTTGCCCTTTTTCGCATTTGGCAAAGATTTTGAGACACTTAATTGGTTTATTAATCAATATTGAGTCCTGATTGGTCGATTTGTATGAAACGTAAGGAGCTGCTAAAATTAATTAGGCAATATAATAAGCGCGTGGTTGAAGCATTGATGATCATTATTTATGCTTCGATAATTTTAATTAATCTATTATTCGCATATTGGGGCAATGCCTTGTAGCTACAATTAATTTTTTTTGGATCAATATTAAAAACAAAACCAAAAACGGTCGTTATCTATTAAAATTAGAGCAGTCCCCGAATGCCATTCATCAAATTCTTCCGCTTGACAAAAACACTGCGACAAAATGAAATACAATTCCTAATTCTGTGCCAAACTGCAGTCGAGAATTCACTTTGTCGATTTGCTAAAAATCCAAAGAAGCGACTGCCTCATTACCGAATTATTTTGCGCCTCAGAGACACGTCATCTTTAATGATTAATTGCATTCATGATGAATGATGCAGGAACCAAAAACAGGGCAATATTTGTGGAAAAAGAAGCAGGAAATATGTTTAAAATGTCTCACATGAAATCTACTCAGACTCGATTCTACGAAAGTTGATTCAGTTTGAAAAGTAAAGTGATTATGAGAAAGCCACACTAACAAAATTCCCTTTTGTGCAACTCGAGGAATGTTGTGCATTCGGACGGTAGTTGTGAAATAATTGCCTTGATTCGTAATTTAGTTCAGATTTTGTTTGATGTTTAGAATAATAGATTACTTCAAAGATCATTTTAGGCAAATAATTTTTTTGTTCAATAAAATAAAGTTGATAAATCTTGTTTTCAACCAAAATCGCAGAAAATAGACTTAAATTTTCATCTAAAACATGCTTTTACTCTGGATAAGACTATTCACTGCAGGAAAATCCGTTTCAGCTATGTATAAAAAAGCTTCAAACGAAAAATTAAGTTCTGTTTCGCTCTCTGCAGGGATTATTTTGTTCACTCTCAACATTTCTACTACGAATTTGTATAATTACAAGAATTTTGTGATAGGTTTCAAGACTGAAACATGCATGTGTTTTCTTCAGCAATCTGATAAGACAAGACGTTCAAAAGAAAGAAAGATATTTTTTAACGCAATTTTAATAATTTTAATTGTTATGATCCAATTTCGAGCGGATTCCTAATTTGATTTGTAATAACAATTGAGGATTCTCAGAGTTAAAGTTTAATTTGGTCTGCAGTAATTAAGTGTGCAAAAGCCCCAAAAATAAAATTCCAGTTTGTGGAATTTATTGGGCCCTTCTCTTGAATTCCTTCTTATTATGCACATCGTATTTGAATAAATTATTTCCACGTTTACCATCTCGGAATTAATTACGTTTCCCGGAACAGRCAAAAAGGACGCGAGGGCTAAACTTGGCAAAACAAATGTAATAATTAAGCCACTGCTCCACGGACCGCAAACGAGACAATGACCCATCTTTTTAATGGCCTTCCATATGTTACACGACCCGTCTGTTCAACCACAGTGTGGTTTAAAGGTCTTGCATCTCATCAAGGGTGCAAAATAAATAAACGGAGTTCCAATATCKGCCACAGCTCTAGTTGTGAAACAATTCACTCAGAGTTTCGACCAAACAAGACACTTTGCACAATTCCAAACTGCATCCATCACAAGATTTAATCTAACTCAGATGAACAGTAACTTAGATGTTTGAAAACGTGTGGCTTTCAGGAGGAGTTTAAGTGCATCCACAAACTTTTGTCTGATGCGTCGCCGGTGAAACAAATCTAACTCCGATTCCAATTGTCAACATGGGCGTTATAAAATTTTTTAGGGAGTTTAAAAATACATATTTTATTACAAACACAAGAACATGTTACACAAAAATAGGAACACAAACCATTTTTTTCCTAACGGAAATTATAAATGAGACAATAACACAAGAATCTCTAAAATTGAAAAAAAATCAAAGTTTTGAATTTCGTTTTTCTGTACCAAAATCGTCTATGAAATTTTCGTCTTTTTTGTTTTCTATCATCCTACGATGAACACTCATCAAACAGAGACCTGATAATCTATGTTCACTCATCGTTGACCACAACCATTATTTACACATAACAAATAGTTGGTGGAAGTGTCCAGAATATCCTTAAGCTTTTTTGAATACTACACACCTCTTTGATTTTCCACGACGCAACCCATATTGTATATTCAGCAGCAAAATTCTCAAATCCAAACTTTTTGATTATTTTTTTAATTTGTTCCGGCGTAAGGAGAACATTGTTTTTCATGTTTTTGGGATAAAGAAGACTTAAAGAAAAACCGACACTAGAATCTTCAGAAAATCGCGTTTTAAGGGAATCTAAATACGGTAGAAATATATTGAGCCTAAAATACTGTTCTAGTGAGGTGGCCAGAATATTTGAACGATGTGTTTGTGCAATTTCTTCAATTTCTTGAAAAATCTAGGAAAATAAATCTTGCGAATTTTTTCTGTCATTTTCCAAATGTTCAATGTGTTGTTTTACCGAAAATTAATTTACAGATACTTGAAGTTTATTTGTAACGGGTTCAAGTTGTGAAAAATATCTAGATATGATTTTCAAACATATTAGGAAAAGAGGATTTGACATAGAAGTAAGCACAATATTTGCTTTAGATCTTCTCTGTAAATTAAATTCTGACTCCATCAACATATTTTTTTTTGTTTTTACGTCGAAAAATTATTTTTAATTATTATTATATTATTAATTATTTAGTAAGTGGAGATAAATATTGCATTACTAAAACAATCCTAGTCCTTAAAATGTGATTACTTTTTGCTTTTTAAAAATGCTAAATTACTTAAAATTTATATTAAATTGTTAATTGCCAATAAAAAATGCCATAATCAAAAATCTGTCCTTGGAAAAGGTCCCGATTAAAAAAAAATATTTTTTTTCCATAAAAGTGTCTGAATATGCAAAAACCTGGGCGGCTATAAAAAAGAGATACTGCCGAATTTTGGTCACCCCTAGCTGTCAGGCAACAATGACGTTTAATATTTGACTAACATCAAAAGGTTAATAACGTAATTTAGAAACAGCATTTATTGGACTAACCAGTTCAATACAACAAAAGATGCTCGAAGGTACCACAATTGGCATCAATAATGGTTCTAAAAATTCTAAAAGTTTTCTAACTTAATTTACCATAGGTGTTCAGGGTTTTAAAAAATGGTACTTGGAAACGTTAAACTATTGTTTTAGAGGGAGGGTAGTTCACTGTCAAAAAATTCAATGTTCATAAAACATTTAAGAACAAAATACGTATTAAACAAATTATTCATGCAGTAAATATAAAAAATACAAAATCGAAAAGAACCAAAGACACTTTTGTGTAAAATGTTCGTTACGAAAACATGTTCAAACAAAATGAAATAGAAGCAAAATAATTGTATCCTAAAAATTTCAATGCAAAAATGTCCAAAAACAAAAAGTGAGTAACATGTTCGCAGAAGCGAAAGGAGGTACTTAACACGCACCACCTCAAACGTTGCATTTCCATACTCAGTTTTTAAGATATTAGCAAGGGCCCCTGCGCAAGAATAATGAGCAAGGGTTGGAAGCAGTGCGCACATGGTGATCAGTCAGTTTGATGCGTAGACGTTTACACCGTGCCCTGTTGTGCTCCTGATACCACAATTTTGTTTTTGAACGCTTTGCGATATTCACGTTTTGCTTAAACACATTTTGCTTGAAAATATTTTGTCCAATTTTAGTTTTCGTGCGTACTTTTTTGTCAATGAACAACAAATTTTTTGAAAATATTTGGTTTTATGTATTAAGAAAAATACAATTTATTTACCAACTTCTTGCGAGTTAACTTTTATAATTTTTTTTCAAACATAACATAATCGACGTATTTTTGCTGTTTCAAACGAGTGATTTAGTGTTTTTTTGTGTAGAGGTCTATTTTTTAGTGCTTAATATATTACATTATATATAATATACTAATTGAATCTCCACTTTCTAAGTGATTTACAATTCAAATTTTATAAAAATCCGTTGGTAAATAACAGAGATATTAGATCCAAAAATCTTACGAGAGATCCTGTACATTGTTAACACTCAATAGTCAAGTGAAGTCAGGTCAAAAAAAGTAAATTGTGTTTATTTTTGTATATTAAACAATAGATAACTGAGTGCGGTATTAAGGCAGTGCTTCCGCTGCCGGCAACGGTGCCCAAAAATAGAGGGATGTCTTGTTATCATCAATTCGAATTTTTAAATCACTAAATTCTCAAGTATGTTTTGAAGAAGATACTAATAAATTGGAAATATTAAGAAAACCAACTAATCCAGACGTATTTAAGTTACTTATCTACTTGACATGTTCGATTTAGTAAAGTTTAATTAAATAAAGTACGTAAAAACTCAAGAAGAGAAAAAACTCTTAAGCGCAAAAATAGAATTTTTACTACATGCCTGAAAGGTAAAACTTTTACTTCTAACATTTAATCATAAAAGTGGTCACTTTTGTGACGTTTGCGGATAAAAATTGTTGTGCTCATTATGTATGTAGTCGTTAATCCTCTAAATTGACATTTGCTCTCGAAGTATTTGTAAATGTTTATTTCCCTCTCGGGCAAATATGTTTTTGTAAAATTTGGTCCCGAATCACGAGATTCGGTTAGCGGTCGCAGAACACGTTTATTCGATAAATAATACAAACAACCTGCATTTTATGGCTTCTAAAACAAGTTGTGCCGATTTCTCTAAAAACAGGATACTGCTAAATTGTTAGTTTTCAATTAAAAAACAAAAGAGACACAATTAGGGTGAATTTTTGATCTGGAGTTGTTTCTAAAACTGTCTAAGATTTTTTTTTCGCTCTGTGTAAGAGGAGATCTGGAACGTGGCTTACTCCAGTGTGTAGACTGGCGCGAAGCCAAAGATTAAAGCTATATTGCGTTAGTCCGAACTCAGGGTCAGATAAGAGACGCGTCTGGAAACAAATCTACTTATTCTGTGAGCGCAGTCTATGCTGAGGCTTCATTTGATATTTTTAAACCGGATTTTGCGGAAGCCTTCATGTCTAACTTTCCCCACATTGAAATTTATAACTTTTGAATAATTTCGGCCCTAAACATAAATTTATGTTCGCTTGGACTTTTTTATATAAAATCAACGTAAATCATGGGTTTATGATTAATAAAAAGTCCAGCCATTACTTTTTTTAAGCAAAAAAGATGGTAAACAAAGAGATCGGGGCTTTTTGAAGTAGATAAATCAAGTAATCGATGTCTGGAACATGTCGCGTGTTTTATACACTAGGGCGTTAATTTTATCATTGACTTGGTTCTTGTCGTGCTGAGTCCTGGGGGAAATTTCTCGTATGCATATAAGTGGGATTATACAACTCTACAAAATGTTTTGCGTTTGCCTGTTTTTTTTATAATTAAAAAAATTACAAAATTGCTTTCTAATAAAAAGGTGGCATAATTTCAGGACAAAAATCTTTCAAAAAATATCAAGAACTTGTTGATAATATGATAAAGGTCTAAGGATTAAAACTTTGAGTTGCAAGAGTTGCAAGAAATCCCTAAAAATATGCTACATACTCATTTATAAAAATTTAAATACAACATGAGAGGATACTCGTAAGGAAAACGTTTTCATCGAGATGTTACAAATTTAGAATGCTGTTGACAAGCCAATATAATGTAAATATTACATAGTGGAGATTATACAGGTGTGTTTCATAACTCGCGTCGCAATATGCCTTACAATAATAATACTAAAAATATGGAAAGAATGTTTCTGAAACACACTGTAAGTATGTTAATTGTAAAATTGAAATTTTATTTATTTTAGGTTCCGCAGTGGCAGTGACATTTTTCTCTGGGGCGGGAATTTTGAAAGACCCTGTATAATAGTGAGATAAAAAAATATTTGTAACTGTTTTTCAACAAATGATACGAAAAAACCGAGAGGTAAACCGCTGCTATAATTTTGTACACCATAATCTTATTTATAATTACAAAACAATTCTAAATACTTCCAAATAATTTCAAACTAATTTTACGTCTAAATAATTCCAAATTTAAATAATAGTAAAAACTGATATTATATTTATTATAGTCTGTGCTTGATTAAATAAGTTTTTGATATCATTTAATTTTTCATGTTTGTGTAAGTTTTTTATTATAAGAGTGTATTGCATATTATAATACAATATTACAAAATTGCTCTAATTGTATGTAGTTACTTTTATAATTTTCCTTTTTTTATTTAATCTTTTGCTTTTTTAATCCCTATATACCGTGAGCGGCAAAAAATTATGTAATAATCTTATTAAAACTAAAAATTTTTTGTTTTAGCAAAAATACACGAACAAGCAAGCGAACAGGTCAATTTTCTTTTTAAAAATACACAGTTTGCAACTTAATTTAAAATTTTACACTTTTTGTTTTATCTTTTTTAGGCATTTTGAGAAATCTTTTGATTTTCAAAATGACAACACCAAAATATTAAATGTGTCTTAGATAAAGGTTTTGATAAAAAAATCATTTATGTAAGAAAGCTAATAAGTTTTGATGTGAACATAAATCAGTTAGGTATACAATCAAACAATAATAAATCAAGTTAAGAATTTTATATTTTTTACAAAGAAAATTGACTTGTTCGAGCATTTTTGCTAAAACAAAATATTTTCACTTTTTTAAATAAATAATATTATGTGTGTCCTCGGATAGTTGAAACGACTTTTGTAAAAGATAAAAAATTCTCGATTTACATTCTCATTTTTTGGGATTCAGCCCTGCTTGGTTAAAGACTAATTTCTAATATAATTTTGGTTTTGAAAAATCAAGTAAGTATGTTAAGTATAATATTAGGTGAAAGAAAATAAACACAATCAAAGACAAAAAATTAATTTGAATACTTAATAATAAAAATATATATAAAAATAAATAACATATAAAATCTAGAAAACAATATTAAGAACAAATACATATTGCAAAATCTGTTTGAATCTTCGTACTTACTATTAATTATTATTATTATTTACATTCGCTTTTAGTAATTATGTAGAATAAGTTACCTATTAAAACTTACACAACTTACACAAAGTCTGAGGATTTAATGCGCAAGCGCTAAAATAGTAAACGCATGCGCATTCACATGAGTACTTCCAAGAAATTCCAAAGAATTCTAAATAATTACAAATAATTCTACCACTTGTATAATAATTCCACAGCTGTTTATCCCACGGAAAAATCATAAATGTTTTCCTTACAAAATATATAGTCGTGCATACTTGTATCACAATGAGAGTGATTTGTTTACTAATAAAATATGAGGATTACGAGCAAATATTTTAACCACTAATAGGACTCGTCAAAAGAAACAACTTTAGTTATTCCAACTTTTGTCGAAAGCACGTCATGTCTGAGTCAAAATTAAAAATAAATTGAGAATGAAAACCCGTCCCCGCCTATGTCTTAATACGATATTTACAATCATTTATAAGAAGAAACTTTGGAACGTAAACAGCGTAAAGACAAAAAATTATCGCTACATTACGGTAGATCAGTGGCAATGTTAGTGGGTCAATACTTGCTATTATAAAAAATTGCTCAAAATGTGGTCATTCACTAATTGTTTCATGTGAACCCCCAAAAAAACACACGTATTTAAATCTGGTGACCGCGGTAGTCATTGGCGACCAATACATCTCTAGGGAAAATGATTGTTCAATCCATTGGTGACGACTTTGGCATAATATGTTGGAGCTCCACTCGTAAATACCGCATGTGTCGCCAAGGGCATGTCCTCCACCAGATCGGACAACACATTTTCCAAAAAATCCAGATAAACGGCACTAGTTAAACGGTGAGATAAAATGATCTTCAATGATCGCTGCCCAAACATTTAGTGAGAATCGGTCTTGGAAGTGATGTCCGTAGACTAGTTAATTTGGCGTTTGAGTAGTTGGCCATAATGAMTTGATTGACAATTTGATTTCAAATMGATGTGCACAATTCACCCGAAAGCGCATTAACGACTAACTAAACTGACACGTGTAAACAAGTGATAATTTTTTTGGACAAAAAGTTTCTTTTTTTCTGTATAAAACTTTYACGGTCAACATTCAATGCAATTTATTTTCATTGATATTTTTACTTYCAACTAACAAGGACAGASACACTGAACGGCTYGTGAAAATCATAGGGGGGAAATTGCAAAAATAAAATTTGGATATGGAATTTGTTTGGTCTTCAATTCGACTTTTCATAATTCTCTTAGTGGTTAAAATACAGGGTGTTTACGGTCTTGAGGTTGAAATTTAAATGAGATGATATTCACGGTAAAAGAAAACTAATACACTATATAAAACAAAAATTCACGTTGTTAAAGGAAATTATTCATTTTACACTATTTGTTTGAGAACTGCTGCTTCGGCTGCAACAATGGCCATTAGTATCATTACCTTGTGTTTCACTGTAAATCATAATCACGACAACCAATTTATAATTTTATTATTTTGCCATACAAAATTTGGAGAAAAATTAAGAAAAACGAATCAAACCTATTGGAAACCGTTCGCTGAAAGATATTAAACAGAAGATCTTTGAATTTTGATAAAAACTAAAGCAAAAGCAAATCAAATGATGACAGTGTCAAAACTATGAAGTGACTTTTCTCTTTCATTGTCATGGATACGATTTTTTTATCTGTTGCAACAATACAATTTTATCTGAACAAGGAAATAATTCCAGTGACCCTCAAACCGTGTACCAATATTTTGGAGTTAAATAACATTCTTGATAATAACAATTGTGTGAGTTTTTTTTCTCGGTTACAGTATTTCTGTACTCTTCTATTACTAGGTCAAATTTCAACTCCAAGACTGTAAACACCCTGTATTTGTTACTTACTTTTGTAATTGCAAACCTTTGAGCCAAGTACAAAATTTATCTCTGATGAACAAACGAGTATTAATTTTGATTTATTTATTGACTTATTTATTTAGACTTTGTTGTCGACAGGTTCAGCCGAGGCTTCGCAACTTAACTTATTTTTGCGTAGTTGGTCGAAAAACTTCATTTAATTGCATTATTCACACTAACGTGTTAAATGTTAAATGAAAAAGTTACGTATGCCGTTCGGGGTCCATTAGTCGCCCCCTCAAAAACTACTTAGTTTCCGTGCCAACTTGTTTCCATCGTCTAACTAATTAAATATGCAGATTCCTGAACATCCCCGCCTTAATTTGATGAAGCGAATTCGGAATACAGCGAATGAATACTTAATCAGTAAATTTAGAGACAATAAGTGTCATTAATTAAACCAGGACTCGAATTGTGGAAAGGTGATTAAGAGCCATGTCGGGGTTACCAATGGCCTCATCGAAACAATGCATGCCCAAGACGACATTCACCCCGTTTCCACCCTCTGCTATCGCCTGCCAGATACGGAGGTGACTGATTACACGTTATCAATATCGAAGAGGGGACCTACTCTGTCAGATTTATCTCTAATGGCGCTTGCCTTTGATCTGATTGTTGGCGGCCGCACAAAACCTTTGTGTAATTATAATTATTAGCTAAAAGGTGGGAACAGAAGCTTCACAAAGAGGAAAAATCGCAAAATAATTCACTATAATCTACACGGTGTAAGGAAAAAATAAGAACAAAGAGTAACTCAAGATTCCCCAAGTTAAAATAAAGCGATTTAACCCAATTTACCTCTATAAATTTAAAAATTTAACTTTGTAATGAAGTAATCATTTTTTTTTTGAAATCTGATACAGGCAATTTGATATGAAAACCACATGTTTTAGTGCTATAATCCATTTCATTGAAATTGGCATAACACTAGGCCATGATTGTGTAAACCGTGCTGTAAATGTGAAAAAGGCTTTACATATTAAAACTAAATTTGTCACTAAAATAGTGAGGTTTTCAGAGAGAGTTTTTTCCATAAAAAGTTTAACACCCTGTTTCATCCCTTTGTAGGGATACTTTTAACACCAAAAACATACACTATTTGCTTTGGAAAAAATAATGTGGCTTTATTCAAATTGGAATATTTGATTCCATTAACCTGAAACAGGAACAACAAAAGGAAATTGATTATGTTTTCAAACATACCTTAGCGTGTACTCTCTAAATCTGGAATTCTGAAGAGAACTACTTTTAATTATAATTATAAAAAAATACTGGGATTAACAAACAACAACGAAAACAGTGAAATAACGAATACAAATGTCAGTCATGTCAGTTCAACAAACCATGTAGGTAAGTAATCAAAGAAAAACAAAAACCCCGTTTCATCATTATGCCAATTTCAATGAAATCTACTATATTTCTTTGGTTTTATTGTTATTAGAGTACTAACCTATTAACAATTCAACACATTTTAAGCCAAATTTTTGTTAAACGTAATCCGAGTAGCCTTATTTTTTTTGTACCCAAAAGGGTACATTATTTTTAGACAATTTTTGTATCTTACATCGGCCTTGGTTTTACTCTATGTGGCAAAATTTCAAACGTTGGGCATTTATTATTGTTGTTAGTAAAATTGTATTTAAAAATTTTAGGCTTTAGTTTTCTATGTATGTTTGAGTTAGTTGACAATAAATAATTTAAACAAAAAAAATTATTTCAGTGGCGTTCTTTAACTTTTATATAGGCTGTTTCTGAACTCGCGCTCCAGAGAAAAATGTCAGAAAATGAAAAAAATGAAAAAATTCTATCTACCTATAAGAATTTCAAAGTTATGGGAGCTTAAA
>NW_025401063.1:4306584-4310698 GCF_015345945.1 Tribolium madens
TTATTTGTATCTTTTCTTGGCAAAATTTTTGTACTTTTACTAAATAATTATAAAGATCATCAGTAACATTAAATAGACGTAAGAGAAAGTCAAATTTCAATAAATCAATGTCAAAATTTTTTGGATAAAAAAGGCTGTGATTTTTTAAGTTAAAATATAAAGAAATGTAAAAAAAACTAAAGTCAATCACATTAAAGTAAAAAGTTGCTGTGAAGTAACATTTTGAGCAAATAGACAAACAAGAGATCATGAAAAGAGACATTTTTATCACAAGAGTTTAATTTTAGTAATAATATTTAATCAATAAATTTTTTGATGTTCTTATAAAAGAATTCTTCTTCTGAACAAATCCCATTATCTCATAAACTAAAATTGCAAAAAGACAAACAATGTGGAAGAATTTTTGTACAATGAGATAATCATGTGTACAATAATAGTTTTGGATAACCTACCTGCTACATTACCGTCTATGTAATTAATAAGTGCGTCTATGTGTAATTAAAAAACACCTAAATTATAGTATTTATTTGTTTTGTATAAGTCCCCAAAAATAGCTATTTTACAAACACATTTTACTATTCGACTTAGTTTTGGAAAAATAGCTATAAAAACCTTGTTCCATTACTCATAAAAAACAATTTTTTTTTCATAAACTGAAAAGAGCTTTTTATAGTTATAAATTGGTACATATTTTTAAGATCAATGACAATATCATTGCAAGCTTTCATGCATTTTCTGTATTAGTGGAAACTTGGAACAAATTTTTCTAGTTAGCAAACATCGATAGGATTGTCGAGTTGATGATTTTAACTAAAAAATATTGCAATGTCAAATGTTAAAAAAATGGGTTGACTCAGTAATGAAAATGGTTTTATCTCRGATTCTATAATACAGAGTGGTTATAAATGATTTTCATCTAGCCAGCTTTGGAATTTTTTTGCATATAACTTTATTTGTGCCGCTCTACTTTTTTGGTGTCACTTATTAATTATTGTTAATTAAATTTTTATTGTTTCAACTAATTTCCAATAATAATTGATAATAATGTATACTTTGGAAGAAAACAAGTTTATAATTGAAGTCTATTATCGAAATGGACGCCTAGTAAACGGCGATTTTTTAATTTTGAGTTAAAACAAGTAGGTGCCCCTATTTTCTTAAAGCGGTATTTTTTTATTTTACATGGAAAATTCACAGCTGGCTAGATGAAAATCAGTTATAACCACTTTGTATTAACAAAACATAAAGTTAAATAAAAACTGACTGATCTGTGGTAAATGTCTGGCACGTTAGAACCTAAAGAAATGAAAAAAATATTTCTCTTATTTTAATACTCCTGAAAATTTTCAAGTTGCTTTTACTGTAACTTTATGATCTACTTCAAAACGGAACAAAGAAAGATTCATAACGGAAAAAATTATTTAAACTCGTTTAATTTGTTCCCGGACAATTTTTGCCAGACTCGGGGGATTTCTCTTAATTACTTTCACAAACAGAACAATTCTATCAATTTTTTTAATGAGCGAGGAAATTAGTTTAAAAAATTCACTAACTTCTGGACTAACTTCTATCCTGAAATTATAAAGCATCAACACCTACAATTTTTGCTAGATTTTTCATAACAAATAAATTAAAATCTCATTTAGGAATATACAGTCTTGTCTAAAAAATAGTAGACACTGTTTCATGTTCTAAAACATATTTTATTTATCTAAAATTTGATAAAAACGACCTGAATTTTCAATGTTTGTGAAAAACATTTTATAAACAGAGGAATCTCAATTTAGCGTTATTTGATATTCTAGTTCTTGTTTCAGTAACTGTTCAATTATCCTTAAAATAGTCCTTAACAATGCTAAAATTCTCGTTCATTAATTTGTGAATATTTTCACGAAGATTTCAATTATGTAAAATACTCATCAACCTTAGTGCTCCGAACATTCGAACCCGGTGTTGTTTTAATACCAGCTTAATGTTACTGTTTTAATAAGAGCTTAATGTAAACTGGCAATTAAACTTGTTGCAAACATTTCACTAGAAAGGCATTTGCAATGATTAAATAATGGAGTTTTTTGTTGTACCTCTGCATTGTTTTATTAACTAAACAAAAAAAACTCAAGTAAAAACGCAAACATAATTAAAACTTGAACAGAAACTCATCTARTTTTCTTGCAAGTCGACGGTGTGGCTAAAAACCACTACATTAATTGAACTTGCAAACTTGTTACCGCGTAACGATTTGTTCCATGTGCAAACTAATTAGTGCGTGAAGAAAACCGGAGCATTTTAATGATATTTAACACAAAAAATGGCGTTTTTAAATTTTAATTTAAATTTATTAAGTTTCCTCGTTATGTTAAAGACAAAACTCGTGTTTTGAATGCTTGATTGATGGCCGGTGTTTCCAGTTTTGACTTCATAGCCTCTCCCCAACAAAGCTTTATTGGAGTTAATAAATGTTTCACGACAAAGCAGACGCAATATTTGTATAATCCATTTAAATAGATTTGACATATTTTGTTTTGTTTATTATGATTCGAGGGGAATGTGCGCGAAAATGTTCAAAGCACAATTAATAAGAAGCTTCTTGGAAGTGCCCTTTGATTTAAACCGCAAGCGAGAAAATTAAATCCCATTCGTTCCGAGTGCTTTTAAAATTTCCATCTCGCAATAATGAAATTGTCAATATAATAAATCGAAGCTTTTATAGACTTGCGCACACATTCCGATTCGAAATTATATTTTTTTAACGTTAGGATTTAGGGCTTTTCAATTTCAAACAAGCAGAAAACTTCGAGGAAGAAAAATAATTGCCGTCATAATTTTAATTGCTTCGGCCAATTATGTCCGCTTTTGTTTAGTTTAGCGCTTTGACGATATCTCAAATTATTTTCTTTTCAACACTTCGTTGAGATAAAACGTGACCGAGGAGCAAACCGGAAACAGCAAAGTGACAGCTTAAGACGATTGAGCGACATTTCGAAATCACTCGGACTTGAGTAATACCGAAAGATAGAAGATTTGGTCGTGGTTTCTGAAATGATTTAGCTTCTGTTGAATCAAGTCGTTGCAGAATCTGTTAATGCTTTCCGTCGTGGTAATTGCAAACTAAAGTTTACAGAAAAAAATTATTTCAGTTTTGAAAAACTCTGATAAAAAGAAATGATTTAACATGCACTCAGCCACATGAAAAATCATCGAAATGCGCGATTCCTGAAAATGTTTTTCAGCAATGAAAGACTCGATCTGGTGTCTATCGAAGGAAACTTGTTATTCTCCCACGAGACGCCATCAATTTTGCGTGAAAAAAATTCTAATGTTTTTGTATTGAACTCATCGGTTGGAATAATTCTCCTTTTGAAGGCGAGAAAGTAATTCATACGATATAAAAGCTCGTTGTGAACTTACAATGTTTTCTTTAAATGACTAGCAATTCCGAGATGGGGAAACAATAGTTTTTGACATAAACAGTAGCAATTTGTGTTATTGAAACGACTGAAACAACAAGATTCAATTTATATTTTTTGATCATTTTTTCAACCCAATTAATTGGTCTAGAATTGCACGAAAAAAAAAACAATAATTTGTTTTTAGAAAAAAAAAGCAATCTCAAGCAGTTGATTACTTTTTTTTAATAATTTATAAAATTCGAACAAGCACCATTTTCAGTAGCAAATTTTTAATGTTTACAATTTTTATTATTTACACTTAAATAATTCCGGCATTTTAAATTTTACATTAAAAGCAACAAATTCAAGCAATTTTTAAGGCAAATAAAATACTAAAACATTTATTAACTCTGAGATTTCTATGCCAAAAGAAAAACATTTTCCCGGCGCATCCACCATTTGTAAACAATTTATAAACCTTTTAGTCTGGTGCATAATGTTAAAAGAAAGAGATTAAAATAATTAAAACATTTCTTAACTAAGATTTCTAATCAAAAATTATGAAATATTTCCCACCGCATCCACCATTTTTGTACAATTTATTTTATTTATTTATTTAACAAATTTGACTTTGCATATTTAGATAAACTTTAGTTTTGAAACAAACACCAAGTAAACAGAAAATATAAAACCAACAAAAAAAATGTTTTTCAAAATTTGTTTGT
>NW_025401063.1:4311108-4314983 GCF_015345945.1 Tribolium madens
TTTTTATTATCATTATTTAATTTTCTTCATCGTTAAAAATTGAATAACTTTCTCAATTAAAAATGGTTGACAAAAGAACAAATTCTTTAACATGATTAGAAATTTTTTTTTTAATTTGTTACTTAACACACTTGCATCCAGCCCATTGTTTCTGGACCAAATATTTTCATACTTTTAAAAAAAAAAAGATTTTACTTCCGCTATACTCACGATTTAGTATTTTATTCTTCGACACTGTCAAAATTTACGGTTTTTCTCCCGTGTAAGGAAGTTTTGACAACTGTTTGGCATTTCTCATTACAGAACGTCAAATTATTTTTAACAGATTTAAAGCAAGTTTAAGCCTTGTTGACTCTAATTCGAAGAATAAAATGTTGTATTCCACTCGTTTGAGTGTAAATCGGACGCTTTATTCCACCTCGTGKATGGTAAACCACTCGTTACACTCGTGGTTTAAAAATCCACTCGGTCAAATAAAGAGTCCGATTTACACTCAAACTCGTCGAATAAATAACTATTATCTAGTATGAAAGATTTATAATTTGTGATAAGAAAAACCTGGATCTTGGGGTATTTTTAATAAGTATTCACTTTAGTCAAAGTAATCAGTAATCACTAATCAATCATTGTTCTCTATAGAAAAAATAAATAAAAAAATACTACGCTTGGCATAGGACGTCTTAACACGATAGCTGGCGTGATAAACCATTAATTAAAAAAAAACTACAGTAAATTTAAGTGTAACCAATTAAATACTTGCTGAAAACTAATAATTTCTTTAAAATAAACTACGTACATTGTAATGACGCTAATTAGTAGAATATTTAATTATTTACTATCAGCATATATTATGTAATTTAGTTAATTACAAGTAAACGTAATAATAGTTTTATGCTAATTAATTATTAATTAAAATAGTTTGTTAAACACAAGTATTTACTTATAGAAACATCGAAAAAATATATCAAAAAGAGTTGTATTTATTCAAAGAATCAACCAATTGCATAAATCTCGTTTGCTAAAATGAAATTAATCTTGCAGTGCGATACAAATGAAAGTTTTGGTTTAATAACGAGCACAATTTAGTGTACCCTTTGACTACATTAAACAGTCATTTAGATAAAACTGATTGCATTTGAACTTTCCGATTTAACATGAATGTTAATCTAAATATCAACCCTTGAAATCTCATTTCACGTCTGCTCGTTCGATTTCAGTCCTTTTGTTTTTCCTAATAATTAATTAATCAAGCATGACACACAGTCACGTTCCATTTCGGTAATGTCCTCACGTTCGGATTTTTTCCACTATAGTTAAATAATATTCCAAACGTGATCGCCGATAAAAAGAAGCATTTTGTTGGAGGATATTGAATTTTTAAAGAACAGGGACAAAAGTCGACAGTCAGCAGTTCGTGGTGTTGCGTTTCAGGAGATTTGGTGGACATCTCGAGCTGTTGTTGTAGGAAATAAGTGTATTCGGATCGAATAAACGATAATGTAATCCCTTCGGTGAGCTTCTTTTGAAAGCTCTCTTGAATAGGATCAAAATCCCGGCGAAAAATAAATGCAACTCTTTCAAAAGAAGAAAAGCGAGTCAAATTACAAACAAACATTAAAATCCTGAAAAAAGCGCACATTTTTACCTTCCAAGACGCGAACGCAGTTGGTGTTGTTGGTGTAATTCGGTTTATCCTCAAACCCCGGACTATAAAACTCGTGTTTGTCCCTGTCGCCCCATATAAACCGATAACAAGGATCCGTTCTGGGGACATTTGGTGCGTCGGAAGCGTCCGATTGCAGCATCGCCGGTAGTGTTGAAGCGAACTCTCCGTGGATGTCACCTAAAACACAATAAAAGCTTCAACAAATCAAAAGTATTCAGACAAGTATAAAAGTTGAGAGCTTTGAGTAAACACTCAATAACCCCGATTCTGTAATAATAATCCTGTTTGCTTCATTTCGTTGTTTGCAAACTGCACTAAACCAACAGTTATTGTGATTAAAAGGCTGTAATAATCGTGGTGTTTGAACTACCTGAATAATTTCAGCATTGGAACTGGATTTACGTGAGCTTTAACTGGTAGTGCCACTGCAAGGGGGTTCTTTAGCGATTATAAATTGCTAGCCATTAAGTCAGAAATGTGATTTAAACAATTTGCAAGTTGTAATGAGTGAATTTGTAAATCCGCGTGATACCACTTTAGAAAGTCTTTAACATGGCGTGTTATCCAAATTAGAATCGCTTCGAACGTGAATTACATTTACATAAAACCAGCCAACTACATAACAAATATCCGGTGTTTGTTAACAGTCGCAGCTTTTGCGGAAATCGAATGAAAGAGAAGATGTTGGGTGATATTGACAATCGAGTGATAAGTTTGTAAAACTATTTCCATATACTTTACCACAGCATTCGGACTAATAACATATATTTGACTCGTACTAATATTTCTGATATTAAATAGTTTGTTCAAGTGCGGTTTAGTATTTGATGTTTGCCAAACTCTTGATTAATTCCGGAGCTGCAGCAACTCGATGCAAGTCTAGACTTCAAACAGAGCGGTTTCCCAATTTCTTAAACAAAATTCATTGACGCACCTTCTGCTTGGTTTTATAGTCAGAAAAAGCATCTATATTTTTTGATAATTTTTTAAGTATAGTCGAACTTTGATAACTCGAACTGTGATCTGTCACAAAGAAAAAAATGTCAGAAATCGATTATTAAACTAAATAAAATAGACACAAAATAAAGAAGATAACATAGATTATTTAGTCCTACGCTCAGAGTAATCAGAACTTTTTGACAATTTGACTGATTAACAATCTTAAACTTGTCTGAAATAATACAATTTTTGACTAAAAAATGTAAAAAGATAAGGCTTATTAACCAAAAGAGCGTGTCACGTTCAAATAATCAAAGAATTCGAGTTACTGAACGTTTAAGTTATCGCAGTTTAAGTATTTTTTAGAGCAATAATAGTGAAAAAAAGTTTCAGAAATTGAGTTAAAAACTAAATAAAAAAACAGAAATTACAATTGACAAAATGGATTGTTTATTTAAAAGTAAATAAATTCTTAATAGACGTAGTTTTTTGATAATTTATGTAAAGTTAAAAAAACTACAGTACTTAAACTTGTCTGAAATAATGAAGTTTTTCACAGAAAAAATGAATTTTTTCGACCAAAAAATCTTGTTATGGTAAAATTATCAAAATTATCATTTATTTAGCAAGTAGTCAGATCAGGTCAGGTCAATTATTAGGCAAATTTGAACACCGTACTTCGCAATTTTTATTGCGAAAATGGATTGTTTATTTAAAAGCAAATGAATTCATAATAGACGTAGTTTTTTGATAATTTATGTAAATTAAAAAAAACTACAGTACTTAAACTTGTCTGAAATAATGAAGTTTTTCACAGAAAAAAATGAATTTTTTCGACCAAAAAATCTTGTCATGTTAAAATTATCAAAAGTATCATTTATTTAGCAAGTAGTCAGGTCAGGTCAGGTCAATTATTAGGCAAATTTAAACGCCGTACTTCGCAATTTTTAGGGAAAATTTGTACACATTTTTTYTATTGCAAGTACATTCAGAGTTAATAATAGTTTTTTGACATTTTGAGTAAATTAAAAAGAGAACTGTACAATATTTAACTTGTCAGAAATAATAAAATAAAATTTTTCACTAAAAAATGAGACTTAGCGACTAAAAGAATCTTGTCAAATTCCATTTGTCGAAAAATTCAAGTTGCTGAAGGTTCCAGTTATCGAAGTTCAACTGTAATTTAGAGTAGGTAATATTAGTAAAACAAAGTATGTTACAGTAAAAACCCAAAACTATCAATACTTTATTTTTCAAGTATTTTTTAAGT
>NW_025401063.1:4315033-4344207 GCF_015345945.1 Tribolium madens
AGTGTTTACTACTGTAAAAACCCGAAACCGTCTACGCCTTTTTTTCAAGTATTTTTATTTTTTTAGAGTTAAATTTCGATAACTCAAACTACAAGTCAGAAATCAAAAAAAATGAGTAATCAAATAAAATAAAAAAGATGAAAAAATGTTTATTTAGAAGAAAGTACATTCAAAGTAATTAAAGTAAAAGTAATAAATTTTTGACAATTTGAGAGAATTAAAAAACGAAGTGTACAACTTAAACTTGTATGAAATAATCAAGTTTTTCACTAAAAAACTAAAAAAAATCTGGTTAAAATTGAATTATTGAAAGATTTGAGTTACTGAAGGTTCGAGTTATCAAAGTTCAACTAGATATACTTTACAAATTTTTTTGAATTTTTTTTAAAAGTATTGATAGTTTCGGGTTTTTACGATAACAAAGACTTTTTTTCACTAATATGACTTTAAATTACTTTCAAACTTGGATAACACGAAATATGTGAATAAAAAGTTTCAGAAATTGAAACATCGAGTTATCAAACTAAATAAAAACAGGAATAAAAAATGGCCAAACAAATTATTTATTTAAAAGCATATATGTATATTTAAAGCAGTAGTACTTTTTTAACAATCTGAGTAAATTGAAAAAAAAACTGTCAAATATTTAAACTTGTTTGAAAAAATAAAAATTTTTAATGGAAAAATTAGACTTATATCGACTAAGAAATTTTGTTACTTTTGTACTCACTGAAGGTTCGAGTAATCGAAGTTCAACTATAATTTAAGGTATTCTTATTTTTTTAAAGTATAGTCAAATTCGATAATTCGAACTCAAATACATAATTTTTAGTTGCAACTAGTAAGAATTTTTTTTGTTTAAAGAACTGTTTTTGCCACATTGTGGAGAAAATAAATATTTACAAATTTACTTTAATTTTAGCCAACAAACTCTCTTGAAATTACGAAAATATATTCGTATTTTCATCGACAGTTTGTAAATATTTTCCTATCTATTTTTCAGTACTGTATCTTTTCAGTTGTAACATACTTTGCTGAATGAGATATTTCGTTTATTTTCTATTTCCGTGCAATTTCCTCTCCTAACAAAAATAATTCCCAAGAGTCTCGCCGTATTGTTAAAGAGCAATTTCATAATGAATTTTCCAGAAAGCCATTCTGACTTGTCTAGATTTTTTCAGCTACAAATTAAGCAGTCGGCAACAATTGACCTTCTGCTTGAAAAAACTGTAACGCATTTACAGGCCATCAAAGCAGAGAAGTTATTGTTAACATTCACCTCCAAGAAGACATAAATTGGGGTTCAAAAGGGCGCAGTCTGTTTGCACCTAAATAAATAAAATTCGTCAATATCAAAGGGGTGAAAATGTAATTTAGCCATTCGGATTCAGTGCGAAAGTTCGAGATATTGGTGATGAGTGAACAGTTTAAGGTTTTTCTTTTTGATTTTATTCCCTTTGATTTCAACAATGAGCACCGCACTTCGGGCGCTATTCAGATAATTGAACTGCGCTGCGTTCAAATATTCACCCCTTTGACAATAATTATGATTAGTTGAAGCTGCAGTGAAAACTAGACGTGACATATCAGCATGTTTACCGATTTTTAGAAAAAAATCGCTTTTATTTTTTTCAACTTTGAAAAACTTTGGTGTGTTTTAATTTTGTTGCTTATGTTTTCTCAAATGCGGCAAACTCGTTCCAGGAAACTATTTACTAAAGAGCGAAGCCAAACAATAGCATTTCAACTTTCCCGAGTTGATTGAATGTCTTTATTTCTTACCCGATATATAAAAAGTGGATACTTTTCGAGATTGTCTTGTTTCCAGTAGTGAATTTGAGCGGCAACAGGTCAGATATTTCACCCCAAACGTCGGCCCCATTTCACTCATAAATTGCTGTCAAATGTCCTGAAACGTTTCTTCCAACAAAACAACAATTTGCCCGAGTTTTGCGTTAACGCATCAAACTTTTATGAAACATAGATGCGTCAAGACGAGATGAATTATTTGTCTCTTTCGGTTTCATTAACGCTGGCTTTCTTGTTAAAATTTAAAGTTGAGAAGAAAGGACTTAATGGCGCTGTAAAGTTCGAGTTTATTGCGAAGTATGCAAATTTGTGGATTTTTCAATTGTAATTTTTTGTTGAATAACAGCAATTAAAAGTTTTAAACGAAACCGCAGCACGGATTAATTTTTTGTAAACGTTCTCGAAAATTTCAGATCACGTCTTTCACGAATTGAATTATGTCAGAAACCACAAAATATGGAAATTTCAATCGAACATGTGAAAAGGTAATAAAACTTTCTGTTCAATAGATAAAATCCGACTAAATCAAATATGCATTCTGCTGCATTAAACAATCTGCCGAACGCACAGTTTACACATCACAGCCCATTTTCATTTGAACAAAAATAAAATGTTTGTTTTTCATGTTTGTTTTTGAGAATTCCTTTTACACAGTGATAGACACAAGAGTTGATTATTAAAATATATAAATATATTAAGTCGTGTCCTTTGACTGTATTTAAATTTCAATAAAAAAATATTTACATTAATCAACTTTTTTACATTTTGCTAAATAATATTGCGAGGGGTCGTTAACTTGAAAAAAAATTCTACTAAAATTCTAGTAAGCAAAAAAATCCAGTAATTCCAACAATTAATCGTAATTCCATTGTTTTCCAATTAATTCCTATAATTTCAAATTCATTCCTGTAATTCACACTTAAATTACACCAAATTTCTAATAATCCACCGTAATTCCATTTTTTAATAATTAATTCCTATAATTCCAACTTAATTTTGGTTTTCAAAAATAATTTCAATAGAAGAAAGTTAAGAAATTCAATTATTTTCACAAGAAATTATCTTCAATAATTCTAAAAAGATTTTCATTCATTTCAGAAAAATTCCAGTACTTAATTCACAAATAATTCCAAGAGTTCCAAAAACGATTTACCAAAATTCCAGTAGTAGAAATATCCATCGTAATTCCATTGTTTTCAGATTAATGCCTGTAATTACAAATTAATTCTTGAAATTCAAATTTAATTTTCGTAATTCCAAATTAATTCCATGATGCCAAAAAATTCGACGTAATTTTCAAAAAAAAAATTGTCTCCGATAATTTCAAGAAGAATTTTAGTAATTGCAGAAAAATTCCTTTACAAATGATTCCAAAAAATTTTACCGAAATTCTCGTGGTTCCAATAATTCATCGTAATTCCATTGTTTCGAGATTAATTCTTGAAAATCCAAATTAATTCCTGTAATTCAAACTTAATTTCAACATAATTTCAAATTAATTTCGAGAATTTCAACGTAATTTTCAAAAGCAATTATTTCCGATCTCCGATAATTTCACAAAAAATTCGAAAAAATTTCAAAAAATAATTTCAGTAATTCTAAAAAATTTCACCAAAATTCTCGTGGTTTTAATGATTCATAGTAATTCCATTGTTTCCAGATTACTTCTTGTAAATTCAAATTCATTCCTGTAATTCAAACTTAATTTCAACTTAATTTCAAATTAATTTCGAGAATTTCAACGTAATTTTCAAAAGCAATTATTTCCGATCTCCGATAATTTCACAAAAAATTCAAAAAAATTTCAAACTGGTCTCCGATAATTTCAAGAAAAATTTTTATAATTGCAGAAAAATTCCAGTAATTCATAAATAATTCCAGTAATTCTAAAAAAATTCAGTGGTTCAAATGATTCATCGTAATTCTATTGTTTCCAGATTAATTCTTGTAAATCCAAATTAGTTCCTACAATTCAAACTTAATTTTAAATTAATTTTCGTAATTCCAAAATAATTTTTGCTAAATTCAACGTACCTAATTTTATCTCCGAACTCCGATAATTTCAAAAAAAATTCTAATATTGTAATTCCAAAAAAATTCCAGTAATTCACAAATAATTCAAATTAATTTTCAATAGAAATAAACCTAGTGTCGATCATTGTCAATCATTAGAATCAATTTGGCATGGATAAAAAATACTTTTCCAATTTGGCCGTGAAAATAAGCAACCATTGTGAGCTGTGAAATGTGCTTAATTTTCTCACTAGTTATAAAATATGACATTATTTTATCACTAGTGTTAAAAACACCCTTTTTACAGCAATGTCCCGACACTAGTATGATTTTGGAAAATTAAAATTTGAATTTGCTGCCTATAGTTTTTACAACCAAATTGGAAAAAATCTTGTATACAACACGATGGAAAATAGCTGTTTTTTGCACACTACGTGTTGGATCACAATCTTCACGTCCTGTGAAAAATAGGCTGATTTTGCAACTTGTTGCATAAATAGCTATTTGCAGACTATTTCCAAACAAGATTTATAAAAAAAAACATTTTTTTTTAAATGTTAAAAACAATGATGCCAATCAAATCTTTCAAATTTCTGAGATTCATCCAATCAGATTCGCGGTAATTTAGCACACAGGTAAATTACTGATAATTTGATTCTGATTGGATGAATCTAAGAAATTTGAAATATTTGATTGGCCTAAATTTTGTAAAGAAAATATAGTCTATATCTATAAATTTCAAAAATCTGTATAACTAATTCCAGAATTAACAACCCCTGGAAATTATTAAATTAATGAAAAGCTAATTAACTGAAATAAAAGCCTGCTCTGTTTTAAACAATTTTATTTTATTATGTTTTTTAATCCATTAACATTTGATATATTATAAATTCCAAGGTAAAACACCTTTTTCAACATCTGCTGTTTCCTTTATTTCAGTGTTCTCATTTCAGATTTATTTTTCATGTCTCTCATCAGATATGGAGCATAAAACCGTTCATTTCATTACGTTTTTGTGCTTTTCGCACGCAATAAACCCTGACTTAAACCGCGGAAATCTCCCCAAAACTGATTCTTAATTACTCTCCACTACCATCATCCCAATCCCCGCCGTCGTAATCGCGACTTATCGAACCCAAGATCTCGTTTCTGAGACACAAGCCTCCCGGCCAAAACCATCAATTTACATGATTTTCTCCAGACATCGGAATATGTGCATCTATGCATAACAAGTCTGACAGACGCTAACTATGGTAATATTGCCAAAACCAAGCCACAAGTAAGTGGATTTCAACATGCAGACTTGTTATCAACGATAGGGTTGCGATCATGTCAAACAACTTACCTGCTACTGAAGCCTTGGCTTGGGATAAAGGGCAGCAAAGTGAGTTTAGCGCAATAACCGCCACTGAAACAACAAGAAAATCGTCAGATTCAAGACTGAGAAAACGGAAGGAATTTATCGAGGGATTTAAAAAAATTTAATAAACCGCACGAGCACGGGGATATTAAAGCGAAAAAATGCGTGCCGTGTTAAACCTGAGAAATTTGAATTAAAATGCTCGATTTCGGGTGGTGATAAGGTGAGAGTAAAGAATAAAAATCTTGTTTAATTTCAGCAAAAATTACGGAAAACACCAAAACTCTTTTTCTCAAAAACTGAGAAAACCACAGGCAGAGTTTGAAGACTTTAATCTGAAGACTGTTTCGGTTAAATATCACAGCACTAAGAGTTCTGACAATAAAAATTCTCCAGCTACTATAGGTTAAGTCCTATTTAATAAAAATATTTTCAAATGCAGAAACAGATCAATACAAAATTAAATTCCCCTTCATTTACGAGTAATAGAAAAAAAAATGTGCCTTTTACCTGAAAAAACTCATTTAACCTTAAATTTTGTGAGTTTGTTAATCATTTTTTCAATTATAGGTAAATACATCAAAAAAATAAAAAATCAAACCTTTATCTTTCATATGGACAAATACAATTTTAAAATAATAAAAAATGGCAACAAAACCATAGATTTTTGAAAAAAAAGGTGTAAAAAAGTCTAAATATTTAAAAAACTTATAGATAATCTCCAAAGGACGCCAGAACTCGTCCCACAGAAAAAAATGCCATGTAAAGTAAGATACCAGGAATATGGAAAAAAAAGTTTAAAAAATTCTACCTATAAAAATTTCAAAGTTATGAGAGTTTAAATTTTGCACTTGACTATTTATTATACTGTTGGAAAAATAATTTTCGAAGTTTTTTTGCTACAGGCTATTAGAAGAGGAAACAAGGAAGTTGTATGCTAAATTGTAACTCTGTTATTTGTGGTTTTTATTGGCAATTTTTTTTTACCTTTACTAAATAATTATAAAAAAAACCATGTATAAGATCATCAGTCTCATTAATAGACATAAAAAAATGTCAAATGTGAAAAACATTTTTTTCATATTCCTAGTATCTCATCTTACTTGAAATTTTTCTCTGGGGCGCGAGTTGTTACACACCCTGTATAAGGCCAATAAGAACTCTCTCAAAATTCCTTGAGTCATCCAAAAACTAAAAAAAACTTTCTATTTAAAATTACGAAATTGATACCATTTTTTCGCCATCTTGAAAATATTTTCATTGAACAGGACCTAACCGATTATAAAAAAATTTAGTTTCTTATCATTAATGACAATTGTCAGAACTACTACTACTTCTAACTTAAAATTAAACCAAAAACCCTGTATATTAGAAAACTGTATTCAAAATGGCCGTTCTATTATAGCCTATTTCTAAAATTTAATTATCACCTAAAATCAATCTATGACGTTCTTTGTTCTCGATATTCTAGGAAGAGCCTTTAATCACGTAGATATTAATTTCTGAATTAATAGGTTTCATTCATATTCTATAAATAGATATGTACATATAACGCTCTAATAAATGCAAAGCAATTCCATCACATGTAACATTTACTCCTGAAAATGTATACGACTAAGAAGAGAAAAGTTGGCAATTAATAAATAGGTTTCTATGGGCTTTATTTATCAAAAAAATTACTAATTAAATAGTTAACAATAAAAAAAAATCGAAATAACTCTTTTGGTGGATGCGCCGGGTTAGTAACAGTGTTTTACATAACCAATAAGAAAGAGCTTTATTACAGACGAGCGTTGGTTATTACAAATTAAAACTCAAGGCTAAAATAAGATCTTCTATAGAGGTGTGTATACTATTTTATTTGCATCCATTCAATATTAACAATTTCCAACAAATCAAACTGTGAACAAAAACACGATTAGCCCGTCACACCAAACTTTTATTTTAATAGCACAACGCGTTTCGACCACAAAGTGGTCATCCTCAGGTGAGAATNGAAACGCGTTGTGCTATTAAAATAAAAGTTTGGTGTGACGGGCTAATCGTGTTTTTGTTCATCGTTTCCATACCAAGAAGATCCAAGAAGAAGAAAAATCAAACTGCAAAAAAAAAAACAAAATGACCTTTAACCCCTTTTTAGTTAGTATAAAAACATTATAAATGTTGTATGGTCATTGGCAAACAAATAACAACACATAACCTAACTAATTGTAATGATAGTAAACATATTTTTCTTATTTTAATTTTATTAATTTGTTTTTTACTTTCTTCTTTACGTCTTGGTATGTAATAATTTCCCGGCTAGATTTCAGTCATCATCAAGTTTCCAGTTGTAATCTGAATACGTTTGCGAATAAAATATTCGAATATCACAATGAGAAGCGTGTTTTTTATACTTTTTTTTTCTATTGAGAGATTTTTAAATTGAATTTTGTATTATATTGGACAGTTAAATTTTTTGTGATTGGACTTGTGAGGTACCCAAATTGCTTGAAAATAGCTCAGTGATGGTAAAAATATAGCATAAAAAGTTTATAAAAACAGTGTCACAAAGAGCATTTTCTGTAACTGAAAACAGTCGCACAAAATGCCCATTGTGACACCGAAATAGCGGTTTCCCTTATGCTTTGCTCATTGATTTGTTTTTATGATGCTCTATCTCTTTCTTATTTTGCTTTGCGTTCTTATTTGCTCTTATGCGCTTTCCCTCTCTTATTATACTATTATAATATGTCCAAATATTTTACAGTTCACGCTCTTATGCGCCCGCTATCTCTTATTGCTAATTTAAATTAGTATTTGAATTTGAATTAGTAAAAAATTGCTGACTTGAGCGGGGTTCAAACCCCGGACCTACCTACCACAAAGCGAAACCTTATACCGCTACACCACCACGCCGCCGACACTTCCAATGTTTTAATTCAATATATTCGTACAAATTCACACAAAATTTTTCAAAAATTTATTTCTTGCATTTTTGAAACGTTTTTTGTACTTTTTGAAATCTTTTTGGTCATTTGTCGTTTTAGTAGAGTACTATTATGTAAAAAAAATTAAACCGAGTAAATAAAACGTTTGATTCTACAGTAAACAAAGCTGAAGACTACTAAATGTTGTGTAAAAATAAATCCTGTTTTTATTTGTTATGAAATAGCTTCACAAACTTTTGATGATTCATTCATTCGTTTTGTCTTTACTACTAACTGTCCATAGTACTTACTTTTCAACAAACTCTTTAGTTTTTCTCCCACCAAAAAAATTTTTCGAACAAATCCTAATTGCTCCTTTTAAGTCATTAAAACAAGCTTAAACAATTTAACGCCCAAGTAGCTTATAAAAAAAAACTTTGCCCCTTTCCGTTTCAACTTTAATCTTTCAAAACGTCGTGAAGGTGGCGGACTAGCAAGGGCTGTTTCTAATGTCCGCCGTCCAATTACATTTTCCAGGTCTTATTGCAAGAACCAATCTTGTCAGAGTGTTATTACTGGCGGCAATGTGATACTTTGTTTAACCTCCAAGCAACAATTCTCTCCCAGACAAAGTGCACTTCGTGACACTCGCCACCGATTGACGACTCGCCAACACGTTTCAACTATTTAAAGCCCTGAAAAGTATCGTGAATCGTGAAGTTATTTAAAGAGATCGAAAGACTGAATAAACAAAATTTTTGATATGTGTCGAAATTGCAAGCAATATTTGAATTTCAGGGAAACCAACTTCAAAGAGAAATGTGATGGTTTGTGCAACTTGAGCGAGTTGACTTATTAACATTTTACATTTCTTGGGACCCATAATTGGTTTCCGGGGAAATCCGTGAGAATAATTATGCATTTTAATTACATGACAAGTCTAGTAAATCAAAGTATTGTGCAAGTCGCGAATTTGTGATTAAAATTCGTATCTTTATTAATTTGTCAGATGTTAAAATCTCTAATGTGAAAAGTTCAACAACTTTCTTTGATGTCTCGTTAATATGCATATCTAAGAAAAGCTAATATTCAATTACTGCAACTTTTCCTTCCTTAAGCAAACTACGTGCTAATGGAAGCTCAAACTTGCATAAAATCGTAACAAGAATTCACTCTCAATGAAAGTTTTAATAACCCCTTGTACTCACTTCTTTACACACTGTGTAATTACGTCTGAAATGCATATCTGCCTTATCCTTAAAAACCAAGCCGCAAGAAGGCAAAGAAGATAAAACCCGGCCGAAAGAGCAATAAAAAACTCACATTTATCTGTTATCCTCTTAGATTGGCATTCCCAACCTCCCTATCTCGCTTTTAAACTTTTTGCTTAAAATTAACCCCCGCGTTTGTGCGATTTGGTTCAAACAACCTGTTTAGGGCAAAAACGATGATAAATTGAACAACAAAGTCACCGCGAAACCACACAACTTCATAATAAATTATCCCAAAAGTTAATGAAATCGTGTTTTTTCTTCAAGCTTCACGTGGAGGTTGCAATTCAATCGAAACATGATGCTTTCACACGGCGAAACTTATTTTCCGCACTAAATTTCATTTGAAAAAACCGGAGTTATTCTCAAAACACGCCAAAAATTGCAACAGCGTTGGTTTATGTATTGCTGTTTTATGATATTAAAATTAGCTTTGGCCTGGATTCATGTCCATTTGGTGATTGTGAAACAAATTAATCCCGGGTTAACGACAAATTATTATAAAATCATGACCACATGTGATTTATTTGTTTTGACAATTATTCTATTACTATGAAATTAATTAATTATAAAATAAATAAATTTATGAATATTTTAGTTAAGAGTCAAAAGTGTTGTTGCTCCTTAAAAGCAACGCCTTTTAACCAGATTATGTATTTAGATTATGTGTAATTGGCTTAGCGAGGCACCTAATGCATTTTCCAATAAGTTAGCTGTGCTACATTATGTTTTAAGTAATTATCTCGGGTCTACAAAACTAACAGTGTTATATCCTCATAATAGGAAATAATTAGAACGCTGGCTAATTCGTGTCATAAAGCGTTTGCTAGGCTAGTCCCAGACTAAATGTCTTATAAATTAAATCTTTRCTTTTAACATTTATTTCGTTTTGGAACTGACTCGACTGCAATTTCCGGATTAGACYTAGAAAAATGTTGGACGGTAACGAGAGTTCAGTTAACGACGGGAAATTTCGCGAAATTTTGCTCAAATTCGCAACATTTCAAGTAGTAAAAATCATAAATGAAAATTCTCTGCATACTTTAGTAAATGCTTCAAAATAAGACAAAAATCCTGTGCATATTTGTCGAGTTAATAGCCTGCGAAATATAGTTACAATATTAAGTATTTCAGCAATAAGGCCACCCAAGCGCTTAATTGAATCTATTCTAAGCCAAATCAAGGCAAAAATCCAGTTTTTGCCATTTCAGCATCTGAAACAATTTGGGATTTTCACTCGATAAAATACGCAGATACGTTTTGCTGCTTGGCACAAAATTCATTAAGAAAAATGAATTAAAATATTGCGCACATCAAAGAATTTTATGATTATAACTGGAAATGTTCCCTTTGTTCGGTAATACACAAACTTACCGTTTTATTGGAATAGGTTTCATCCAAAAATATGAATCTCGCAAAAAATTAATGAAAAACCCCAACCCTACTCATGTGTAAGAAAAGTTTGGTATTCACCCCCCGTGCGAGTAAATTTCACGCCCTTGCGGAAACCTCCCCACGCGTAATTATAGAGAAGTTTAAATTAGGCAAAGGTACTTTAAGAAAGATGGGCTAAAAGCAGCAGCGACGCGTTTTTGGTTAGGGGTGCAAACCGGTGCTTTATTGTTGGCGAGGGTGGCACTTGCTAGGGCTTTAAATATTCACAGCGTGAGATGTCAACGGTCTTTGTAATATCGGTGTAAAATTTTAACACTGTTAGGCACGATTACCATAGTCAATAAATGTCAATAAAATAATTGACTTTTGTGGGCGTTGACCCCGCTGCCAACCTTGCAAAAAATTGAGCAAGTACTCGGATATGAAAATTCCCCGACTTTGCTAATTCTCTTTACGAAACGGCTTAATTGTAAAGGTCGTGAATCCGGGGATATTTGTCAATGTCGTGTTGGGAACCCTGCAACAGTGACACGTTCCGTAAATGTTGATTTGTTGTTCAAGTTTGGTAATCCTGTCCGTGAAGTATGCGTCGGCACCAATTATTAAACTTGACACAACTCCAAATAGGTTACCGATTAGGCACGAATATCAATGTCATCCATCACTCGAGTGTAAATTTAGAAATTTACACATGTGCATAGACAAGAAAATAATAAATCAAGGCGCAAAAAATAAATAGTATATTATATCACAAGTTAGAGAAGAGATTTTTTATACCCGAGATGCGAAGCATCGAGAGAAATAACAAATGCTCTCCACCGTATTTTATATAATATTTTTTTCACTACTAGCATATTTATTACCCAAACAACGATGAAGAATATAACCTTACTTAATGGGCATGTTGCCTTAGACGTAATTACATTCTTAATCGTATTCTTATCGTAAATGAGGTTGTCTTTTTTTAGTTCTTTATTTATGAAAGAATTTTTTAACTTCATAATATAAAATATTTGTTATAACTTCAAAGAAAAGTGTTAAAATTTTTCCTACTACCGACAGTATTTCTACATAAAATGAGTCTATTTGTTGTTTTGACAGAAAAATTAGAGGTAGGGTTATTTTGTTGTTTTTTTTAATGAGAAAGTTTAAGCACTCTTTATTAAACTTTGCATTAATGTCATCTCAAAATACTTCCGCTAGTATTTGTGAYGATACCTAATAGTTTTAAGTAATAATAATCTAGATATATTTTATCGAAGTAATACTCTTCAGTATCAGTATTTACCCACCTCTAATCCATTATTGCCTTTGGTCAACAATGAAAATAATTATTGACTCCTAGAAGAGAAAAACAACTTCATAACCACTCGACAAACTGAATAATGATACCTTTTACAACTAGAGGTGAAAAATAGTATATTATTACATCACAAGGTAGAATAAAAATTTTTGCAGCCAAGCTGTCTTTTACCCGAGATGCTCAGCACCGAGGAAAATAATAAATGCGAGGCTACAAAAATCTTTTCAATTCAATTTTTTTCACTACTAGCACATTTTTTTACCCAGAAATACAATAGTGAAGAATATAACCTTATTTAATGGGCATGTTGCCTCAGATGTCGTAATTCACAACTATATTACTTTTCTTAATTTATTATTACTACGGAGATTATTACCTAGAATAATTAATTACTTGCCTGAATTATTAACTAAAGTTGGAAGTGTTATTTTATTCTTATCGTAAATAAGGTTATGCAATTTTTTTACTTCTACATCTAATAAAAGAATTTTCTTACTTTATAATATGAACTATTATAGCATAATATAAAATATAGAAATAATATAGAAATTCTAAAAAAAGAGAAAGTGTTAAACAAATACTAGCAGAAGTATTTTAATATGAAATAAGCCCATTTGTTGTTTTAATAGTTTTGACAAAAGTAGAACAATTAGGTGAGGTTATGCTGATTTTTAATAAGGAGGTTTAAGTCTTCTTTATTTAATTTTGCATTAATTTCTTCTCTACAGTTTTAAATAAAAATATTCTAAATACTCGTATGTAGCGTTATTCATAAATATGAAGCAATATTTGAACCTTAAAAATGACCTATAAAATGATGTTAATTTAAATAATAACTCGTGTCCGATCTCTATTGATAAGAATTTTACAGCCTTCGGAATGTGAAATTTGGTTTTTTTTCTAATAACTTTGGATCCATTTGACCAAATATTATAAAATTTGGAATAGTTACTTGCGAGAACATTCCCTTTAGGCTAGTAATTACGAAAACCGGATAAATAAATGTCCGGATTCAGCAGTTGCAGGTCACATTTCCTGTGTTTTTCCGTTTTTTAGCCTTTTAACACTAATTTTTTATATTAATTTTGATTAAAAAACACATAACCTTTTATACCACTAAAATGGACCGTTATAAAGATATTTTAAAGTGAGAACTGCACAACGCTGAAAATGAAAAATATGTATTTTGAATAAGTGGTGTACACGGTAACCAATGACCACGGTCACCTAAATCGCTGCGAGATATCTGTTAACTTTGACAATAAATTTTTGTGATTTTTTTATGAATTAAATGCTACGAGATCCATTTAGATTTATTCTAAGTTATGTTTTTCTAGTCTAAGATAAACTATTTTATTAAATATTTTCGATTAATCGTCTAATAATAATCGTCCAATCTCAAGTTGACAGATGCGTGACAGCAAAATATGTGACCATGGTCATTTGTTGCCGTGGATATCACTCATTCAAAATTTATACTTTTTGCTCAGTATTGTGTAGTTCTCACTTTAAATTGAAATATCTTTAAAACGGTCCATTTTAGGGGTTTTAAAGATTATGCGTTTTTTATTCAAAATTGAATACTCTATTGTTTTGACCAAAAAAAAAAAAAAAATGTTAAGGGGCCAAAAAAACCAAAAAACACAGAAATTATGACCTACAATTGCTAAAATCGAAAATTGAGTAGTTGTATCCGGYTTTTGTAATCACCAGTTCAAAAGGTATGTTCTTGCAAGTAACTGTTCCAAATTTTATAATATTGGGTCAAATGGTTTCGAAGTTATAACAAAAAAAAACAAATTTCCATACCCACATTCCGAGAGCTGTAAAATTCTTATCAGTAGAGATAGGACACGAGTTATTATTTAAATTAACAACAAATACATCGAAATCTTTAATTCTGGAAATTCAGTGTTTACGTTCAAGAGTCAAATTAAGAACTTGCTTTTGAATAATTAACTTTGTTCAACTGAATAAACTGAGTTGGTGAACTGATGTTAAAAATAAATGCAAAAGAATTTATTTCTGTTCAATTTTTGTTTTTTTATTTTTTTTCATTTTTCTTAAAGAATTCTTACTTGTTTTTGAGTGACTGACAATGATTTTTTTCTTTACTTTTAGTTATTAAGTAACTTCGGAATTTATTTTTATTTAAATTTTATATTGTTTATAATAATAATTTTTATTTTATGTTATATTGTTTTTTTTTCTATTAATTTTCTTTTGAGGTTAAGTTGAATAGCTTCAAGCTAGACTTCGCCCCGCATCTTTGTATTACTTTTAATTTATTAATAAAGACCTTTATTATTATTATTATTAATTAACATCATTTTATAGCTCATTTTTGAGGTTCAAATGTTGCTTCATATTTATAAATAACCGAGTATTTATATCAATGTAATGAATACAACGAGTAGTCAAAAACTGTCGAATATTTTTTTGAATGATCATTCGCTTATGAACACCATAAGTGCGCAGCGCGAACCAAATGTCAAACTTGCTATACACATAATTTCATTGTCATAACAACGTTGAATATATAGTTATATTTTATCACGAGTGAAATTTGTTGTCTAAAATGCGAAAGTAAATATCTCCTATTTTAATGGTTAATATTTGAAAAAAGAGAGGTGAATTGAATAGTCTCCAATAACGATATTTATTACCCACCTCTAATCCATTATTATCCTTGGTCTATAATGAAAATTATTGACCATCAGGAGAGAAGGACAACTGGACAAACTAAATAATGGTACTTTTTACAACTAGAAGTAAAAAAAAAATTAAAATCGTCTTGAAATTTCTTGAAACGGTTCCGATAAAAGCGCCTCAAGCACGCATACAATCTGGTTCAAGGAGTAAATCCTGAGTATAAAACGGTGTAAGACCGGCATCACGTACACGACTTGAATAAGAAAAGCACAAAATGTATGTAGTGAATTCGTCCGTCCATAAATTTTATCGCGGATACTCGGCCCTTCTAGACGTAATACCAGACAACAGTCATTAAAAGTCTTGACAATTAACTGAGAGGAAAAACTCGAGATCCTCATCCGCAAACTTCTTTCCGCAACAATTAGTCTTGTCGTCGATTCGTTAAGCGATAAGGAGGCCAGAGGCGTACATAAAATTTACGACGGCAATTTTTAAAATGCCTTCTCTGCTTTGATAATATAGCAATTAAGAAATTAATAACTTTTTCACGCAAAAGAAGAAGTTTCAAATTGGGAATTTGTGCGTTATTTAGATCTCGGTTAAAATTAAACGTTTGATAGAATTGGAAATTTATGAGTCGTAAATCAATACCTACTCAATATTTAATTGTGAATAAAAACGGGTTTATTAGTGTGCTATTAACGAGATCGACAGGAAATATCGATGTCCTTAAACCTGACCTGGAATCGCTTATTTTACATTAACTGCCAATTTCGTGAGGAGTGTAGGATTCATTTAAATTTTAAATTTAATTGAGCCGATTTTAAGGACCCGGACGATGATGACGGTGATGGGAATTAGCACACCGAACAAATTGTTGACGCTGTCTTTCAGTAATTAGTTTTTCTCTAAAATTTAAATCGTACTTTTGCCAAAACGATCAACTTAAAACTTCTTTTTTAGTGAAGTTCTCGTCCTGAATATCCCACTTCTCTGTTTACAGCAAGTGTCCACTTTCAAGTAAAATCCGTTGAAATTACGACTAAGTGCAGACTCCGGGCAATGCAGCAACGCCATTTAAACACGGAGTTAAAATCAAAGTTGGTGCTCATCAAAGGAAAATTCAGAACATCATTGGTAATAGCTCGAGGTCAGTCCACATTTTTGATCGTAATTACTATCCCTGTTTTCAGGGCCGGGCCCCGGGAAAATCACATGGGAAAAAATTAAAAATTAAGCTGAGAATCTCATTTTATTAGCAAAATAAAATGGCTTTCGATTGAACATTCACAAACAGAAAGCAACGCAAAACATTAAAAGATATTACTTTTTTTTTCTTCAACAACATTTTTATAACAAGGTAGGAAAAAATGCCACAATCCAGACATTTGCTCCATTTTCCTGTTTGCTTTACTTAAATGTTGCAAAAACATGTTTTATTTTTAGATTGCTCTTACAATGTTGTCAAGTTATTAAATATTGTTTGTTAGTTCAAAAACAAGCTTTTAATGAGACTTCCTAGAATCTGTAAAATCATTTCCATCAAAAAATAATAATTAATCAAAATTAAAGTGCTAAAAAAATGTGATCGTATTCTGAGAATAAAATTTTGTTTTGTTTTTAAGTTTTGCTAGTTGAAGAAAATGTAGATAGTTGTAATTTTTAGATCATAGCCTTTGTAAAAAAGTTTTATAGTGGGTTGCCATTCAAAAAAAGTTAGAATTTGGAATTAATAAAAAAAAAATTTCTTGAAAAACGTCACAACTTTATAGTACCTTATCATTCATAAATTAGTTTTTTTTTTTTAAATTAATACCGTTTGGTTTTATATTTTCTGTTCACCTAGTATATAGGGTGTTAGCTAACATGAGCAATTACATGATGGTATTTTGTGACAGGCTGCATCTTTTCCCAAGAAAGTATTTTTTTCTTACAAGAAAATAATTTTTCCTGCGACCCTAACAGAGAGTAATTTTTTCCACTATAATTTCAAAAAGGAAAATGGCCAATTACCTCCCAGGGAACTGTCAAAATTACAATAAAATCATATGTAACCTCTCAGAGAGGTAAAAATTTTACTCCCCCATAGAAACGGAAAAACATGCTGCTAGATTTTTTTTCACTTTCCATAAATAACCATTTTATCAAAAACTTTTTTTGTTTGAAGTTGTCTTTAGTCTTACAGGAAATTATATGTAAAACACAAAAAGAACACTTTCGGGATTTTTTTTTCTTGTTGCACAAATAATTATTGTCTAATCGAGACTATAAACAAATGCAATTTCATTTAAAATTTATTTAATACCAAAATTACTCCACAATAGTGATCAATTTAACCTTGCGATTGTCAATTTGACGAAAACTTTATCACTTAGAAGAATTATAATGACATTTCTGTTGATTTATTAATAAAGAAATTAGTTACATGACAGAAAAATAACACTAAGAAAGTGAAGACACTTTTTTATTTCCAGCTTAGATCTCAAAGTTGTTGGTGGTAATTTAAAATTTAAAATTAAAAAATTAAAAATAAATGTAGACAACTTATAGAAATAAGAGCAAAAATTGATTTATAAACACTAATAAAAAAAATCCTCGTCTTAGAGGAAGTATTGTCCTATCCCCTGTAGCCAGTCCGGCCCTGCCTTTTAGTCGCTCCTCATGCCTTTTTAATTGCGGTTATTTCGTTTGAAATTTGAAGCTTTTGTGGTACGCCATTCATTAATATTTTATCCCTAATTAAGTGAACTTCGAATTTGTTAATGTCACACTTGTCAAATTACAACATCTGTTACATTTGTCGAAATGAATAATACAGTATGGGATCTAATAAATGAAGGATGTTAGAGACCTAATAACGTAATTATTCAAGACCTGTTTTATTTTTCAAGAGGGTAGGACCGGTGGAAACCGGTGACCGGTTTACGATTTTTAGGAGTGCGATAATTTTATTTACATTTTACATTTGCACTAATTTTGTTATAAAGCAACAACAAACAATTTTTTCACTACTAGATTTAGTATTTTGACAAATCATTTGCGACCTTTAAATGGTAAAATTAAAAAAAATTGTATAGACATTGGTAGATACTAATCTAGTGCATCACCTAAAATTATTTTAAACTATACAGCATGTCCCAAAAATAAGTTACGATACAAACTTGTGTTTTTTTAAATGACACACCGTATATTTCTTGGCATTTTTGGATGTACCCTTTTAAAACAATATTTTTTCGATAAACTTTTATTAGTCAATTTTGCTTAGTTTTAGAAATAAGACGTAGATTTTTATGACAGTGTTTTTAAGCAAAATTTTTATTAGTCGATTTTGTTTAGTTTTATAAATAAGACGTTTTTTTGATAAAAACATGCAATTTTTAAAAATTTATTACACAAACACTAAGACAGCTAGAACAAATTTTTTCTTACTTCTGCGAAGAAGAAAGTACAGAATTTAGAGCTGTTTTGCATTTGTAAAGATTAATAAATTAACAAGTTTGTTAAAGCTAAATAACTTAAAACATTTAAATGGAACACCCTATTTTTTACTTTTTTCGCTTAGTTTTAGAAATAAGACTTTTTTTGACGAAACGTGCACTTTTTAAAAATTTATTACACAAAAACTAAGACAGCTAGAACAAATATTTTTTCTTACTTCTGCTAAGAAAACACAAAATTTAAAACTTTAGCAATTTTTTGTGTTTTGCAATTGTAAAGATTAATAAATTGAGAAGTTTGTTAAAAGTTAAATAACTTAAAAATTTTTAATGAAACACGTTATTTTTTATTTTTGCATCTAATAGATTGATAAATTGTCTATCTAAAAAAATAAACTTTTAATGTCTAGAATTGATAAATAATGAAAAAATATTTAACATTCAATATTAATTGTAGCAACAATGCCTATAAATATCTCAGCATTGTTGATACACGGATCACTTATCCAGAGATTTATACAGAGATTGTAAATACTAAAATTCGAATTATTTTATTGTAAAAATAAAAAATAATGGATTCAGTTTAACACAAATATGATTATTAAGTGATCTTTCTTCCATCTCTTGTGCAACTGTGCACTTTTTGGCTACTAAAGTTTACCGTTAAATATCTTTTTAGTTATTGATTATAAACATCTAGAAGTAAATAATTTTAGAAAAACAATTTAAAAACCTTTTAAATGCAAAGACAATAAATAGGGTGTTCCATTTAAATTTTTTTAAGTTATTGAACTTTTAACAAACGCCTTCATTTTTTTTATCTTTGCAAATGCAACACACTACAAAAATGTTACAACTTTATAACTTGTACCTTCTTCTTTGCGATAGTAAGAAAATATTTCTAGATGTCTTAGTTTTTGTGTAATAAATTTTTTAAAAGTGCATGTTTTCGTCAAAAAAAAACGTTTTATTTTAAAAACTAAGCAAAATCGACCAATAAAAGTTTAAAAAACATTGTCATAAAAATCTACATGCAAAAACGCTAAGAAACATATGGTGTTTGTTTTGTAACTTATTTTTGAGAAACGCTGTGTAGTTGAAAATAATTTTAGGCGATGGACTAGATTAGTATCTATCAAAGTCCTGTATAATTTTTTTTAATTCTGCCCTGTGAAGGTCACTAATGGACTTTTTCAACATGCTGGGACACCCTGTATGTGTTCTATAATTTCTACACATTTTCGAAAAACAAACAGAATTTGATATCCGTTTCTATAGGTAAGTATATTATAATATTTTTTTTATCAGTGCCCTGATGAAAACCTCAAGAAACCGCTTTACGAAGACAAAAATTGTATTTTAATTTTTGCAAGACATTTTCGGTATTTCCTCCCCTTGTTGAATTGAGCGATTAAGAAGCGCCCGCGGCGCGAAATGCTCGATCTGCCTCACGAGGCACGTAACTAATAACGATTAATCATCGCATTACCGATCCGAGAGAGATAAATTCGGTTTTTCGCTTTTGGTGCAGACAAATGTTCGCTTAAAAAGAACACGAGTTGGACAAGATCGGCGGCGTCCACAGCAAGTCCGTTCTTTGACCGTAGATCACGACTGCTATCTCGGTCTATCGCGCCTCTGGCCGCCAAACCGTCCCTCTTTGACTAATGCTGGGGCCCCCGAGGCCATCACTCCTTGCTTTATGGCGGCCTGGAGCTCCATGTTTTATCCTCGTAATGATTTTGTGATCAGGCCGTAATAAAATGTTGATTTTGTGGTGGACACGAGACAAGTTTCGTATTTGACGATTTTTTGCACATAAATTCACCCTCGAGCAGTGTGAGTCGTGCTTAAACAAAGGGGAGACTTTCACACTCTACACAACAAATCTGCTAATCTTTGAAATTAATCTATTTACATATCTCGCGAGYCAGCGTTGAAAATTAAAAGGAAGTGCTGTCGTCAAGCAATTGGAAAAAATCCAGCTTTCTCATTGAACAGTCTGCATTCTTGCGAACCAGCACGACTTTTTCCGTACTACTGTGTCTATTATAATAAGCAATACATGAATCTTGCCAAGATATGCGAAATATATGGGTTATGGTTGAGCCAGGCGTAAATTTAGACTGTCTGAACGAGTCCATTTTATGGATACTTCTGAAATATTAGCAGTTAAAAAGTTGAAAGAAATTTCATTATGGGATGATTAAACCGATTCAAACATCAAAGAAATTGCCAAATTTCGGACTAACGCTGCAGAGTTTACGCATAAATTCCTCGTTTTAGATGTACGACAACACTTTGTTGCCAGCTTAAATTCATTCAAGAAAGAACAAAAATATTTTAACGAAACATAAAACTGAAACAACAATTGTACTTAAGTGGGTCCTCTAGGGCCAACCCTGTATTAGCATATATAAATACTGTACTTACTAAAACAATGTTTAAAATACCCTGTGTTAAAATTATGTTGACTATTCTAGTTTAACTATACTGAAAATGTTATTTTTTTTATCTAAGTATAAAAATTTTGAAGTTATGAGAGTTTAAATTTTGCACTTTGACTCTATTTATTTCTGTTGGAAGAGTAATTTTTCAAGTTTTTTGCTACAGGCTATTATAAGAGAAAACAAGGAAGCTGTATCCTAAATTGTAACTATTTAATGTTATTTGTGGCTTTTATTAGCAAAATTTTTGTACCTTTACTAAATAATTATAAAAAAACATACACAAGATCATCAATCATTAAATAGACATAAAAAACTGTCAAATGTAAAAAAAAATTCCAAATTTTTTGACAGATAGAATTTTTTAAATTTTTTTCATGTTTCTGGTATCTTATCTTACTTGAAATGTTTCTCTGAGGCGCAAATTCTGGCGCATCCTGTATACCAAAGACAAAACAATTGAAATCTTACAGTTGCTTAGTATCATAAAATACGGTTTACTGCGTAAATAACAAAATCCCATTTCTAGATTTAATTTTGAATAGGGTATCAAAATCAAGTTACGTCAAATTGAGTAATAAAAAACTTCATAAACAAAATGAACTCAAAATCAAATAGTAGATTATGCAATTAGGAGTAAAAGTAATAGTTTATTACGTGGCGAAAGTAAACGTAATTCAGCTGAGCCTCATAAACTAACTTTTACTCCCAATAAAATATACTATTTTATCCACAAACGTATTTAGATTGAAAGAAATAGAAAAATAATTAGCAAGTAAATGAACAAAATAATCAGAAGGCTTTGCAAGTAATAAAAACATAACAACGCTTATAAACAAATATTACGCGTTAGTATCCCAATTTGTGTTGAGATTTTTGATAGTGTTTATTAATTTAACTATAGCAGATGACTAGTGCAGTTAGTAGTGCAAAATGTGGAATGCTGATGTCTACAATGTACCTCTCTAAAAAGCGAGCGAAAGAAAAAAAAATAAACAATGGTAAATGTCATGGTAAACGTAAAAACGCTTAAGTGCAAAAATAGGATTTTTGCTTCATGGCTAAAAAGTAAAACTTTTATTGTATTAGTCATAAAAGTTGTAGATAACAGTAGTAGATAAACCGATAACCAACTAAAATCTTTATTTAAAAACACAAACGTTAGCCTACTTTTTTATAATTAAAATAATATTGGTGAACTATTTACACTACCTTAAAGACCAGATAAAAAACAAAAATTTCTAATGTCACCATATAGTAATCCTAAAAACTGCTACATACAACGAAAAGATAATTTTAATTTTGAAACATAATATACTTACTTAGTATTTTGGATAGAAAACAAAATTTAAATAACAAATTTATAGTCGCTGATAGAAAAAATAAAATCAAAATATGTAAAATGAAAAATTACTAAATAGAAGAATTTTCGAAAAATTGTTAAATTAATGTTAACATTGATTGTATTATTTTGTAAGTTTAAGTTGGTAATGTAATGGTTTCCTAAGATGTTTTAATATGAGGATAAGTAGTTTCATTATTGGCTTACATTATCCTTCAATTGTAACATTGTGATAGCTCTGAAGAGGGTTTGAGTAATAAACCGAAACGTTTGCTAAGTGTCAATCCCTTTCCCCAGTACATTCTACGTAAAACTAACTCAAAATTCCACTGAAGCTGCGACCTAAACCCTTTAGCGTAAAGTTGTTGTTTAATTTAAAAATAATATAATGATAATTCTAAACTAAATTTTATGTTCATTTGTATTTCATTGAAGATTTGGAAAATCTGCAATTGTTTTGTAAAGTTTTACGAAAAATCATCGATGATTTAAAAATATATATTTTTTATTCGATTGCATCATAAGATAGAATTTTTCGGTATGAAAGTCTGGGCGAAAACCCCATGATTTTGTTAAAGACCATGTTTGCTAGCAGGGGCGGACTGGCAAATTTTTATATGGAGTGCTAAGTTGAAATGAGGGCCCAATATACAATACAATAAAAATATGTATAAAAACTACTTGTCACTTAATGTAGTAAATTTTTTTGAAGGAGTTTTCTCTATTGAGATTGTGACGTCAGTTGAAATCATGATGGTTTAATAAACGAAAATAAAGTTTTTAGATGAACGTCTTCAGAGGCTGCTTGTAATTTTAATTTTTGTTTTCTTTTCGTTTATATGTACCAAATTTATACTTATATTTAGATTTTTCCATTATTTATGCCCACTAATAATTAAAAAAAAATAAAATTAAATTAAATTAAGTAAAAACGATATTYTATATCGGTTGATTACAAAATTTGTGGCATAATTTTAATTACGAATACCCCTCTACAATTGAGAATGGATAGTACAGTATTTATTGACCCACCTCAAAAAAATTACAATTTTACAAAAATCGGTATGAAAAAATGATTTTCTGGAAATATTTTTGTTACCGTTTATCCGATTATTATTAAATTTTGCATGTTAAAGGACAAAAAGACACTCTTTGATTTGGTGTAAACGGAAGTCTTGTAGAAGCTATACATTTCCGGTAGCAATGGGTCCTCCCAGTTTTGGGATCATAACTTTTTTTCGGCTTATTAATTTCTGTTTTTGATACAGCCCAACCATTTTTTTTTTTAATAAAAAAGGTAGTTTCATATCGCCAAAATGTACCGTTCTCGAGTTATTTGAGTTTAAACTAAATCCTACACCGCGCTGCAAAATCAGAATTTATAAATTTTGAGTGTACCTTGGAAACAATCCACTACGAATGACATCGCTGTCAATGCTGTCATATTTAATGTAAATTTCATTAAATCTAAARGAACATTTGTTTATTTCTTGATGATTATAAAAGCTGTAATTTTTCTATTGYTTGATGAGTTGGATTAATAAATACTGYRCTATCTATGTTCATTTGTAGAGGAGTATTCGTGATTAAAATTATGACACAAATTTTTGAATCACTTGTATAAATCCACGCGGAATTTTTCTTACATGCGTGTAAGACCTTATAAACAAAATTGAGCTAAAATCATTGAAATTATAGAAATTATAGTTTTATTTGTTATGATGGCAATTTTTTAATTCCTTCAAACTAAACAACACACTTAGCTTCTGCGAAAAACGCGTTAGCTCAATGCAATATCAAATTATAACCTTTTAGTGCATTGTGGAAAGTTTATTTACAAATTTAAAATTATTGATATTATTTCAATGAGCTCTTGACATAATAAGTCTACCATAATTGGGGGCCCGTAAGACTCGAGGGCCCGGGGTGCTGTGGCACCCCGGCACCCCTGGCCAGTCCGCCCCTGTTTGCTAGGAAACAGTCTTTTTCGTCCTAAGCCGAAAAATATTTTTCGGCAGCAAAAATGTCACTCGACATTTTAAAATAATATAATTTTTTCGTTGTTGATCAAACGTCACATTGACAACGTAATAAAAATTCCAGGGCATTTGATTGATTTTTTTTGATTATGTAATTTGTAAAATTCTTGCAATCGATTAAAAAATTATGTATGATGTACGGACGAAAAACATATTTCGGACTCATTGCTGTTGCTGAACTCGGCGTTACCTCAGCAATTTCCAGCAAATTATCCGAAATATTTCGTTTTTCGTCCTTACCTATAACATAAATAACTTAAAATTGTTAGAAGAGAAACTGCAAAAATTTTAACAAAACTGTTAATCCAAGCTTCCAGCACTTGAACTGATTCATGATGCCATGAAACTCAACCTAAACATATTTTCCGTTGAGTATCACTGAGGATGGCGTTCCAAACGGTCCAATAAACTCTTATTATAACTGATTATCCTGAAAATGAGTGCACGTATCATCGTGATGAATCCATTATTTTCCCAATAAACTTGGGACTGGAGCTGATGTTATGCAGATGCCAGCTGTTCCACACCCCGATTATCGTTAACGGATGGGATAATATTGCTACAAGGTATTGTTTCTTATGATCCAAACCCGATATTAGGATGCATCAACTGGGTAATAAGTGAAATTATTTGCATTCGAATGAGATAAAGCCTCGTATTTGTCCTGATAACACCTTGTTTGGGTTTTTTCGCAAAAAGCCGTTCCAAACGGGACTCTATTGTGTAACTAATGACGGTTATTACGATTCACGGCTGAAAGCCATTACGCCGTATGAAATCCGAGAATTCATCAAAATATACGTCTGCGAATCGGTATTATGATTAGTGTTGTGATTGTATTTTCTTCGGGTGATAATGTTGATATTGGTAATGAAGCGAACTGCACTCAAATAAGCTCGCTGCAGTATGATTTTATTGCCGGTTTTAGTGGCAGGAGTTCCTGTTGAAACTAATAAAATTTCGGGAGAATTTACAATTATAATTAATTCGGCACGAAATAGCTCAATTATTTTATACGTATGTTTTCAGCAAATTATCGTTTTTAATGAAAACCTTCGGAATAAATTACATTTATCACAATATTCGGTTTGATTTGGAAGTTGTGGCTGAGAACCCTCATTCAAAACAAAGGGTCAAATTAATTAAAATTATTGTTAACTCCTTCAAACGCCAAACTGGAGAAAAACACGGGTTTTAATACATTTTGTACATTGGTGCAAATTTTGTTAATTAATTTCCGTTATTTTATTGTACAGTAAATCGAATCTCTATTGACTGGCTAGAAATTTCCCTCAATATCTCAAACCTTTTTAATTGAACAAATTTTCGAAAATAAGAAAAAGAAATAAGAAGTAAGAAAAAAATTATTTTTTTTTCTGTCTCCTCAAAGACAAATGAATAAACTCTATATCTACATACGCAATTTTTAATTTTGTTGTACTAACTACTAAATTTTATGTTTATTTTTATATTTTACAAAAGGTATTTCGACTTGACGAGGTTCCCCTGTATTATCATTGTAAAATAGAATAATTAACTAGAAGTTTACATAAACTAAAAAAAATATCGAGAGGATGATTTTTTACAACTATTTCTCATTCATTGATAGGAAAGTAGAAATTAGGATCTTTTCATTTTTTTGCATTATTTTAATTCAGTATAAAATAAAGACGATTTGGGAGCTGTTTTTTTATGAGTTTTGTTCAATATCTGAAAATAAAATAAATTCTTAGAGATATTACTTATTACATCTTTTTTAAATGTATTTCAGAAAAATTGTGATTCAAATTAGTCAATTGTTTTTCAGAAAGTGCTAATTATAATTCAGAGATTGTTACTTGTAATTGAGAATTCGTCAATTGCAATTCAGAATTCGTTATTTTTAATTAAAAATAAAATATCTTATTTATTTTGTAAAATGCCAAGTTTATGTAATTTTTAATTTTGAAAATAAAACTAATTATTCTGAATTACATCTCATGATTTCTGAAATTCATTTTACTCTTCTGAATTACAATTTACACTTTCTGAAAAACAATTGACTAATCTGAATTACATGATGGTTTCTGAATTACACTTAAAAAGGTGTAGACTTAAAAAAATAATGGGACATAAAATTATTGTTTCTTGTTAGGTTGCTATTTATAATCCGTTAATTAAATGTTATTGTTACAAAACGTAAACTACTATCGGTTTGATTACGAACACACTGTTAATAAACAGCCTGAAACATAATCCTTGAATACTGAAAATTAGGTAAACGACGTAGGTACTGCCTATTTTTACATACCAGGTGAATAAAAAGTATGGAACCAGACGTTTTTTGCTTAAACTATTTATTTTTGGAAAAAACTAATTGATAAAGTACTATACAAATGTGATGATTTAACAAGAATAAAATTTTTCGAAATTTTCTTTTGTTTTTGAGTTCTACAAAAAACTTAATTTTTTTAAATGGCAACCCACTATAAAATCATTTTTCTCATAAAACCTATACTCTAAGGATTACAACTATCTGCTTTATATTTATTTAATTTTAAAAAAAAAATGTTTCACATAAATTGCAATTTTGACAAAAAAATCGCATAACTCAAAAACAAAACAAAATTTCGTTCTGAAAATACGATCACATTTTTTATATTACCTTAATTTATATTAATTATTATTTTCTGGAGGCAAATGATTAAAAATAAAACCGCTTGATTCCATACTTTACATTCACTCTGTATAAATTATGTCTGATTGTTATTTACTTATTTATGTATCAATGCACTAAAGTCTTATTTCACATAATTACGAATGTAATAAGTGATGAGGGAGGAAGTGCATATTACATTTTTTCCTTTCCATAATTGAAATCATAACAGCTCACAAATCAGAAAAAAATATTTGTAGAACTAAAAACGAATAATAATAAAAAAATATCTCTTTATTTCATGTTTACGATAATTTGACAACACTGTTATTAATGTTCGCAACCAACAATACACAAAATTGTAGTATAATGAACTACTTTAGTGCCGATTTCAGTATTCATTTCAACCACATTACAAAACTGAAATTATTTATATTATTGCACAAAGTTCCACTTTTCTTCTCTAAATCAAATTTAGCACGCGTGTGCCGTCGAAGTCAAGGTAACGTAGTTCAAATTAAATTCAATTTCGTAATATTAATCAAAGCCAAGTTCTACCTTTTATAAAACAGAGTTATTAATTTCAGCCTTAAATCATTGGCAGCCTCGTATCTTGGCAAGGCTTCATCAAATACGCAGTGAATCAATAAAAAAAGCACGATTTTTGTTTCGAGTTTATATTTTGTAACGTTTCTAGCTTGCCAATTAAAGTTTGTTAAGTTAATTATGAGAAAACACAACTGCGCTGCAGCAAACAAATAAGAAAAAACTTTGCTTTTAAATTAAAATCACTCTGTTTTTTGTTGATCTTACCACGTCCCGACAGACGTAAAAGAAATTAGAAAGGTTGTTCCAATCGGGTTTGTTTTTCCCAACTTGTTGGAATCGCTACTTAAAAAAATTACTCCCTTTCTCCTCTGCGTCGGTAATCACTGTTAATTTCTGCCGGTTTCTTGTTATCGGTAATTATAATCGATAGAATGTGTACGCCGGTAAAAAGCGTCTCGACGCTTGAGATAAATTAACCTAGATAGAAACATGCATGCAAACTCGAGTGAAATATCCCGTCTGAGTCCTCACTGCTGACATTATCAATAACGAACGTTTGCGCTCCGGGGTCAACCCGTAACCGGAATTTTGTAAAATCATCAAAATTACGAGCTTACAAAGTTATATTTAAATGCTAATACGGCTGTGGTTGCGAGTGCGGACAAACTGGCGCTTTATTTAAAACGTGACAGTTTCGAAGGACAAAGATTTTTACAGTGAAACAAAATGCAAAATCACAAATTTCTGTTTATTACATACAGTAAATCTATCGCTTTTTTAATTCACATCTAGTAGAACATGTCCCACTTTTATTGCTTCGTTTTCGGTCCATTACTTCTATTGTTAAATATCATCAGAGCTTAACTCAGTTTGAAATTCCCTGAATAAAATAACTCGACTGTACGTAACAGATCCACGCTGCCCCAATATGTTGTCTGAATGTTGCAGACACTGGCGAACGATTCAATTTATGATCGATGTAAAAATGGTCTCGGACCGTGTGTTCCGGTCAAAAAACAACAAACTCTATTTAAATATGAACATAAATCACGATTTTGAGGTTGAGCTTAAAGTAGTGAAACCACTAGCTGGAAAATTCATCGGAGAGTTTTAGGGCGTGCAGAAAACACCAAAAAAACTACAAAATTGTTGTAGATTTTAAGCTGTTTTCTGTTTTTATTATAATGTTTGTAATTCTGTTCTTTATAGTATCAAACACATTTTTTTAATCCAAATAATTTTTCATTGTTTCTTATAACACTAAAAATATCTTCAGATAAAAAAGTTTCTGAGGAAAGAAAAAGTTTGCTTAAAGGCAAATGAAATTTTCTGTTTTGGTGTTAAAAAAAACTATATGTAAAACATTTTATTAAACACATTATTTCGCTCCTGGAATAAACAACATTCTCGGAAAGACAAAAATTAGTTACTTCCCTTGTTACATAAATAACTAAAAATGTAACACACAATTTTAAGCTTAATTCAGCATTATTTTATACAAAGTGTTTCAAAAAGATTCTAATTCTAATAATCGCAATTACTTAGCTGTGGTTTTTAGATAAAACACAACATACAAACTTTAATATTCTGTAAATCAAGTGAAAGATAAAGATAAAAAAGATAAACAGGTTTTTAAAGAAAAAAAATTACTTCATTGGAAAAAATCACATTTTCTCTGCCATAATTTGGAGAAGATTAATGTAACTTTTTGTTTTGGTATTAAAAAAATATATATACAAGGTGAATATAAAGTATGGAACCTAGCGGTTTTATTTTTAATCATTTTCCTCCGGAAAATAATAATTAATATAAATTAAAGTAATATAAAAAATGTGATTGTAATTTCAAAACGAAATTTTGTTTTGTTTTTTAGTTATGCGATTTTTTTTGTCAAAATTGCAATTTAGGTGAAAAAAATTTTTGAAAAAATTAAAAATAAAGCAGATAGTTGTAATCCTTACAGTATAGCTTTTATGAGAAAAATGATTTTATAGTGGGTTGCCATTTAAA
>NW_025401063.1:4344873-4358456 GCF_015345945.1 Tribolium madens
AGTTAACATAAATGAAAATTTAAATTAAAAATTAGTTCGAACAGATAAGAATCTAAACTAAAAACTAGTTAACATAAATAGAACTAGTTAAAACTAAAAACTAGTTAAAACAGAGAAGAGTCTAAACTAAAAACAAGTTAAAGTGTTGAAAAAATTTGAAGACAACACAAGTTTTATAGTTAAAAAATCTCGGTCTGTTATACTACAACCTCGATTTTTAAACTGTCTATAAAGCTCTTGTTGTATTAATACCTATAAAACAGATAAGAATTTAAACTAAAAATTAGTTAAAATAGATAAACATTTAAACTAAGAACCAGTTAAACTAGGTAAAAAATTCTCACGTATTTTAATTACAGTTTCTAATTTAAATTCTCATTGAACCAATTTTTAGTTTAAATTCTCACTTGAGAATGACCACTTTGTGGTAAATAGTGTCGTGTGTTATTTATTTGTGACATCAAGAAGTCCAGAAAAAAATATAAAAATGTAACACAAAATTTGAAGCCTAAAGCATTATTTTATAGAARATGTTTCAAAGAGATTCTAATAACTGCAATTATTTGTGTTTTTTAGGTAAAACATTTTAAATACTGTTTTATAAATATTAATAAATTCTACCCTTTTTACTTTTTTGGGTCCAATACAAATTTCATTTTTCAAGTTGTCAAGTTTTTAAAATCTCAATTTGGTTGTTTAAACTTTATGCAGTGTTAAAAAATTTTTGTTTGGCAAACAAATTAAATCTGTTTGTGCTTAATTCCCGTGTGTTTACATTTTTAAAACACACAAATAATTTTCTATTTTTCGTGGATTTTTTTCTGGCACTAAAGCCGGTCCTGATTCTAAAAGTTTGAAATGCACACCGATTTTGAAAGTTTTAGTTCAGTAATTAAATTTTTCGTTGGTTAACATGAAGTGAAGCAAATTGGAATTTCGGTCAGAGAGTTTCAAACACATGGAGCTTTTTATTTTTCAGACGCAGCATCAATTTCAAGACAACGTTGCTCCGGATTGAATACGCAAACCTGGCGAGGTCGCATCTGTTCGAGGTCGAATTTGATCGTTTTCGTATTAAAGAATCGCGATTTTGAAGGGGATGAGCGTGGAGCGGTTAATTAAATTATCAATTTCCTGTCGATATCCTCGGCGAGAGACTCCTGAAAGCTGTTTTTGTGTAAGGAGCTTCCGCATCCTCGATAATGGCACAAAGTAAAGAGTAATTTAGTTTAGCTACGTCTGGATTACGGCAGTACTTCAGTTCGTGCCGGAGATAACGATATGTAATGCTGCAAAAATGGCAAAGCTGGATTTAGGAAAGCTTATGTGCGATAAACATAGGACAGACGGGATTTAAGTCCGCTAGTCTATAACATGCATGAAAGTCAAAGAAAAAGCTACTTTAGGGGTAAATCGATAGTTTCGAAGTCGACGGTGAGATATTTCAAGCACCGACCGGAAGATATGAYGAGGAAACTGAAAATCTCGTGCCACGTCGTTAACTTTGGTCGGACTTTTTTTATTTAAATTTTTTGGTAGTAAGACAGCAAAAGAATAAGGTAGTGCCTCCGCTGCCGGCAACTGTTCCCAGAAAAATCTTCAGATTATTCACAGATTTTTACTTTTTTTATTGCGTAAATTGCAGCAAAACTGTACCTTGTTTTTATACATAATGTAAACTGTTCAGAGAAATTAATTGGCTTGAGAAAACTGCAAAATTCTTGATTGTTTAGAAGGTACAGTTGAATTAATATTTTGGATATTTTTGATTTTATCAGCAATTTTCTCGATAACTATTTAACGTAGGACAAATATCTTTTTTTATATGAAAAAAAAATTACATCTGCTTTACAACGGCATCAATAATTCCGAAGTTATTAGAATAAATCGCTCCGGGTGGCAAAAACAACTTGGCAAATTGTAAATGAATGAATAAATGCAAGATTTTTACAATATGACGGAAAATTTTAGGCGAATTATAAAAAGCCTAATAAGTTTTCGTCTTATTGTAAAATGTTTTTAAATATTCTCCATTTAGAAAATGGAAATAAACAAAAACTTTTCATTATTTTACAAATTTCGGTTAAAGTTATAATAAATTTCAATACGATGGTTCGTTTACAATCAAACTTTCATGAATAGCCTTGACGCCAAATTTAAAAAAAAAACATCCGTTATTAAAAACCGGTTTCATAATTTCATTTACATTCAGTGTTGCCAGGTTTGGTGAAATTTCACCTGATCTGGTGATTTTCATGTTAATCTGGTGATTTTTTGAAAGTGAAAAAAACTGTTTTTCCAGTATTTTCCACGTTTTCAACCAGAAACTTGATTATTTCGTCAATTTTTTTCAAAAAATTCGAAAAACCACCAAATTAGTTAAAAATGGTTCTGTTAGTTTTTTAGAAGATTTTACTAAACAGGATCGAAAATGACAATTTATTTTTGTCTTTTTCGAATACCTTTTCAGCCAGAAACACAATTATTTCGCCAAATTTCGTTAAAAACAATTCAAAAATTAAACAATTCGACTAAAAACGGCGTTATTTTTGCCTTTAAGCACGTTTTCATGATAATAACAAAAAAAATCTAAAAATTTTGTTGAAACATGCAAAAAATTACAAAATTAAATCTAAATTGATATTATTTTTCCGCTCGACTTACTCGTTTTTGAACCAGAGGCTCATTTATTTTGCAAAATCTTGTCCAAACATGCTTACAAATCACAAAAACAATTAATGTTGAAGTTCTTTTGTTTCATTCACTCAAATTAACTGGTTTTTGAGCAAAATAAGGCAAAAATTAGCTGAGAAACCATAAAATTTGGCCGAAAATGCTTTTAAGTACGTTTTTGTACTAAAATCTCCGTTTTTTTTTACTAGATTTCGCTAAAACAAACTAAAAAAATCAAGAAATTAAGTCTAGAATTAGATTATATTTTTGTATTTCTCGAGTATTTTAGCACATTTTTCAGCTTGAAACGCAATTATTTCGCAAAATTTTAGTTGAAAACAATCCGAAAAATCAAAGAATTAAACCGAAATGCATGTCATTGTCATTTGTTTTTTTTTAGTCTTAGTCTAAGCGGATTTTTAAGCTGAAAACTGAGTTTTCGTTTTCGTGAGATGTGGCCATACAAATTGTAATCTGGTGAAAATTTGGCAAATTTTTCAACTAGAATCTGGTGAATTTTATGTTTTTGATCTGGCAAAACTGTAAACATTCTGTGAATGTTGATACTAGTTATAATATCAGAAAGTATTCTAAATTCTGAAATATAGAAAATTTTAGTTGCTGATGATCTCTGGGGTTAGTTCTTTAAATACTATTATTGGTATTGTTTTTTAAAAAATCTAATCTAAAATTTCTTTGCCGGCGGCGGAGGCACTGCCAAAAATAAACTAAAGCCGACGTTTGGTGTCGACACACCAAAGAATTTCTAGGGGCAAAACAAGACTTTTCCAACACCTGTTTAGTGTCAATAGAAGAGTTTGAAATTGATGATATTTTTCTGTTGGTTTAATTATTTGAATACTGCTTCCGCAACTGAACTACTCTACTGAACTATTTTGTATGTGATGGTTTTGTAAATGCATTTACAAGCACCACAACTGTGTTGCTCAAACCCGACATGACTTTCTATTAGGAAACACAATAACCCCCTAAATATACATGGGTTGTGTTCTCTTTCATCTCAGTGCTTAGTTGAGAATTATTTATTCTCGTCATATTTCTCAGAAGGCGACAATTAGATGCTGTCACAATAAATTATCAGCGTGATTTTTCCCGAAATTCACAATAAAGCAAACGCCACAACAATAAAATCGAATAATTTTTTATCGCAAGATTTGATAGATACATAAATTTACGAGCGTTCAAAGGCACATCAAGTCTCGTAAAACTTATTAAACAAACGGCATCGTCAGAAGAAAAATATGATGAGTGTATAGCGCCAGACCGATTTTATTTTCTTCCAGTAAAAGCCGATAAGATTTACGGCTTGTACGTTTCGTTGCACGCTGTTTTTCTTTCTCATACAGGGTGAAACATAATAATTCGTAATTTTTATGGGCCTCATGCTGAAATTTCTAATTAGACGTAAAACAGAAGGCTGGATTATACCAGATTGTGTGCTTGTTAATTAATTCTTATTATTTTATCTTTTGTCGAGGTCCCGCGTTTATTAGCGCGTCTGGCCGCTCCTGGCACTAAACTCGGCTATAAACAGTTGAATTAAGAACGCGCCCCTTTCGCCCCCATAAATCCCCACTTTTGTATCGATTCGTCAATTGCTGGAGGTGCAGGTGTGCGAAGGGTGCGATAATGCACTTTTAAGGGCCCTAATTATACGGGGTGATCTTACATAATCATGCACATCTTCCATTTACATAGAGTGGGCTTTATACAAAGACACTGAATTATTCATGCCAGCCATGGGCGATAAAGTGTTTTCGCAACCAACCAAAAATTAAATGTTCATTTCAGGTTTCAGGTTTTAGTGCAGATGTTCATTTTGTTAAGTTTTTTTTGTGATGCTAGACTGTACTGGAAATCTAAAATTTAGTCTCAAATCTGGTGTTTCAGTTTTAGTAAAAGCTTGCAGAGTAATTAGCAGACAATCTCATAAACAAGGACCAAGGATTTCGAATCTAATCCCGTTTCAAGCAAGAAAGAAACAAGTTTTGTGTCGTGAGGTAAAACTTTAATAAAAGTAATTCTTTTTAGTACCTACATTAACTTTAAATGTACATTTAAAGCGACTACTTACTTATTTAAAAACATATTTTATATTTTACTTGTTTTTATTAACAAAAATACATGAATCATCAATTGAGTAAGACATAAATACAATAAAATGAAAATGTAAATAAAATACACAAGGAATATAAAAAATAATTTTCTTACACCAAATTAAAATCTGTGGTATAATGTCATCTAATTTTTTTTCTAATACATTGAATTCTTAGCTTTTTATTAATACAAAAAATTTACAATTGTGACAAAGTGTTAAATAGATAAATAAAAAATAACAAATAATAAAAAATAAACAAATAATAGCGAAATAGAACTCATACAGACTGTTCCAGCATGTTGGTATAGTCTATTATTGACCTTTAAATGTTAAAATTAAAACAAAATTATATCGGAAAGTACTTTCAACTATACAACGTGTCCCAAAAATAAGTTACAATGCAAACGTGTAGTTTCCTAAATTAAACACCACATTTATTTTTAGCATTTTTGGATGTGGTATTTTTTTTCATGTTTTTAAAAAATAACTTCTTGTTATAGCAGATCTTAAACTATTTCTTTATCAACTCTTTTAGGTAGATAAAGTAGCACTTTAACCGCAAGGGTAGATAAAGTAACATTTTAACAGGTAGATAAAATGTTTTAGGTAACTTATTTTATTCATTTAAATTTACAAATTTTATCATCCACGAGGTGGAATAAAGCGTTTGATTTACACTCAAACGAGTTAAATACAACATTTTATTCTTTAAATTAGACTTAACAAGGCTTAAACTTGCTGTTAAAAATAATCTGACGTTTCGTATTGAGAAATGCCAAAAGTTGTATTTTTTTGAAATTGTATTTTTTCTCTTAAACTTTTAAGTCCTCTTATAGAAAAAAATGTTGTATTGTACGACGATAAAGATTGTTTATCTACTCGTAAAATAAGTCCACTCGTGACTTCGTCCCTCGTGAACTTAAGCTTTTCACTCGTAGATAAACAATCTTTTTATCGTCTTGTATAATAAATAACTATTATTAGCCGATTTTGATTAGTGTTTAAAATAAGTCGTTTTTTAAAAAACATACTTACTGATTTTAAACATATATTACATGAAAACTAAGACTATTGAAATAAGTACTTTTTACTACTATAAAAAAAGAAAGTAAAGTAAATTTTAAGGCTACAACATTTTTTTATTGTATTGCATTTGCAAACATAGAAAAATGAAAAAGTTTGTTATAAGTTTAAAAAATTATAAGTTTATCCAGAAATTGTATAAGTCGACATTAATCCAAATTGTTTTATAAAATGTTGAATTTAGTGTGACATAAATGTGATTATTAAGTGATATTTATTCCACCTCAAAACAAACTTGCACTTTTTGGATAATAAAAAAATGTTTTTTTAATGTTAAAAAATATCTTTTTAGTTATTAATTATAAATATTTAAAAATAAATATTCTTAGAAAGATAATTTAATAATAATGTTCCAAAAATAATAAATGGAGTGTTTTATTTGAATTTTTTAAGTTATTGAACTTTTTACAAACTTCTTCATTTTTTTTCTTTTCGACGTTCCATATTGTTATGACATAAATAATATTCAACAATTTAAAATCGGTAATAGGTTTTAATGCCCGACTTTCGCTTTGACAGTCAAAACCTTCAAATATTGACATTTTTAGAATATTTTTTTTTAATATGATAATTTAATACGACGAAAAACGTTGTATATACCACATGTAGTTAGGGACCATAACGACCGCTGGAAGATTAAGGCCCTTCTTCATCGGGCTCAAAGAACTCCCACGGTCGTTATGGCCTTCTTAACAGCCCTGAATACGTAAATAACTACTACAGACGTAATACACTAAAAAAATGTTTAGGTATACTTTCTTTTTCTAGCGGTTTTAGTTATTGTGTAATTTTTTTTTAATAGAGTGTGTTTTTGAGAAAAAACAACTTATTTCAAAAACTAAGCAAAAGTTGAGCTGAAAAACATTGAAATTAAAAGCTACATGCAAAAATGTTAATTAATACAAGTATATGGTGTTCCATTAAAAAACGAGGTTTTTAAGACACCCTGTATATGGTAAATACAACAAAATATGAAAAAAATAACGTAAACTTAAGTAAAAATATTCTTGAAATCTATTCAATGTTAAAATTTTATTCATAGAGTATAAAAAGTTAAAACAAATATCAAGTACGTGCTTTTCAACAGATTTTTCATGTTAATAAAATGTATAATACATGAATTCTTTTATGTAGTTTATTTTTCAGAAAAAAATCGCTAAATAATCGAAATATCAGTCTCGAATGAAATTCGATTCTAATCATTGTCACTTTTTGCATCATTTGCTTCACACCATGTGCTTAAAAAGTAAAAATTGCATTGACTCCAACTCCTGTAAAGCTCGTTCTGTTTTGAGCTTAATATTCTTTGTTCCGGTTTAGAGAAATTGCCGTTGTAAACAAACACCTAAACTTCCTTCATTGGTTACACTTTCAATTTTCTTTGTAAATGTCTCTAGAAGATTCTTGTGTTATTTGTTGAAAGTGTTTGTTTAAACGATAACTTTTTGTTTTGTCTTTTTTTCTGTTTCATTTGAAATTAGTTGAAACTCGAAATAAAATTTCTCTAAAACGTCGCACTTACTTGATTAAAACCTCCCAGCACAGTGGCAAAAACTTGCAATTTGATGTATTCGCTCTACAAAGACATCAAATTTCATGATTAATCACGTTATTTGTTCGATCAAAACTCGGTTTTGCMCAAGAACAGCGACTTTTCGTCCAAGGAAGTTCGATGATTAATTATTTATCTAAACAATCGACGAGGAGATAATATCAGATTGTTGGGACTCGGATAATGCGGGCAAAAAGTTCATTTCAACCGACCTGGGGGTATATAAGAAAGTCCAACGATCGATCGTCGATGTCCAACTCTATTAAATTTTACGAAGGTTTGCTCGCAACATAAGCTAGCCGCCTGTTGAAGATTTTCCACGAGTCATTGCGAAAAATGAAAACTTCATATTTATCTATTATTAGAGCGAGAATGCGGCTATTCTGCTCAGTATTCTTGGCCTATTTCACCGATCTCAAATTTTATTTATAGGCGCAATTAGASGATTCGTCCAGAGGCCTTGGCCTCCAAAAATAACACATTAATCCTGCAAAAACCTAGATTTTAATCAAAACTCATTTCATTTTTAAGAAGAGTACATTTATCTGCAAACGTCACAAAAGTGGCCACTTTTATGATTAATWTCTATAGAGGTATGTACATTGTAAATCAGAACTACTAACTGCACTAGTTAAATAAATAAAAATCTCAATCATTAGAAAATGTTAAAATCGCAGTCATTGCACCAAAAATATTTCGGGAGTTGATCCAAATCACATAATTTAAACCTTGAAACGCTGTAAAAATTACAGATGCTAATACCGGTTTTATTTCAGTTCAGTTTCAGTCCATTCAGTTTCCCCTAAACGCGTGGGTAAACATAAATAAAAATCCCCGTTTTACGAGACTAACTTTTAACTTAATTACGCGATTTCAAACAAAAACAACACGAGAACACTTCCAAAACTTTCAATAATGTCTTGAGATATAATAAATAATCCATTATTTCCGCAGCAGGCCATCTTGGAAGCTTTGTATGTCTCTCATATATCTTATCGACACAAAAACAAATAAATTGGTAGGACAACAGGAGCAGGTGTATGACGTCACTTGCAAAGGGATTTGGGCGGGACTAGTGTAGGCATAAAATATAACAGATCGAATGGAGGAGTCATCTCAGTGGGGTCGAAGACGTGGAAGGTCATTAACAAAATAGGTCGGCGGTTTCCCACAGGAACAAGAAAGTGGCAGGGAACAGCTTAGCGATGCGAAATGTGGATTAGCTCAGTTATTATACTTCSTGAAATGTGTTCAAGGGAACTGTCAGTTTGACTGTCTTTSAGGGAAATGAGACTGTCAAACTGGCAACATAAACAACATACCACAACAAATAACTTATAATTTTCAGCTAAATACATTTTTCATTTTGCGCGTAACTATTGAAAAGCTTTGATCATAGTATAGTGAAAAAAGTCACTTTAAAAAATGGTTAAAAACCCATTTACTTTAAATCCTTTTTCATTCAAATTGGCAATCCAATTAAATTCCTGCTAGAGTCGGTGTTGAGCGTTTTTTATTCAATGAAAAAAACCTAAAAAAGTAAAAAATACAAGGAACGTTCTCTGGTGGATTTTGAAAAAAATACCTTGCATATTTTTATAATTAAAAACAAATTACGAAAACATTCGAAAAACATTTTAAATTTGATTTCATTTTTCTAATTTAATTAAATACATTTTCATTTAATACATTTGAGAATTTTTCTTGAAAAAACTTAAAAAAACAAAAATTTCAAGAACGAAGAAAAGTTTGTGTCGAACTTGAAAAAATAGTTGACTATATCATGAAGAGTAAAAGCGAGTCTTTTTGTGCTAAGCTAAAGAGAAACGAAGCCCAAAAAGACCTTCTACTCTAAATTATATACAGGGTGATTTTTTTAAAACGAGCCATCCTAGATATCTCAGAAAATAAATTAAAATTAGAAAATCCCAAAACTGGTCAATTTCGTAATTTTTTGACATTTTTTTGCTGTTAATAACGCAGTAGAGTTTCAGAGTTATCCTTGCACTTTTATAGTATTTGTTCTGCTAGATCTTGTTTTGTAACGTAAATAAAAAATTCTCAAGATTCAAACAAAATTCCTGGTCAATATACCTTTTATTTGAGGTATCACAAAAAGGTAAAGCAGTTTAAAATTTTAAAGAGGTTGTTTGTATTACAAAGGGGGTTGATGCTACAACTTTCAAAAGTACACTGAAAGATGTCCCCCTAAAAAAAATTACCTGTCTGAGAATTTTTTAATTTTTGTTTATTTTATGAGATATCCAGAGTGGCTCGAAAGGGCAATTTGGACTTACTTCTACTTACTTTTTCACGTTGCTGTTTTTGATTTTAAATTTTAAAAAAAATATTGAATTTTTAAAAATAATTCTTACTTCAATAAAAAGAAGCTTAAAATACATTTGAATCTTTTAAAAGTTGGAAAAAATAATAGTCTTAGGAATTAAAAAAAATTAAAAAAATTAAAAAAAAAATTCGTATTTTTTATAATCAAAAGAATAATAAAACAGTCGAAAAACATTGTAGATTGGAAAAACTTCAAAATACAAGCAGAAGCAAAAGACGAACGATTTTCAAATTATCAAACGATTATCGTTAGATTTTAGGTAAGTTTTGTTTTAAATTTTGTAATTTTGAAGAAAAAAGAGAAATCTATTACGATCCTAATAACCACGAAAAATTAATAATTAATAGTATACAAGGTGATTCACGAGAAATAATGAGCCTGACCAAATTCTCGATTCAACCACCATTACTTTTCGCAAGTTACTTTGCGACAAATGTAATGTTGGTTGCATCGAGAATTTGGTCAGGCTTATTATTCCTCGTGAATTACCCTGTATATTATATAAAATGACAGTTTGTGTGGCGAAGCTAAACGTTTAATTTGCCGAACGTAGTGAAGCAAATAATTCAGCTAAGCTATATAAACTCACTTTTACTCAGAATAACATATACTATTTTACTCGCAAACGTATTCAGATTAAGAGTAAAGAACAACATTATAATTAGCAAGTAAATAAACAAAATAATCAGAACGCTTTGCAAGTAACAACGCTGATAAGCAAACATCAAGCATCCAGTATCGGAATTTGTGTCAAAATTTTCAAAAGAGTTTATTTATTTAACTAGTGCAGTTAGTAGTGCAAAATGTCGAATGCTAATGATCTACAATGTACCTGACGCAGCAAGAAAGACAAGAAAGAGACAACATTAGTCAATGTCATAGTAAAAGTAAAAACGCTTAAGCGCAAAAATAAAATTTTTACTCCATGGCTTAAAGCTAAAACTTTTACTTGGACATTTTGTGATAAAAGTGGTCACTTTTGTCACGTTTGCGAATAAAAATGTTTTACATTTTGTAACTTTTGCTTCCTAAATATAATATGATTTTCTAGGTGTAAAATCTAAAATTAGATGATAAAAATTTATTTGAAAATTTCCGTGGAGTGTTTTAGTGCGAATTCGGGCACATTGTGGGGATTTTTCTTGATAAACTTATTTCCTCCTCGGAGCTTTCCTCAGTACATGACCGTGTTCGTAAAAACCTGATAAAAAAGTGCCACTAAATTGGGAGCGAAATTTCATTAAACTTTCAGCGCGATTAATAAATAATTTCAAATACTAAGTAATTCTCGCGTATACTTTAATAACTCGTGAATATTTATAATTTTAACAGCTCATCAGGGAGGTAGTTTCAGGCAAGATGATAATTTTTTAAATTAAAATGCTCAAGTTTCGCCAAGTTGGGTAAAAATACCTGCCAGGAAACACAATCTGTTTCCGACTGTAACTCAATTTAAAAAATTTCAGTCCTTATTATCGGAAGTCTGGAGGCGCCTCAAATGACATTTAAATTAGCTGAAAGTGCGCTAAGGGAAAAATCGGAGCGACGTATCGGTAGTGAATGTCATAAATTAATTTCAGACGATGCTTTGAAGTTAATAGTCAAGCTATTACTTTCATTGGCTATATAAAGAACCATTTCAATGACAACATAAGTTAATTATGGCTAAAGCATAGCTTCTAGCTTGAGTGCTCGTTGCGAAGTTAGAAGTAGAGGTATAATGACAGCTTAATTTGAATCTTGAATGTTATAAACTTTGCCATATAAGACCCAAAACGTGAAATAGACTAAGTAGTTGAGACATTGCGGAAGTTTTGATTTATTTTCACTCTTACAAGGGCCAAACTGTGTCAATTTCGCACAAGTTTCGAAAAGCCCGCGATTAAAACTCAGACCAGGTGCAATAAATCACATTTTCCTCCCAGTGTTTGAGCTTATTATCACCACAATTCTGATAAAATCACACCACTGACTGAACAGGAACACGACTCAAAGTTTCTTCAAGTTTCTATTGACTAGCTTCTTCAATGAATTTGAAGACGATAAGCGGTGCCAGAGAATCCTTGTTTTCACGTTGTATAACATAATCTAGGCTTCACTCGGGAACAAAAGCACTACATTTTACATAAAATTATTGTCCCACGCTTTGCATGAAGGACGCTCAACTTCTGCTGTCAGGGGTGGCTTGTCAGGAGAAGCAGTGTTCTAAAAATTGTCTCAGATTCTATTTAAATACCAAAATTAACCCGACAACTAAAATTTTGCGATTTTTCACATTGCAATACTTTTGTTAAGTATTCTTTGCCAGATTTCGACGAACTTTGTTTGGCTTAAAGAAAAAACTTTGTAGACTATTGCAATTTATTAATTTAATAACATTTCTAGTTTTGTCTTCTAAATGTGATAAAGCACTGTTTTTTTACTTATTTTTTACTGAGCTGTGGTGTGCTACAGAAACAAACTTAAGTTTTTACTGATTTCAGATTATTATTTTTAATATAAATAATGTTTTTGATAAAAAATGAGCTAAATGACATTTATCTTTTTTTTAGTACTTTAGTAATTTTTTTAAAAAATTAAAAAAAAAATACTTATTTAACAGTAAGTCAAATTTTTTTAAACGGACTAAAATTACGTCAATTTGGTAAGTTTTAGACTTGTTTTGACAAGATTTTACAGTTTTTTAGTTAAAAAAGTTAAATCTCCCAAAATAACGTCAGTTTTGATAAAAATTGGTGCTTCTTAGATTCATTCCATCGTAATTTTTGGATTTCTGGAGTATAAATGAGTTTCTCGGTTAAGGGCAAACAGTCAAAATAGGCCAGTGAAAGGTCAATTTCTATAATTTTAGGCTTATTTTGAGCACATTTTTCTAAATAAGTGAGTTTCTTTGTTATAAATAAACTAAATCTTCCCAAAACAACGTCAATTTTCAAGCGATTTTGTTATTTTTTAGGCCTATTTTGTCAAAATTTTTGAAAATAATTGTGTTTCTCAGTCTTGAGACATAAGAGATATAAACCTTCAAAAAAAGCATTACATTTCCAACTTCAATGAATGTTCGTATTGTAGGTGGAATGTGCCAAAACGTCAAAATAGGCGCATGGAATCTTCCAATAAATAACCGTTTTACTTGTTGTAATTCTTTGAAGTTCCAAGTTTTCATTCAGATTTTTTGTGTTCAAAGACGTAATTGTGCTTATTTGGGGACATAAGCAATAATTTTGGGTTTAACTACCTTTTTATGTTACTTTCTGAACGAATATTTAGTAACATTAGAAAAGCAACATCTTTTTCAATGCTTTGTATCTCTGGGGCATCAGAAGATAAAATTTTGAAACAAATTGTTCCCATTCAGAAAAGAACGGGCAATAATCTGAAATAAGTAAAAACTTAATTTTATCTCTGTTGCACACTACAGAAAAGTATAAAAATAGTAAAAAAACAGTGCTCTCGTCTTTAGGGTATAAAATTTACAAGACAAGACAATAATAGAAATGTTATTAAATTAAATTACAATGTTTTGCAAAGTTTGTTCTTTAAGCCGAACATAAATTCGTCGAAATCCGACAAACAAAAATATTGCAATGTGAAAAATCGCAACATGTTAATTGTCCGGTTAATTTTTGGCGGCCAGTGTATAAACTGCTAAAATGCAACATAAAAACATTTAAAAAGTCTAATTTTTTATAAAATCAAAATTTGTTTTTTTTTTAATAGTGCAGTCGGTAGAATTTCTATAAAAAAATATTAAACTATATAATGAACAGTARAAGCGAGTCTTTTTGGGATAAGCCAAAAAAAAAAAA
>NW_025401063.1:4359376-4360899 GCF_015345945.1 Tribolium madens
ATGCATTAAAAAAATTCTCTTGCATACACAAACAAAAAGATCAAATTTAACGATATTGCCAAAGACATTCAAAAAAATGAAAGTTTTGCTACATCACGAGTGTCCACTCCAAACAAAAAGTTTCAGACAAACTTGTGAAATATGCATACAATCGCTTTATTTCCTTTATTTCAACATTTTTTTTTCTTTTTACCGTTTTTTTTTAATAAACAAATCTAAACTTCAACTTCTCGCAGTAACAATTTCAGCACACCGACTTTTCTCCCATTTATAAAAGTCTTGTGAAATATGGCGCAAGGTTGTTCACTCTTAGTTCGCACCCAAACTTTCCTCCAACTTYACACGACCCCCATAATAAGCAAAGATTTGTCTTAATCGTAGCAGCTGAGACGCTAAATTGCATTCTAAAACTGCACCAGCAACTTTTAATTAAACGAGCCACCGTTTTAAACAATAAGAAAAAAAATAATAAAAATCGTGCGTTGCAGAAGATTGTTCTGGTCAAATAAAACAATGGCAAATAGCTCTGAAATAACGTTCATACCTGCAATTGCATAGCGCTGAAATCTCGGAGAGTCTTTTGAAATATGAAATTGCATTAACGTTGGCGGCTTGTTTTACGACAGCGATTATTTTTGTGGCGCAAGAATGAGGAAACCGCCTTTGTTGCCCGAAAAAAACTTGTTAGAAAAGCGATTAACAACGTCGCGAAAACTCGTGAAAATTTCATACCTGTTGCCCTAGCGGAACATAATTGAAAGTTGTGTTAGCTGAAAGTTGTATGTAGTTTTAAAAGTTGCATTAGAGCAGACCGCTTGTTTCAAGTTTAGCGAACCCTAACCCGGGTCGTCGGTTACGACTCGCCAACGATGTGTCCTGTTCTTGAGTTGGGTAAGCRAAATTATCACCTGTTCATTTTCCACTCTTGTCCAGAAGTGAGCGCTTTTTCGTCAAAAACTAGCACATATTTTAGGCTTCCGGTGAATTTAGTAGAGTTGGATGATTTGCTGATTATTGACTTTCCTTCACATGATACATGGTACGATAATAGTCATAAATCAAAAAGAAATAACACACACGAAGCACCAAAGCTCAAGTTTGGCTAATAGCAATAAATCTAGAAAGCTAGGCTTGAAAGATCGCTTTCGACCACGACAAGTCTTGAAGACTGAAAAAGTTCCTAAATCATTTTTCCAAGACCMCAAAGCGAGAAAATATTACAACAAAGGAAAAAAAATTATACACCGAAAACTTACAAATCACCACTTATAGCTTTCTTCCAAACAACTTGTGATTTAGTGATTTAGAACAAGTTATCTGTTATAGAAAAAAAGTTGTACATTACACGTGATCTAAATCTAGAACATATCCATTAATAACTTCTAATAAGCTTATTCTTAACAATAAACAGTTTCTAAAACAGTATTGTTTATTAAATTAATATATCTGCAGTTACGAATTATTGGATAAAATGAAGTTGAACAAAATATTTAATTAACATTTATTTTTGCAATAAAATTCCA
>NW_025401063.1:4362689-4365538 GCF_015345945.1 Tribolium madens
ACAGGGTCTAAAACTATTCTTGTAATGAGATAAGCTTTTTAACAATTTAATAAAGGAAAAGTTTATTCAAAACTGGTAATCCGAGATGGGAAATTATTAATCCATAGGCATCAAAATTCAGCAGATTTAATTTTGCGGCTTTTGCAACAAAACTAATTAAACAGGTTTTAGCAAGTTTGATAAGATTTGGTAAGACAAAAGCGGTGATTCTGTCAGTTTTTGTTATAAATCGACTGGTGAAACAATGTGACAATATTTCATCAACAAGACAGTCTGTAAAGTATGTTTACACAATGTGTGTACACGAGGATGGGTCATTAATGGCCTGTTAACCATACGTCTTGTGTAAACCTAGCAGTAATCAATCAGTCGGTTCATCAAAATCACGTATTCAGGTCTTGCTGAGGATTTAATCAAACTGCAACTAAACCTTCGTCAACATGTCAGCTTCTCAATGATAGTTTTTACTCAAACTGAAATTTAAACCCTTTCTCTCAAAAACAAAAATATTATCTTTGAGTTACTACACATATTGGATCGGGAAATAGTTATCTTTGTCCGTTCAGAGCGGATTTGCATACTCAGCCACATGGAAAATATGTTGTGTGGACTAGCAACCCCTATCAAACCCTCCAACAAAATAGATAATTTTCAGAGTTACAAAATTTCAATAAAAAGCTGCGATCGGAAACAAGACCCCTAATTGAATTTTTCCCGAAGCCATGCTGATTTGGGATTGTTTGCCGGACTGTGAACCCACATGTCAATTATTCAAAACACATCCACCACAAAAACTCGAATAAAATAACTAAAACCTTGAACTAAGTTGCGGCATTTAGCAAAAGCGAAAGTAATTTGGAAATTTCGAAGTTTCAGGAGTAAAACGTGTCTGAAATTTTTTCGACGACCTGAAAACACTTTCCGAAATTAACACAGCTGGGAAATTATTGCTTTCGAAGCAAATTAAATCAAATTCTTGTATTTGCGTAATAAGAAATTCCTGAAATTCTCCTAGATGTAATTACCGAAATTGTATCTAAAGGATTTTTCGATTTCAGTCCAAAGCTTGTTTACTCTCACCTAATTTTCAGTTGTTTGCATAATTCACACAGGCGTGTGGCCAAACATTCGAGCCCCTTGTCGGTATAGACAAGGTGGCAATTTATTATAATTCAAGTACACCCCGGTTTTGTATATATCCCCATTTCCCCTTCGAGCATACTATTTTAATCCATTTTACAAGCTTTAGTCGGCGTAAGCCCACCAATCAATTAGACTATTCCCTCGATGATTGATCATAACAATTAATAATGCTTACCGACATGCATACCCTCATAAATTCGAACGKTATTTGGCCACATTTTTACTTCCACGCTAACGTTTACAGTTTCTCGCTTCAAGTCATTAATGAATTTATAAATTCAATTGCASCTAACTTAAACCAGCTGTTGCAAAATTTACCTGAAACAATATACGCAAAATTCAACATTTTTGGTAAACGTTCCTGTTCCCATTATTTCAATTTTTCTCCTAAATTTAATTACCCTCAACACTAATTATTCTCCTGGAGCAATATTTACCTTGCTCCTATAATAATRATTAATGTAGTCTTTGTATCTCGGCCAAAAAGTATGTATTTTTATTTATTATACCAGGTGAATGAAAAGTAGGGAACCAATCGTTTTTTGCTTAAATTATTTATTTATTATAAAAAAGTGACGTTTTATCAAGAGTAAATTTTTTCGCAATCTTCTTTTGTTTTTCAGTTCTACAAAATATTTATTTTTTTTAAATGGCAACCCACCATAAACCACTTTTCTCATAAAGGTTATAATCTAAAGATTGCAACTATCTACTGTATATTTAATTACAAAAAAAAAACAAATTGAAATTTTGACAAAAAAAAAACTCAAAAAAAGACAAAAATTCGACAAAAATTTAACTTATATTAATTATTACTTTCTGAAGACAAATGCTTAAAAAAAGACCGATTGGTTCCATACCTTATAAATATAAAGTTTATTTATAATGTACTCTAGTCTAGAAATATACAAGGTATTTACCCTGTATATTACTAGACTAGAGTACATTATAAATAAAACAGAACTTRTGAGAAAATTTCAATTCAAATCTTCTAATCCAGAACAACACTCAAAATAATAGTTTTTAATTACAGTAATTGCAACTCCGGGTAACCACAATTTACAAATTACTTTTCAGTTTGTCGACAAAATAATTTTGTTAAGTTTTCAATCTAAAAACATTTGATTTAATTAATACAAAATGTTTTAAACAGTTACAAAACATGAYTAAAATACATACATTTACAGTTATTTATTAATTAACGTTTGTTTTCGCTACAAAATTTTTATACATAATTCGTAATTTTTTATTACATGTATCTGTAGAATTTTGTATACAGGAAAAAAACACAAAAACCGTWAGAGAAATTGGCCACAATTTAGAAAATTTTAAATTTGTGTAACGAGTGAACGAAAATGGCAACGAATTCCAAATGTGAAATGATTGGCAAAAAAATTCAAATTTTTCTCCAATAAGATTTCAGGGTCGGGAAATACGTCATTCCATCACTTGATTGAAAAGTGATTTATGTAAAATTGTCAACTTTGCAAAGCCATAAAATAGACATCAATTTTGTTAAAAAAACATTTATTTTTTAAACAATAAAACAGCTACAATGTGGTATCAAGTMGGGAAATACGTCGTTCAATCCCTTGATTGGGAAGTAATTTATGTAGGATTGTCAACCTTCCTTTATTCACAGTCCGTTTTGTTTAAAAGATAAAATGTTTTTTCAGTTTATTATGAATTTCTAATGTGTTGTCGTT
>NW_025401063.1:4366541-4369187 GCF_015345945.1 Tribolium madens
AAAATCTCATTACACCCTCGAGCTCCATGTGTCCTGAACCCGAAAATAATATAATACTTACCACTTTGATTCTAATATACTATTACATACAACTGTTTGTTATACTGTAGGTATTATAAATAAAATTATTACAAGTTAATAAATTCGATATTCCATYCCTTGGTAGGAAAGTGATTTATGTAGGATTATCAACGTTATAATCCYAWAAAATAYATTAATTTTGTTAAAAAACATTTTTTTAAGTRACTGTCAAAAAAATAGTAAAAACCCCGGTGAAAATCTCACCGTCAAGTTCCACCACTCTGAATCCCACCTCGATTGTAAAATACTACGAGTATTAGTTAGAATTTGTTTTTTTATTTAATAGGTAACAATTAAGTATAAAAAATTAAATAAAACTCAAAGTAACATCTTWTTTATTTTAAAAAAAGTAGGAGTTTGTTATAATTTTTCAATAATTAATTAAAAATTTGTAAAAACAACAACTCATTACAGGTCGGGAAATACCTTGGTTGGAATTTTTGTAGAATGGTCAACGTTATAAACCCATCAAATATGTCAATTTTGTTAAAAAAATATTATTTTATAAATAAAATTTGACCGAATAAAGTACCATATAGTGAGAATCTCATCTATTCAGTATCCTGGGATAATAAAATATTGCCCAGCTCAGTTGTGATATACTATTACTTACAATTGATTGTTTATCCTCGTATTGTAGCTACCAATTTTAAAAAATAAAATAAAAAAATAACACCTAAATTAAGTATTAAAAAATTGTTGTCTATTTATAATTTTTTTCGTTGATTCTTTGCTAAAACAGTACCTTAAACGCTATTGATAGAAACGTRAGGTAATGAGAAAAAAATAGAGGAWGCGATTCCGTAGGTTCGGCAGATAATCGTCCCGAAAGCCCCCAGTGAATCAGGCTCATGAAGCAAAGACAGGTGGCGTAAAGTGCGCACTTTTCTTTGTCTACCTCTCTAACTGAGCTATTTGTAATTCTCCMTTTCGGCAAACAGCAAACGTTGAAATACATTTGATCGTATCGAAAACGTGCGCCTTTTCCAAAGTAGGCCCCCTAAATATAAATTTGCACCCTTTTCACAGACACAAATCGCCCGATCACTTTTCATTTGCCGATTTTTTACCCTTTTGAGACTATGTTCACTGGATTTTGGTCTGATTTTATTGGCGACACTGTGTGGAAAGTTTCGTGCTGTCAGCARTGCCAAATTTATGCACCAATCAATCGAACAGACGGAATTCGAGGACGCCTCTTTAATAATCCCATCTCGCAAATCCGGAAAATAAATTAAATCCAAACTTCTATATTTAAATATTTCGTAAAGTAATTATTTTTTATTTTAATTATGAATAACGTTCACGTGCTGCATTTTAATTAGTCAATATGGAACGTTACAGTTTAAACAGCCCMAAAATCTACCATAATCGCTGATTATCCAAATGTGTCGATTGGAATAATTCAGGAGCCTAAATTGTTACATTGCGGATTTGAGGGTGGCAGTAACACCACCTCGACAACTAAACCAGAATTTTAAACGATCCGCATTGCAATGTCAACTGGAATATAATTTGCTAATCCAACATTAACCGATTTAATAAAATCGCAGTCAATAACACGCTCTTTTTCAGTAAATTACACCATCAAATTTGAGGAATTGCAAGAATTTCAGGAGGAGTTTCAGCCGGATCGTTTAATTTCAGCGCGCACGCTGCTATTATCGTTACGCAAACAACATGAAAAATTATTCATAATAACAATTTGTATGCTTTTACGAATTGTTTCCTGCAATAAAAGTGATTACACTTTACGCCGGCAGTCTTTATTGCAGCGAATGGCTTTATTAATATTCCAAGCGGTTCGCGCACTAGAAAATATTCTCGTRGGAAACAAATCTGCTTATCCGGATCGAATTGATTGGATTAACCGGAAAATAATGCTTGAACGATGATCATGTTTGCGAACGTTTCGGTGCACATGTTTGCAAGCCACAATTGTAAACTGTTACGGTCGGTGGCCAGGATTGGAGCTGTTAAGCCAACAGGGCGGAAGGACATAAATAATAATTTTTGACAATGTCAACGGACTATGATTTGACAACAAAGTGTTCGCCACAGCTGGCATTAGAGCAAAAAATATAAAAATCATGATGATGATAACATGAATAATTTCTATGGAAGGGCAATGTCCGAATCATTATCACATGCAGTTAAACTCTCGTATTTCTTCAAAAAATCATTATTTTTAAACTCAAAAATTAAAAATCAGTTTTTACAATAGCTTAAATCAGACGCATACGTAATCTGCATTAAAGTTTAAAATTTAAGAAATTTAATTTTTATAACACTTAAAAACAATATAATTCGTATTCGTATAGTAAAAAATAATAATAACAATAAATATCGTGACAACTTGACAAAATTTGTATAATATTGTTCGTCTCAGTAAAACAAATCAAATGCACTAAAAAAAATTTCAAAATGTCCACACACTTTGAATTAAATATTTTTTTTCTAATTTAAATGAATTTAAAATACTTTAACTTTAAAAAATCATTACTCAATAACTAAATCGGCCTAATAATTATTAATTTCTATGGAAGGGCAATGTCCGAATCATTA
>NW_025401063.1:4370044-4382184 GCF_015345945.1 Tribolium madens
TAAAAAAAATTATCAAAATAATGTCAAAATAGACAAAATGCCAAGATAAGAGTGTTTTATGTACTTATAAAGTACGTTGCGATTGACGACGTATTTTATAGAAGAGCAACATAAAATGTAAGCTTAATTGCACCATACAAATAGTATAACATACTAGTGCTGTAAAATAGTTATTTATTATACAATACGATAAAGAAACTGTTTATCTACGAGTGAAAAAGTTAAGTTAACGAGTGACGTAGTCACGAACTTTTTTCACTCGTAGATAAACAATTTCTTTATCGTCATGTATAATATTTCGTTTTATTTTGTACTCACCTACCAGATTTTTTTGAATCTAAACAGTAGATAAAAATTACTTTATTTCACTAAACGAAAAATATCTACTTTATCTGCTGAAATTAGTTGATAAAAAATAGGATTCAATAATTAAGATTAATTTGAAACTTGCAATATAACATTTTACGGTAAATTTCAACTAGAATACAAAAAAATAAACAATTATTAGATATAAAAAAAAATTAATGAGAACGTAAAAATCGTCCTTTTTTAAACGCGCTTATTGATATTTTGCAACGTCTATTTTATTTTAATCCGAATTTTGCTTAAAAGAGTTTCATTTTGAAGCACTAATAGTTACTACTACTACTCGTGAAAAATTCCACTCGTGACTTCGTCACTCGTAAACTTAACCTTTTCACTCGTACATAAACAATTTCTTTATCGTCTTGTATAATAAATATCTATTATGTCTCCCAAGTAGCCTGGTAGATAATGTGCTTCTATTCCTAGTCCGACTCTGATAAATATGTCAAAAATTTCCCTCGTCAAGTCATCATTTATGAATTGTTTCCAAAGACTTGTCATCAGGATTCTCCACATTTCCCTTTTGCTCTTTTTTCTTTCATCAAAGTGCATCGTCTTTTTGTAAAATGTCTAGCAACGAACATCTCCTCTGAATAAATAAACAATTCCACCTGAAGTTTCCATCACCATCTCCCTATTCCAAATTGCACTGTTTTTAGAACTCGTGTAAAGTTTCTATTAAAGTTTGTCAAGAAGTCTTAAAGTTAAAATAGCACAGTTTCATGTACACTTTATGCGAAACCGGAGTTTGAGTAGCTAAACTTTTAAGTTCATGTCAAGGTGAACTYCCGGAATTCTATTTACTTCCGGATAAAATATCTCTTTCAAAATCCGGAATACGATATAGCAGTCCTGATCAAGCAATAAACGATGAATCTCCGATAACGAAGACAATTATTCCGATTCCGTGTCCATGTGAGCGCTAATACCCCTCCAAATGCACATTCAGTAATAATTAAGCCTCCCTTAATGAAAATTTCCAATACCACAGACGATTTTCACACAGTAGTAATTTATTTGGCAACAATTACCAAAATATGCCGAGTAATCAATCTGCTTTCCTCCTCATCAGCGATCCAATCGCTCTCCTCCCRTGGGAGTTTATCAATACTTCCGACACTTTCTAGCTTTGGAGTTGTGTCTCCTCCACCTAAATGACTTCCGCCGCCATTTGAAACACTCCTAATTACAAGCTAAGTCGGATCCCGGAGATTTTTGCCGAGATTAGTAGCATTACACGGCTGAGTTAAGACGATTATAAAGCCATCTCCGAGACTGTAAACTATTTACCTGTTCTCGTCGCCAGAATAGCGAGATTAACCCTCCAAGTAAAAGCGACAAGACTTGCATATTCCAGTCCTGGGTTTCGAGGCAAGAACGCGCCCTTTATATTTATTGCGTTCGGTTTTGCTCGTTGTGTTCATAACACAGCGTCGAGGTTCTTGTGAGAGATTTATAAATGAGATAGTTTCGCCATTCGCCAAAATTGAATATTGATTGATAAARGCTGTCGGGCTAAAACACAGTCATTATTCTTGAGAAAAAGACAACGCACTTCCGACTGCCGATCAGATACCAACAATTTGTTTCTCTGGATGATTACATCTTATCTTGATCCAGCTGACAGCCGGCGCTCATGCCAGAGACGTGCCAAACCTGGAATGGCTCACTCCAAACACTGTGAAACAATTTGATTTTGCATTTTTGCGCAATCACCGATTTTCATTAATTGCTTTTTATTTCAATATGTCCAGCGAAAAACGCAATTAATTTGTAATTTCCGTGATTTCCACTAAATTGCAAAACAAATATTGTATCGCGTGTCGAGCAAAAGAAAAATTTCAGCAAATCTCTGGAAAATTAAACATTTTCGATTTGTTTTTCCGCCGACTTTTCATATTTTCAATGGGTGCACAAACAAAAGACTTGATAAATTAATCGTCTTTAAAGCAATACACTTGATATAAAGTTTTTTTTTTCAGGTTTGCGACACACATGTTGGTATMATTTGCAGACTTGAGAATAACAATTACGTGAAAAAACTATTTACTTTTCGCTTTTTTGCTGAATTTAAGAAATTTAAATTTTTAAAACATTTAAAAACAATATAATTTTTCGTATAGTTCAAAAATACAACAGCGAATTTTAGTTAAATCTGGAGTGAAAATTAATCAATAATTTGCTATTTAACTGTGCTAAATTTAACTTTTTTAATAGGTATGTGTTCAATTAAAAGAAATTTAAAAAGAGATTTTTGGTAGTAATCGCAAGAAGTACGAGGATTTAAAGGTTGAACTTTAAAAATTCTTATCAAAAGTATTTCAACAATAGTTATTTTTGCTACAAGTACCTAAAACACAGTTTTTGCAGACGAATCGTTGCTGATTTACGAGGTGAAACCGAGTCTGGAATAGCAGATGAGTCCGCAAAAACGTTTTAGGTATGTGTTACAAACAACATTTTTTTGTTAAAGCTCCCAAAACACAAATTCGCACCTCTTATTAATTAAAAAAATTTCGCCACCATAGTGACCAATTTAATTTTTTAGTCCGGAAAAACTGTTTTTGGGGACTAAGTACCTAAAATAACCATTTTGCGTACTACTTCATTGAGTCCGGAAAAGACTCATTTTAGGTACTCAGATGAGTCCCTAAAACAGCTGTTTTCGGAAGCCTATACAAAAAAAAAATAAAATATGGCAATTTACGTATCAGTTTAAAACTTTTATAAACCAAATAAAAAAACTAATATTTTTTTTGAATGTTTTTGGGATAGTTTGGACAGGTTTTGTAAAAATAAAGACAATGTAGTTTACGTCAACGTTTCGCTGATTTTTATTTTCAGCTTCTTCTACACATGTTGGTATTATTTGCAGGACTTGAGAACAACAATTACGCGGAAAAACTATTTCTTTTTCGCTTTTTTTGCCGAATTTGAGGAATTTAATTTTTAGAATTTTTAAAAACAATATAATCTTTTGTGTAGTACAAAATCAAAAATAGTTATTTATTATTCAAGAGGATGAAGAAATTGTTTATCTACGAGTGAAAAGGTAAAGTTTACGAGTGACGAGGTCATTACTGAAATTAGTTGATAAAAGCACTCTTTGACAAAGTACAAAATAAAATAAATAATAGTAAAAAATACAAAAATGGTTAATGTATGTTTATTACAATAAAAAATGTAAAGAAAATAATAAATGCTTAAAGTTGCAATATTACAATAAAAAGTGCAAAAAAATAGAAAATGCTTAAAGTTGTTGAGTTTTGAAAAATAATACACWACTGTTAAATTTGAGAAAAAAAATAAAAAATTTASACTAAAAGAACATGTTTTGTTARGTTTCGCAATTTTTTTTTCAAATTCAGTAACAACTGCGAAATTATAAAAACGTTAAAAAATGTTTTTGTTTGATGAATAACAAACGTGTTTCTTTAATTCTTTTGTAAAACTTTGATCAGTCAAATAACAGAGCTATTGGAAGTACGTTAAGCAGCAAAAAACATTAGTCTCCCTATCAATATTTGTGAATACGCGGTCGATTTACTAAAACAACAAAAAAGTTACATTTTTCTTTAAATCAATCAACCATTATTTTCAATGAAACGATTTAATGTTCCTGTTGAAAATCTAACTAAAAGGAATTAAAAAAGCTTTTTGATTTACGTATCAGTTTAAAACTTTTATAAACCAAATAAAAAACTAAAAAACCTCAAATTTTAGTTCGATTCCTGTTCCGAATCAAATATTTTTTCTTTATATGTAAACTTAAAGTGCTATAANATATATAAACTTAAAGTGCTATAAAAAGTGATCAAGTTTCGAGAATGAAATTTTGTTTTGTTTTTGAGTTTTGCGATTTTTTTTAAATGACAACTTACTCGTACATGAACATTTTTTCGATAAAAATTGAATAAAATCTAAATAGTTGTAATTCTTAGATCATAGCTTTTGCAAAAAAGGTTTTATAGCCATTTAAAAAAATAAAAATTTTGCAGAACTCAAAACAAAAATAATTTTGAATTTTGAAATTAATCACACAATTAGTTAAAAAAAAAGTTTAAGCGTTTCGTTTCATACTTTTTGTTTACCTGGCATTGCTTRAACGAAAGTAAAATAAATAAAAAAGTAGAGTAATAAACAATAATAACAACAATAACTTTAARGATAACAGTAATGAAAATGAAGATGATTTTTTAAAACTTTTTAGACGATTTTGCTTATGGTGTAGGTACTAACCTAGTTGAAAAATTATTCGAATAAGATATTTAAGTCTCCACAAAGCTCAGTAACTTTTATTTGATATAAATTACTGTTGTTTCTTGAATTCTCAAAAGGATCAGAAAAGTATTTATAAAACAATGAAGAAATTAAAGCATTTCATGTTGACCAACAGTTAACTCGAACACAAATAAAACTTTTTTTTTTATTTCTTATTAAAACCAATTCTTTTTTGCTCATCTTCTTGACGGGATTTTTTCCTTTTTTTCTCGTCGCTTCTGTCAACTGATCGATGGCTGCAGTCTATGTATTATATCTCCAATATTACAAAACGCATTTTAAATTTGTGCGGCTTTTGCACTTGATGAAGAATTAATCGAGACAAAAAATTTAATATCTTCTAACGAAATAGGAAATAAGCGTCACCGGCTATTTAGAAAGTCTAATCATGACGCGGTTTATATCCTGGATGCAGGCCAAACGATGGAACAATGGAATTTCCATCAAAGGTTGAAAGTGGCCGCGTTTCGGCCRACCCATTAAATTTTTACACAAATGTTCCTTGAGTCTATAAATAGACCCGACCATACCCTGATTTAGCCAACAAATGCCTCAAAAAAAGTAGAAGAGTGAAAGTCTTAATTTTCCATTTTCGYCACTTAGTTCCTTTGATATTCAACTAACCCAATTGTGGCCTCGCTGAAAGCACGCTGAAACTCCGGGAATTTTCAAAATGYGCTTGATGGCCTAAAGCAACATTACCACTTATACACACTTCATTCCCTGTTTGTTCATCGAACTTGAAATTAGTTTGTCGAAGCGGATACCTCATTCTAGACGTATTTGCTCCAATTAGCGTTACCGGAATTGTTGCAAGAACTTCCGGCTCTTTTCTACGTGATTACAGCGTCTTTGAAACGTGTCTACATTCAATTTTGAACTATTTTTCCGACTCGATAGAAAATTATGCAATTTGAGACTGGAGAGTCATCTTTTTTAATTACACTTGTAGTAAACTTGTTTACTAAAGAAAATTCGTTTTAATCGAGTCGCTACTTTCTTGGATGAATTTCTCTTGATTAATCGTCTCTTTTTGTTAATTGTTCGTAACTGTAGCTGCACACAAGTTGGTGTAATTTATGTAAAGTGGATTTGATCCAATTCTGTTTTGCGAATATTTGAATATTACACACTTAAACGAATTTATTTGCCGCAGACTCTAATCTCGCGCTTTTTTAGTTTATTTGCATACAAAGCTGCTTTTTATTCACTTCTTCAATTTAAACACAAAAATAGTATTACAGTTAAATCTTGGTGAATTTATTATTTTGTTTGTAATAAGTTGAGTCAACCAAACTGAAAAATTCGTGTCTTGAGAACATGGGTCCCATCATTCACCCCATCGGGGTGAATGCACCGCACCCATTAAAAATGTTTTTTTGTTTAATTAAAAATAATAGTAATTACTCCCAATAATATTTAGAATTTCCTATTTACTCTTCTCTTTTTATAAACTCTGGTGCATAACTATAGCACCACCTAATTTTTTTGAAATTTTATCATTTTTAAAATAATTATCTAAAGGATATTAATTTCAAAATGGAATATGATTAAATATTTATTGTACCAAAATATAATGACATTTGAAGCTCTAATTTTGAATTAATTCCAAATAAACATTTTTTTCCGTGGTGCATAACTATACCACCACATAAAACTCAAATCTTATTATTAATTTAAATTTTATGTGGTGCTATTGTTATGCACCAAGAAAAATTAGTTTTTTCCTAATTAATTTACAATTACTTGTTTAAATTTTTTAATATTCTGGTACAATAAATTTTGAATCATATTCCATCTTTTGAAATTAATATTTCTTAAATAACTGTTTTAAAAGTGCACGAAAAATTTAGGTGGTGCTATGCACCAAAGTTTAGTAACGTTGCATTTTTTAAAATGCTTATAATGTCAATTATGTTTTAAATTTTCTGTTCTGTTTTTCACTTTCAGAAAATGTCAGCTTTCGTTTATGTAATTCTATTTTGTTTTTCCATTTTTCAAATTAATCCAAAATCAAGCTTTCAGTGAAATACTCTAAAACAATAAAATATTTTACACAATCTTTTTATTCCAAAAAATTAAGGAAACATAAAAATTGCTTAAATTTTTTGGTGATTTTTGAAAGGCTGTATTTCAATGAAAAATGGTTGTATCTACATTGAAAAAAAAAATTTGAAGCTTCAAGTTTCTAGTCTTGAGATCTTTTGGCAAATTTTTTATGAGTTTCGGTTATTACACAAATTTCGTAAATTTTTGTAGTTTTACGAAGTGTACGAATTCGGAGTATTCTTTTTTAGTTAAATCAATGCATGGTCCAGATAACTTTTCCATTCAGCTTCAATTTGCTTTTATTTCAAATATTATATTCTCTTTACGTCAATTTGTCRCTGAAATTTTYGAATTTTAATGARAAAGGATTCTTTTGTCTTTGATCATTGATGTCTCAGCAACCATTGACCTCTCACAGCGTAAAAGGGTATAGTTTCAAAAACTGGAATAAATTTCCTACACGATACTTTTACGATTTTTTTGAGAATTTTTTTTTACTCTCAACATTGATTGAAGGAGAAAAGAAAAAAAAGTAGGAGTGCTTTTTTCGGTGTTTTAGGAAATCTATCGCGTATTCACAAATGTTGATAGGGAAACTAATATTTCTAGTGTTKTTTGCAGCTTAATGTACAAGGCGTTCTAAGTTTTAGAGCCGGCGCAAAAATAGATATTACTAATTGATTAAAAAACAATTTTTTCTAGTGTAAACAATAAAAGATTAAATATATTTTAATTTGACGTTTTGATATTTTACAAAATTTTTAGTGAATGGCAATGAGACCTTAAAAATTAAATTTGAAGAACAAAAAATCCAATTAACTAGAACATTTTCTACATGATAAAATTCTTTGATTTTTCTTTAAAAAGCAACACTATAATTAGCAAGCAAATAAACAAAATGATCAGAACGCTTTGCTAATAATAAAATCATAGCAACGATTATAAACAAATTTTACGCGTCAGTATCAGAATTTGTTTATTTGTGTTTATTAATTTAACTAGTGCAGTTAGTAGTACAAAATGTTGGATGCTGATGATCTACAATGTACTTTTCTAGAGAAACAACACTGGTAAATGTCATGGTAAAAGTAAAAATGTTTAAGCCCGAAAATAAAATTTTTATTTTATGACTCAAAGATAAAACTTATACTTGTGGCTTTTCGTCATAAAAGTGTTCACTTTTGTGACGTTTGCGCATAAAATAATGATTCTTTTGTGTACTAGCAAAACTTTTAATTATTAAACTAGCTACGATGTACACCATATGTTTAAAAAAAAACTAAATAAAGTAGAACCTTAGACACTATAAAATTTCATCTTCAAATCCTTTTTACAAAAAAGCACCTCTTTTTAATAAGATAATAATAATTAAATTAAATTAAAACATTAGCAGAGAAAAACTTTATTCGCAAAATCAAAAAAACTTCTAAAAACCCTAAACTGGCYAAATTACCTAGGAGATGAAAACATCCTTATACATATCAAGTGAAGAGAAAGTATGGAACAAACATTTTTTGCTTTAACTATTTATTTTTTGAAGAAACTACTTGACAAAGTACTATAAATATGACGTTTCTCAAAAATAAAATTTGTGTTTTCTTTTGAGTTTATTTTGAAAAAAAATCGTAAAATTCAAAAACAAAACAAAATTTCAGTTTCAAAACACACACAGTCTCAAATTTCTTTAGTTTTTATTACTTTTTTTTTGTGAAGGTTTAGTTCCATGCTTTTTATCCACCTTGCATACAGGCCCGTAGCTAGAAGGGGGGCAACTAGGGCTGAACCCTACTTTGAATATTCTTTAAGACTTTGTCTTTTTTAACAACTTTCTTTAGAAATAATAACGCATTAAATTATAATACAAACTGAACCAAAAGTAACGCACAAAGTTTATTTTTTTTTAATATCAATTGACATTTTTTATTACTGTTTTAGATAGTAGGTAGTAGGTAGAGCTTATTCCATATCTGGTGGCGAACTGACAGTGACGGAAAAGACACTTGGAGTGCTCCCACTTGGTTAAGATAAAAAAATACATGGGCGTACTTTTTTTCTCTAAAAATTTTGAAGACAAGGATTGTTATGAAAAAAATTTGTTTAATTATTTTGAAAATTCGTTTCATGCGTTAACAATTTAATAATTTGTTCATCATTCTTCATCTTATGTACGAATACCTACTTATTATATTTTTTTAAGAATAATAGTGTTTTTGAAATATTATTTCATACGACGCCAATGAACAATATTTTTTTTAATAGTAAACATATGTTTAGTGGCAAAATTCAGTCATTTTTGACAACGTTAGTTCGCCACGAGATTATTAATTATTTAAAACAATATACAAAAAACAATTGCCCCATATAAAATAAGGCAATAACAGAAAGATAAAGCCTTTTATGTTTAATAGTCAATATTTTGTTTATTTTTATAATTTTTTTTTAAGATTTAATTTCTTTTTTTTATTTTTTTTTCTTAATACCAGAAAGATAAAGTTGTGTGCTGTTTAAAACAGTAAACAAAAATGTCAGTTGTCATTAAAAAAAATTAAACATGACGTCACAACTCAAAAATGAATGACGTCATAAATGTCACTATAATATTAAAATACAGCATTTAAAAAAATAAAATCGACCTGTTCGAGGATTTTTTTGAAAAAACTGCAAAACTGTTGTAGCCCCACAAAAAAATTTGGACGCCCTACCTAAAAAATTTTCTAGCTACGAGCCCCTGCTTGTAATTACATTTAATTACATTTCTGATCAAAGTAGTCTGTGATTCTGGTAACAATTAACAATGTAGAGACAAGATATGTCCTAATGCAACGTAAAATGTTGCCAAACTATACAGTGTTGGTGTGAAAAGTCCCTATCTGCTATCCCTCAAAGCCCCTAATTCAGGTAATTATCCCCACCCTCATTCCGACACGTCCGTTGTTCCGCCACTGATTACGGCCATATTTCAATCTTATTGGGGCTAGCAAAGCCCAGCTAGCTTGCAGCTTGTAGCTTAAAACCCATTTACAATGTCCTGTACACGGCATGAGAGCAAACACGAATGTTGCATGGCGGCGATATTTCCGGTAAAATGTGTGTTTTCGCATTAATCTGACACACCATTACACATCAAGAGCTCGCATTTCCTGAAATTTTCTTGTAGAGGGAAATTATGTCCGAAAACTCGACGTGACTTGTTTTCAGATCGATGCTTTTACCGACAGAGGAAAAGCTTTTCGTCAAGCAAAGATGAAAAATTCACCTCCGGGACAGCATGTTGTCAATTTTTCCACAAGAAAATTTAAATGTTTTTGAAAACTGGGCCTTTGTGAGAGGGAAGCGAACCGTTGTGTCGCTCCTGGTAATTACGCCACCGCAATTGAGGATAATAAAGCTCAACCTGAATTATGGAAGTTCACTATTAGCTCCCATTGATCTTAGTTATGAACTCAATTGGAGCCAAAATATGGACTAATACTAATCCAAGCACTGGATCTATATTTAGACACGAAATAATAGTATTTCGACACTTGTTGGTGTTTCAAACCGCATTCAATCAAGATCAAAAATAGTAATAATTATTTCACACATAAATCTTTATTGCCAATCAATTATAATTGCCATAACTCGAATATCGGTGGCGTTTGTATTACACCACTTGATTATTACTGTTATAATGGACCATAACATGTCAACGCTAAGCCACTTTACTTTTTGTAATGAATAAACTAATCCAACCAATTTATTCCAAAACAAAAACTAGAGTCACGATTTAGAGAAAATCAATCTTGAGTCACAATTCACAGAATTCTATATTTATCACAAATATGAACATCTAAATAAAAACGCGTAAGTCGGTGATAATTAACCAAAATGTGCTCATATTTTTAGATTTGTTTTATTAGAGACGCAGCTTCTGCCTAATGTCTATTTTTGTGAATTTGTTTTTAGCAATCAATATGTCGAGGTTTTCAAATGTAGCTACAAACCTTGACAATTTTTTGTTAATTAGAAGTCATCGAAATAATTTTTAAATACTTTAATTCTATACAGAGTGATACACATAACTGGGATACATACATATATATAACACAATTCTATCTTTCCTTTGATCCTGAAAAATTATTCAGCAAAATCAAAATGCTAGGCTTCTAAAGTCCAAAATTTTACAGTCAAGTCGTAATCTAAATGAACTTGTTTATGATTGGAAAAATCGGGTTAAATCTTTTTAACCTTACATCTTATTAAAAGTTTTATTTTTTACAAAACAAATATAATAAAAGTTTTGCAAAAATGTTGTAACCTAATATTTTGAAATTTAATTKTATATTACTAGTTTTGGAACAAAAAAGGGATAAAACGTTCTTGAATGGAGTTTCAAAAATTATATTTCTACAATCATGAAAGAACTTTAACTTTTCACATTGAAATACGCGAAATTGGTCATTTGTTGCGTAGGACAATATTTTTTTTAAGATAGAAAATTAAAAGTGGCGAAAATCGATCAAAATTTTGCCAAAAATCGAAAAAATTGAAAACTATARAATTGCCCTAAATGCACTCATAGGAGTGCAAAGGAGCCATAAAAGTGTTAAAACGTTGCAAATGCGCAAGAATTTTTTTTTTTAATTTTTTGTATGTATGAATATACTGGATTAGAGCAGAGATTTTGTCGGTCGGTATGGTGGTGTAGCGGTATAAAGTACATGTGCACATGTTTTAAGAAATATATTTTTATCTGAATTTTTATTTTTTACAAAACGTTGAATGCTGATTGATTGCTGAAGCAGCGAAAGAAAGAAACAACAATGATATGTCACTGTAAAAGTAAAAACGCTTAGACGTAAAAACTGAAAACTCTTGTGACTTTTGCGAATATTTTTTCTAATGTTTTTGTTTTTAATGTTTTTAAAGTTTAGAGAACTTTTAAGCCTGAAATTAGTGTCCAGAACTTCTGACATTTTTTTAATTAAAGGATTTTTGCTTAGAATTCTTTTTATAAAAAATACTTGAAAAATTTTGTATTAAAGTACCTACCAATTTTATTTTCCAGAACAGATTTTTCCAGCCCAATATTTTGAAAAGTACTTATTGCTGATTTATTTTTAAAATTACACTATTTTTTTTAATGCTTTTATCTTTTTTGCATTTCAAGATAATCTTTTAAGTTTTTGGTGTCCAGAACTAGCTTTTGTAACCCTACTGACATTTTTTTAATTTCCAAATAAATTTTTTGAATTTTTTTGTTAAAAATTTAGAGACATTTTTAAAGTCGGAATTTGTGAATAGGATTTGCCACTGTCTCTACTCATATCATATTTTAAACTTGGCATTTTTTTTAGAATCCTTCCTTTGTAGAAAGAAATAGAATTTTTTTTGAGAGAGTTTATTTTTCTTTTTATGTAAAAATACCATAATTTTATTCACCAAAATCGGTTTTTCTATTTTTA
>NW_025401063.1:4382467-4385663 GCF_015345945.1 Tribolium madens
TTTACAATTAGACCATTTCGTGGACATTTTCTAACATTCACCATTTTCAATATATCTTAATTAAAAAATTTAAAGCTCGGTTTAAAGTTTCATTAAAAGTTTAAAAACACCTAATAGAAATATTGTTCATTTATTTCCGAAGATTATTTAAAATTGAAAAAGTTAGAAAAAAATCCAGTTTTAAAATTTCAAACAAGTTTGAAGACTAGATAATATGTTTTGTTTCCAATCCGACAACTTCCTCTATCCATTATTCTAATCATGTTTCTAAGAGCCCCGAGTAAAGAAAATAAAGTAATATTACCTAGAAAATGATGAGAACTAATGATCTCAAACCTCGCCTGTATGCATCCCGCATCCTTGCTGCAGATCCAACTTCCCTAATTGATTTGTATTCTATAGAACTCCAGTCTTGCCCGAAAGTAACTTACCAAAATAACAGAAACTCCTCTGCATTACCTCCAACTTTGCAAAGTCGTTAACTAACCCCACAAACAATTAGAAAGCCAATAAAACAAATTCGAGCCTTGATTTACTCAACGTTATCTATGTGCTACCTCCACCAATACCGATGAAAACCGTCGTGGCCCCAGCTGCGTTTATCTCTTTAAATAGCTTTCACAAATTCCAAACAAAGCGACGTTTACTCGTAAATATTGAACGATTTTTCCTGTTGCATCTAAGAAAACACTACTTAGCTATTAATGGAAAAGTGAGAGGGGTCGAAAAACACGACCGCAGGGTTAAATTAAGCCTTTTATGTGAAGTCATGCAACTGCACTTGTGATTAAAAGAATCTCCACTCCACGCTGGGGATTTTTCTATTAATAAAACTCTATTCCGAGATCAAGTTCAGCAAAAATTCTCATTAAATTTCGACTCGCCCTGATGACAGTTCGATTTTAATTACATAATAACCTCACTAATGGCTTAATGTGATTACATTTATTAAAGGATAATGTCGCAAAAATTCAATTTTCCCCCTACGGATCGATTGAAGTCAGTGGGGGCTCTCCTTTGTTTCGACAATTTTTCTATAAAATGTTGGAACAGGAGACGGTTTAAATAAGTGACATTTCAGTCGATTCGACAAGAAAGGGAAAAGCAATAACTTGGCAATAAGAGCCACAAAATACAAGTTTCATATTGTCGTAAATCTGCAAAGCTTAGAATTTGTCATGAAAGTTTATTTTGGTGAAATAGCGATTTGTGTAAGCAGGTGGTAATGGAATTTAAGCCCGGGTTAAGCGTCTCATTAACAAAAGTCAGTAGAAATTTATCGCAAAAAAATAGAACACAAAAAATCAAGAAAAAATTGACTTGAAAAAWGCAATTCGTACATTCATAAATTTTTATGTTGAATTCCAACTCCTCATCGTTTGATTTTTCGCCATTTCCAGCCATTGTTTTAAATCAAATTTGTGGAAAAGTTGGTCTCTTCGCCGCATATGTGCAAAGCCTTCAACGAGTTAAAACTTTTGACGTTTTCAATTCCTCTCCACACACGTATTTCATGTTTTATTGATCACCGAAAAGTTTAACGAATCGGGCCAATATTCAGTTTGGCCGTTTTGCATAATTCCTGTTTGGTCCCTAAGCACTTTGTCTATAGACTTCCAGTACTGTTGAATAAAAGAAGCCACAAATGGTTTTTTCGTCCGTATAAATCGCTCATTTCCCTAAAACAATTTCCCATTTGCCAATTTGTCCGCAAATCCTGGRCTCATTCATTCATTTTTTCACTGAAAACGCTGCTTGACACAACCAGRAATTATGTGGGATAATGTGTTGTGATCGAAAAGGAGTTTTTTTTCTCTGTTGGCGGAAAAGATTGAAGGACGCTCTCTGGTGGCGATACCGAATAGCCTCGAAATGATAGTTGTAGATGTTTTTATTGCCTGTTCGGAATAACGACATCGAATAAAACTTCCTGGACGGAATACAAACGGCTGATACATTGAAAACAGTTCCTGGCGTCTGGATAGTCGAGACTCGGGATAATTAAATAACCACACTTGGCGCTTCACATTAATCACCTGAAGACGGGCCAAAACGCCCAAAAACTGAATTGGACTATAATTACGAGAAAGAACAATTAAAATCGCAAATACAGGGTGTTCCATTTTTATTGTTACAAATTTAAACAGGAGAAAGAATATTCAATTTTAAGATAAAAGTTTCCTATGAACGTTCTTGAAAAATACTATGTAAGGATGCTACACTGTGTAGTTGTTTTAATGGATTTTGTGTGTAATATTTCAGAAACCATTTTAGATAAAAGTACAAAATGTGGTACAGTTGATTACCTTTATGTCGAGATTTTTAATCAGGGGCATCCTAAACTGAGGCGTTTAGGATATAAAGTACTATAACAACAACAAAATTCTAAATTCCATAGTTTTTTACTAAAAAGAGGTCTCTTGCGTTTTTTCGATATAACTTACCCTTTTTGAGTRAAATCTTTSTAATATTTATGTTACGCTTATTTTGTGGTGTTTTTTACCAAAAAAAAACATGGTCAAGGTCGAAAATAATACTATTTTTGCTTTTTTAAATGTTTTAGTATGTTTTTATGATAAAAACTCAAATTGTGAATAAGACTTTATCGAGACAAGATAAAATCACGAAATTAAATCGAAAATATCATATTTTTCACTTTCTCAAGCGTTTAAGGAAGTTCTGAAGCCAAAAATGCAATTTTTTTGTAAAATTTTGTCCAAACCAGTTGAAACATCGATAAAAATTGGGCTATTTTTGCTTTCTTAAGCAGTTAAATACATTTTTGAACTAAAAACTTCTTTTTTTCGCACAATGTTGCTAAAATAGGCCACAAAATCACTAAACTAGATTCAAATTATCGCTTTATTTTGGTCTGTTTCACTGGATTTAGTTTGGTGACCTAAAAACCTACTTTTTTTCAAAAAATTTCATTCCAACCAAAAAACCACCAAGTTAGTGCACCTTTTAAAGAGTTTAACATGTTTTTGAGTTAAAAACTGTTTCTTTGCAAAATTTTAGGAAAAAAATGACCAAATAACATTATTTTTGACTTTTTTTTTAGTTAAAAATTTAGAGACATTTTTTAAGTCGGAATTTCTGAATAGGATTTGCCACTGTCTCTACTCATATCATATTTTAAATTTGGCATTTTTTTCATAGAATAATTCCTTTGTTGAAAGAAATAGATTTTTTTTGA
>NW_025401063.1:4387868-4391123 GCF_015345945.1 Tribolium madens
AAGTTTGTTAAAAGTTAAATAACTTAAAAAAATTAAATGGAACACCCTATTTTTTATTTTTGCATCTAATAGATTGATAAATTGTCCATCTAAAAAATAAACTTTTAATGTCTACAATTGATAAATAAATTTAACATTCAATATTAATTGTAGCAACAATGCCTATCAATATCTGAGCATTGTTGATGCTATGGCAATCATAGTAATTCCACCACGGATCAGTTATCCGTTATTTATCCAGAGATTGTAAAAGTCGTTATAAATACTGAAATTAGAATTATTTTATTGTAAAAATAAAAAATAATGGTTTCAGTTTAGCACAAATGTGATTATTATGTGATTATCTCTTGAGCAACTGTGCACTTTTTGGCTACCGAAACAATAGTAATTATTTTCTTTAATGTTTAACATTAAATATTTTTTTAGTTATTGATTATAAACACCTAAAAGTAAATAATTTTAGAACGACAATCTAATAATCTTTTAAATGCAAAAACAATAAATAGGGTGTTCCATTTAAATTTTCTAAGTTATTGAACTTCTAACAAACGCTTTCATTTTTTTATCTTTGCAAATGCAACACTCTAAAAAAAATTACAACCTTATAGCTTGTTCCTTCTTCTTTGCGGTAGATGTCTACGTTTTTGTGTAATAAATTTTTAGAAAGTGCTTGTTTTTGTCAAAAAAAACGTTTTATTTTTGAAACTAAGCTAAATCGATCAATAAAAGTTTGGCTTAAAAACATGTCCTAAAAATCTACATCCAAAAACGCTAAGAAACATATAGTGTTTCATTTAAAAAAAAAACACCAGTTTGTATTGTAACTTATTTTTGAAACACGCTGTAAAGTTGCAAATAATTATAACCGATGGACTAGATTAGTATCTATCAATGTCCTATATATTTTTAATTAAAGTTCACTAATGGAGTTTTTCAACTCGCTRGGACACMCTGTATTAGTTGATGAAATAAAAAATTTTCTTTAAAAAATCCAAAACAATSGAAACTACTATTTTCCCCGGGGAAAATCAGTTTTTCCCTACATGTAGCTCTTAATATTTCCAACTAATTTAGCAAAAGTTTTGTTGTGAAAGACGATGTTTCTTTGAAAGCTCCTCAGGCAAACGCACAATCTCGCCGAGAGTCTTTAGAAAGCTCATTTTTCGCAAAACTTACCTCTTTCACAAATCTAGTGCCCGCAATTGAAATTTAATTCAATTGCTGTAGAAAAGAGATAAACATTATTTCGTTGTTAAGTAGGTTGAAGAATTTTTGCAACAAGTTTGTGCTTTGTACGACTATTTCGATTTAAGGAGTTGGCTACAATGCTGTTTGGAACGTCAAGCTAATGGAGTCATAATTCAAAAAGCCCGCGGAAGCTTTTAAATTAAGACGGACTTGGAGAAAAATGAGCAAAAGCTTAAATGAAACCCTCGTTATATCTTTTAAAATTACGGAATTTGAAACTTTCGTCTCTTTCATACCTTTTTTCAAAYTATTTAAGAGTTTTAAAACTACTTTTTTACGTAATTTGTTCATTTCCATCTCTATGTGGTTTTAAACCACTTGCTTTGTTAATAAACATGATAAAATTCAAAAGCTTCAAATTACTCAACTGTTAAGTTTGTCTTATTCATTACAAAGCAAATTAATAATTGTTAAGCAAAATTAAATTCTGGTTTCATAAGAGTATCCAAATAATACGTTGAGGTTGCTTTATTATATTCATATGTTTACATTCCCATATTTTAATTAATCACATTTCACAAACAACGAATACGAATATGAGCACAATTACAATACAACCCAATAAAATGGAAATTACAGCTCACTATTTTATGTTATGTGTCAGTAGTAGTTTATTTCGTTCAATATAAAATGTTAATTTATGAAATGTGCTTTTTTTCTGAAATTGTCCGTAAAGTAGCACTTGTCCGGATTCACATGTCATTAATTTTCCGTAAAGTAAACAAAATAGTGCGTAAAGCAGTACTTTTCCCGACTCATAATCATCCCTAAAGTGTGCGTATGAGTTGCCTAATGTCCATTATTTGTAGTTTATTTCATTTAATCTTAAGTTATTTAAAAAAAAATCTTAAATCTTTTTTTTTGGAATTGAAAATAGGCCGTAAAGTAGTACAACGTGTTTCAAAATGATTTTTATCTAGTCGCCTATAAATTTTCCAAGTAAAATTAAAAATGGCGCTTTAAAAAATATGTATTTAATTAACCTCAAATATTAATTTATTTCGATTGACAGCTGTCACTTTTCACAGAACTATCTGGTCAAAAAGAGTAGAGCGGCACAGAAAAATTTACACGTATAGGAATTCCATAGGAATTCCATCGTTTTTAACGAAATTAAACAAATTTTAAGTAAGTTTGGTGAACAAATGCAAAGAATAGTAAAATCATGCCCTAAATTTCAACTTGTTTTCATCTATTTGACCACTTTTAATGACATAGTGCGATTAAAAAGACTTTCTATCAAGTAGGCGTACTAGTTGAGGACGTATGTCGCCTGGCAGTTCGTATGTTAGCTAGATGTCAAAAAATTATTTTATAAAAATTAAAATATTGATCTAAGGAAATTGAATATGAAACGTCTTAATATACCCTAACACCTCGATTTGCTGGTGCACTTTACTTAAAAATTATTTTGTCATTTCTTATTTGTTTTTGTGCGCAGACACACGTTTTAAATTTCTAGGCTTGTTTGATAGACTGCTACTTTTGTAATTGCTGATAATAAAACCAAAAATCACATTTTTTCTAAATGATATACATAATATTGCCTAAATTGTTGTTCTCAATCAATTTTTCAAACTTAAAAAAAAACAATTTAAAAACCTTTATTAAATACAGAAATAAACAAATACACCAACCGTTCATCAAAAAGATTATATTTGACCTTTTCACAAAAAAAAACTATGATTATTATTTGTAGTTTATTTTGTTCAATCCTAACTTATTTAGAAAATAAACTTTTTCCTTTTTTCGTCAGTAAAGAGTCTAAAACAGACACTAAAGTAGTTCATTATACTACAATTTGCGACGATTTCGGAAAAAATTTAATGTACAGCTCGACACTAAAATCATTTTTCATACTCATGCACACATTTCTAGGAAAAATAAGACTTTAGTGCCTGGGCACATAAACAACTATTTTTTAAATCTTTTTTTCTGAAATTGAAATTTTTAAAGTAAAATTTAAAAAATATGTATTTAATTAACCTCAAATATTAATTTATTTCG
>NW_025401063.1:4391433-4393551 GCF_015345945.1 Tribolium madens
TCATTCGGCCGCTCATCAAAAAAATATATCTGACATTTTTGCAAGAAAAACTGATTTAAAGCCCCATTTCGAAGAAATTTCGTTGGAGTTGTTCCGCTGCAAGCATTTCAATCTTATTATAGGGTCGATAGACCCCCAGGTGTAAAGTTGCAGTGACATGACAGACTCGTGATATATGAACCAAGACAAATATCCARACATATGACACGTAATTTAATTGAATTTTTTCCATATTACAAATCACAATTTCTTTTTTTCCGTCGAGTATAACATTTCAATTACGTCCATTAAAAGCGGATTTAGGAACAAAGCCATAACCGAAGATTTACAATGCAATATTCCCGAGGGAATGGTGACAAATCTGCGAAACATGAAGTCCGTAACCGCAAACTAACCGTAATGTGTAGCAAAGCAACCCTTCTCTAATTACCCTCTTTGGAAATCCGTTATAAAGGCAAGACGGCTGTCTTGGAGGTCATTTCTCGTCTCGAATAGTCACTTCATCCACGTTGATGAGAACTCTCCACAGACTTGTCTTGACGGGCGAAAATTACCCGAGAGGAGTTTCCGAAGCGTAAACAAAGCAGAAAGTTGGCGAAAACAAAACACATTCGGTTTATTTATAAAATAGTGTTAATACAACTAAATTGTTTATTATTTAGGTGATAAAATTTTAGCGTTTACTTACGCCATGCGAACGGAGAGGGGCATTTTCTTGATCTCATCAGGACAAGTACATTCAACACCTCACTGTCATTCCATTTAATTAGTTTCACGCGAACTGTACAAGCTATAAATATAAAGTGTGTGAAGGTACGAAGTGGACTAAATATACATCAACACGAACACACTTGAAACTGTCACAATTCCCCCGAAATTGAGCAAAACGAGGGCATTTCGGCACCATCACTCACATTCTCCTCGAYTAAATTCCACGCTAGCGTGTGAAAAATTCTCCGATCCGCGGGGGATTTTAATTAAAGCTCCATGTCACAGATCCGCGATCCCTGAAGAGGAAAAGTGTTACRACCTCCCCCTCGTGAGCTTCCCGCACGACTGGCTATTCCTGCAGCAGTCCTGCTGTGCACGCATCTGAGAGGATCCTGCGGAGATGTGGAAATTCGGAGCGAGTCGGATCAGTGTCGCGGCCCGTCGTCGCGTATTTTTTCAATAAATAAAAAAGTGGCGCGGCCAAATTGAGGTCTGCGAGGAAAGTTCACCAAGTTGATTTTGCTAACTGACGGAAAATAGGGCGAGGGGGTTAATATRGGAGAGTGGACGCGAAATGGACACTTTCGTGATTAAAGAGCAACGAAATGATGAACCGATCAACTAATAAACAAATAACGGGCAATTTTCCRATTACAAAAACTGGRTGGAGAAAATRAGAAAAAGCGAAAACACTGAAATACTGAAAACTTCAAACTTGATCTAAATGCAGTCAGTGCCAAGAGAGTGAATAATTTTTCAAAAATTTTGAAAGTTATGAGCTAATGAACATATTAGATTAGAACAGAGATACTGGCCAGAGGCGTGATAGCGCAGCGACATAAGATTACTGCTTTGGCAGAAATGCGAGCTTTAAGAGCTTTTTTATCGTATATTTTTTTGATTTTTCTTAGATGCCATACGTAATAGGTATAGGTACTCATTTTTTTTCAAAAAATCGAAAAGTTAGTTAAATTATCTTGCAGATTCAGAAGGGTGCATTAAACATTGTTGGGTCGATCAACTTTTTGTTGCAAAAACACTTGAAATATAGTCTTTTAGAAGTAATATCACTCGTTAACATAATGCAAAATGTCAATTGAGTAATAAAGCTGAAAATAGAACTATAAGCATACATATAGGCACTATTATTCAATTCTAGTCAAAAAAATAAAAAAAATTGAATCTAATAAGACACAAAAACTGATACAGTATGTAAAATTACATGTTAGATTCCAAATTTTTTAAATTTTATAACCCAAAAATGATCCCAATTTTTCATTTTTGTAAATTGCGGCAAAACTGTACATCAAAAGTTATAATGTTTTAAATTTTACTTATGTAAAATGTTCTGGAAAATAAATTGACGTTGAAAAAAACCACAAAATTTGCAATTGTTTAGAATATAGT
>NW_025401063.1:4394542-4410184 GCF_015345945.1 Tribolium madens
TAAATAGACATAATAAAATGTCAAATGTCAAAAAATAAATGTCAAAATTTTTTGACAGGTAGATTTTTTAAATATTTCTTCCATGTTCCTGGTATCATATCTTACTTAAAATTTTTCTCTGGGGCGCTAGTTTTGAGAYACCTTGTATATTAGACCATCAGAACAAATATACATGCCGGGAGCTTGGTGGCGYAGTGKCATAAGGTCACTACYTCYGGAAGGTAGGTTCGGTTTYAAATCCCGCAAAAGTCAACAATTTTTCTCTAATTCTAATAAGCATTATAAGAAAGCAAATAAGAGAGCATAAGCATTGAAAGCGCATAAACATARAAGCATGAGAGCTTTTTTATCTCAAAGTATCAAAATATGAAGTAAAATTTTGTATATWATAAGTAATAAGTTTTAATCTTATTAGGAGCTATAGATATAGTTATAGATAAGTTTTTCACAGATTTTTACATGTTTGAATAATTCATTTTTATACGAGAGGTGCTCAAAAATTTCCACTTTTMTTTATTTTGATAATTCCGAATAAAGTGCAACAAAGTTCGTGATAACTTAGAGGTTTTGGTAAAATCATTATTTTCGCTATTTTTATGATGATCTTTCTTTGTAAGATGGGAAATTCAAACAAGAGACAGTTATCGATAGTAACTTCAAAGTTATTATATGATATCCGCTACGAGTACCAAAAATYACCCAAAATTATGACAAAAAAAACTGCTATGGTTTAAAGACACCAATGCAAGTGAAACTTTTTTCGGATCAATACACATCAATACACTGATCGTAACACACAAATGAGTAAGAATATAAATGCTACACGGTCAGCTAATTCGAGCCATGGGTGCCGCCATATTGGCCGTGGCTGCTCTGCCGAGCGCCTTTTACTTTACCCCTACTCCGCAGCCGGCTGTAATGCGACATGTGATAGATTGACGAAAAATTTTGAGGCGATGGAAAAAAAGTTTCACTTTAACAAAATTTTTAAAACTGAACTAAATGCAGTCCTAAGAGCATAAGAAACTTAGAAAAGTTTGAATAATTTTGAGTATATTAGAGCAAAGACACTACGGAGGCGTGGTGGCGCAGCGACATAAAATCTCTGCTTCCGACAGCTGAGTCKGAAGTTTAAAGTCTACTTAAGGGAACAACTTTTCTTTAATTCTAATAAGTAATAAGAATAATAAGAGTGTCCTCATTTAAGCACATAAGAGCAAAAATTAGAGCATTAAATTAAAAATTAAAATTGATTTTTTAAGATTTTGGGGTGTTTCAGACTCAATAATGTGCATAAAACGTTGAAACAAATTTAATAATCTTCGAAACTCAATCTCTGATCGACTCTGGCCTTTGTTTCTAATAGAAATCAAACGCGGTGATGTACATACAAATAAATGATAAAAAATTACTTGTTTGCAACAATTGTTTTCATTTTTTTAATAATTCAAACAAACATAATATTGCCAAGAGCAAAAAATGTAATCCTTTTAATACAACATGAACAAATGATGTTCGTTACTCTGTAAAACTTTTTRCCCTTTCGTTGAAATGATGTGGGGTGATTAAAAGGGAATTTATCTGCGTATAACAGATTGCCGATGTCGGCAAAATTGACACGTAATTTTTAATACAGTCGACGTGTAACCGATAACCCGCAATTTACCTACTTTTTTACATAAATCCATACAAGATTTATTTTGAAAAATATACAAAAACATAACTAACGATAACACTTTATTGGAATGACTGTTAATAGTTGTTGTTTTAAGCACCCTTACATGACTTTTTCTCATTTATCGCGGCARTGGTGGTAACACTGAACCGCATTCTGCAGRAAAAATTCGATATTTAAATTACAATTTATTTGAACCCATCTGTGCACATTTAAATTTACAAAGAGCGAGCGTTATTTGACATTGCAACATGAAATGCCTGAAATAAATAAATAATTCATAAATTTAGTATCATTTTTTTTTATTAATATAACCTATAAATCAAAACTATAGTAAGTGGAAGAAAATTTAAGGCAGAAGCGGAGTACAAATTGGAAAAGTTTGCAGGATGAATTCTATAAATATGTTAACAATGTTAGCTCSGTGCTTTTGAATGAGTTTAAACCGAGATTTATGAACACAAGTGTTTTTTCCATATGAATGCGAAAACTATTGCAGATTTGTCTGGATTTTGTATGTATGAGTGTGCCTTTGTTTTATTCAAGTGCCATCTGTGAATGCTGTTGCAGGAAAATCCTGGAAGATAATCTCACACTGAACATAAGTGTCGCAAACCGACTAAAAGAAATTTTGTTTGATTTAATTAAAGCAGTGCTTCYGCTGCCGGCAAAGAATTTTTAGGAATTGCCACCAATTTCACTAGCTGTATTTTAGTTTAAAACAGTTGTTTTAAACAATACCAATAATCTTTCTTAAAGAACTAACCTCAAAGATCATCAACGTATATTTCAGAACTTAGCTAAGTATAGTTTCTGCTAGTATAACTAGTATAAACATTCAAGAAATGTAAAATAAATTATGGATCGCTATCATCTCTTCAAATTTCTACCTGTATATGACATATTGCTCTACGTTTTCTGGAGTAAAATTGAGTCGTTTATCAGTAAAAACATTTTCTTGGTATTAAAAAAGAACCTTTCAGGTACCATGACGATATTGGTCAAAATACAGGTGCGCCTGAACTCGCGCTTCAGAGAAAAGATATTACCAGGAACATGAAAAAATGTTAAAAAAAAGTCTATCTATAAAAATTTTGAAGTTATTTTGCACTTTGTCTACATTTATTTATTTGGAAAAATAATTTTCTAAGTTTTTTTGCTACAAGCTATTAGAAGAAGAAACAAAGAAGCTGTATTTTTTGACAGATAGAATTTTTTCCATATTCCTGGTATCTTATCTTACTTAGGGCGCGAGTTCTGATACACCCTGTATTTAGATAATAATTCGCATCTTGAACTACAGTGTCTTAAATTTCTTTATAAGAGAGATGTTAAAACATTCAAACGTAATATCTGTTTCTTTGATTAGACAAGAACAGATAACAAAGCACATTATTAAATTCTATTAAATTCTTCATACAAAAAAAATCTGTTTCAGCTTTCCTTTTGATATGTTAATCCCTCTATTTTTTTGAGCACCGTTGTCGGCAGCAGAAGCACTACTTAATTATTGCTCTGATATTGAATTATGTATTGCATCTTCGGAAGGATATTCCTTCATTCGCTGCACGTTATTAATATTTTGTAAGTAAATTACAGTATTTTAGAACGATGTTCATTTGAAGTGAAGCTTTACATAGACGTGGAGACACCGTATTTTGCAAACGAACAATAGATTCACTTCCATTTCACGAAATCCTTCTATCAATTTGAATTGTGCTCATTTTGTCTAAATTCATTGTGCAAAATGCAAATTTATAGGTGAATAAAAACGTGTTTTTCCATATCACTCTTATCTGATTTAGCTTATAATGAACCAACAGAAACGTGATAATTACTGCCCACCGTCCACACCTACATTTTATCCGAATTACGATTGCAACACAGTGTCGATTAAAAAGATGTGGGGTAATTAATGATAAAATTCCGACTCAAAGAGTTTTTTAATGATTTTAAATTAACAAAACCGAAAAATAGTGAAAAATTAGATTTTTAAAAGAAAAAAATGCAAGTGAAAACTTGTCAGAATTTAGGAGATGATACCACAATATTGATTTTGAATATACTAGGTACGCCACATACTCTCGGTGTAAAATAAAAAAAAATGATAAAACAAGTAACAACGTCTTGTTGTGTTGATTTTAATTTACAAAATATCTTAAAACCGTAATTAAAAACGGTTTAAAAAACGAATAAATGTATGAGTGAAGCCGCTGGGTTATTAAATAAAAAAAATAGGAATAAACCCAACTTGCTACCAGAATAAATATTTATCATTAAATGAAATTCTCTGATTTTGAAAATCAAATCTGAAATTATTTTTTATCTTAGAGTTTATACAGTTTTCAACCACACTAAACGCATATCTCGGAATAATATTTGCTTTCTTAAAATAGTAGATTTGTCACCAAGTATCAGAAAACAACTTGCTATCAAAATATATATTTATCCCTGATTATGAAATTCAAAGCAGAAATTATTTTTTATTTTTTACTCAACGTTAAAGAGTGCGTTTATCAACTAATTTCAATAGATAAAGTAGTCTTTTATCATCTAGTGAAATAAAGTAATTTTTATCTACTGTTTATATTTCAACAACTAATTTCAGTACATAAAGTAGTCTTTTATCGTCTTGTGAAATAAAGTAATTTTGATCTACCGTTTATATTCAAGAAATTCTGGTAGGTGAGTACAAAATAAAACCAAATATTATACACAACGATAAAGATTGTTTATCTACTAAAACTTAACCTTTTCGTAGATAAACAATTTCTTTATCGTCTTGTATAATAAATGACTATTATTTTTCAGCAATTTTTTAGCAACACTAAAAATTTGTCACTAAATAAATTGTATTAAAACCTTTATGACAATGTATGGTTTCTTCTGTATTAAAATGTACTACAGGGTGTTATCCAGGGCGTTTCAAAACTCGTGCCCCAGTGAAAAATTTCAAGTAAGATAATATATTTACTAAGAACATGGAAAAAATGTTTAAGTTGTTTTAGTTTGTCGTTATCAAAACAATAAAATTTGCCGATGAAATAATATTTTTTTAAATTATTGAGAAAGCAATTAAAGTGTAAGTTTCACAGTGTTTTAATTTTTAATGAATTGAAATGTTTTCACAATATTTTAATTTTATTAATTAATTTTTATTAACCAGATACTACTTATCGCAATAATTACCTACACATTGGCATCTATTACTTTATACGTTTTTGGATGATTTTCATAAATTTACAGACAATTATTTGTCGATAAATAAAAAATAAATTAATAATAAAAATTTGGAAAAAAATCTATATTTTTAGACACAACTTATTTTTAATTGATAACTTATTAATTAACTTTAGTTTTTAGTAAAAGAACTATTATGGAACAACAAAAACTTATACTCTCCTCTCAACAGGGAATAAAAAGAAGCTTTATTTCCTAGGAAATAAAATAATAATTGAATAACGATTTTTACTCTTACAATTCCAAATGAATGAATTGAATATTTTAACAAATTATTTGACATTATTTGACAAATTTATAATTTTCTTATGTTATTATTAATCTCTAGAGTAAAAACATTTATTAATTTATCAAAATAAAATGCCCTCGGCTCTCTTCGGTCGCTTCTGGCATTACCCTCATTTTTCGGTTAAAACCCAGTTGTTTTTTTTATAATACATGAATAACTATTCTACCTATTAATCTTTTCTGAAGTAATGCCAAATAATGACATTTTTATTCAATAAACATTTTTTAAATCATTTAAACGCAACCATGTAGACTTCACCAAAACTTAAAAAATATAAACTTTTGTTGTTAATATCACGACCAAAAAAATAAAGCTACTAAATATTGCAAAAAATCTTGTTTTTATTTGTTATACAATGGCATCACAAACTTTTGATGTTCCTCTCATTTTATCTTTATTAGTACGTATTCATCAAACTTTTAAATAAACTCTTTGATCCTGTTTCTCTCTGAATGAATTTCTGTAATAATCTTATCTAATTTATCTTTTTTTTGTGAAACAACTTTGCCAACTTTACAAACTTTGTTTGATTTTGAATGAACTTCTATTATTCCTCTTTAACTTGATTATCATTAACTAAAATCTACCTTTCAAATTTTTAACATTTAAATATTCATTTCATTTTTATCTATTACTAACTAGGTATATTTTTAATACTCATTCTTCATAATTCATATATTGATTATTACAATAAATCAAAATTTAATTACCTTTCAACCAAAGTTGTTGCGATTTATTTCGAGTTTATATCATTCATGAAGACTTATTTTCTTATCTTTTTTTAACACCTTGTTTCGAGTTTTTTGCCCTTTATCACCATTCGTTTTAATCTCATTTTATAACGTTATTTACGGTGGGATACAAGCACCTGCGTCAAGGGAAAAATCAATGGAGCATAACTCTTATTAATCTGCAATTACAGTCAACTTCTTGTAATCATTATTAACAAGCTAAACTCACTTTGAATTTTATTTTATTAAAGTCTTAAAACCAATATTGTCCACACGTGAATTAATAAATTTTTTTGTCATAAGTGACTTCATGACTGTACCAAGTAGTGTAATAGTTTAAAGCCCAATTGTGGTCATAAATCGTCCAAACCAATTAATTTTTTCATCAGAAATTATTTTTTACTTAGTTTAAACTTCCCGCATTTGGCTTCCAGGTCCGCCAACCTGCACCACCCGTCCTCCAACCCACATTCAARCCGGTGACGCAATAATTTAGGTTGTCAACACATGGCGATTAGGCGCTTGCGTAATAGCACTGTTTAGCACAGCAGAATGTTAATGACTGTTTAACTTTTATCTTAATTTTTAGCCACAAGTCTCAAATCTAAATTCGAAAATCGGTAAGTGTTGGCAATAGTTGACACGTCACGTGTCCGACAGCCGCCATCTCGAATCGTTTGACCCACCAAAAAAATTAGGTTATGTGAAATTGGTAAACAGTTGGGGCTGTTGCAGGTGGACAATGGCAGACCAGCAGCAGTTTTTCTTAAAATGGAACGACTTTCAAAGTAATATGGTGTCGTCGTTCCGGCATTTGCGAGACGAGAAGAGTTTCACTGATGTCACTTTGGCCTGCGAGGGGCAGACGTGCAAAGCGCATAAAATGGTYCTCTCGGCGTGTAGTCCCTATTTTAAAAGCTTGCTAGAGGTAGGGGGAGTGTCCCACTATGGGGGTGTAAATTTGCGACTTGTTTGTTGCAGGAGAACCCCTCGAAGCACCCGATTATCATACTCAAGGATGTGGCTTACAGCCATTTACAAGCAATTTTAGAGTTTATGTACGCCGGTGAGGTGAACGTGAGTCAGGAGCAAYTGCCGGCCTTCCTCAAAACGGCAGATAGACTCAAAGTGAAAGGGCTGGCGGAGGCCCCCCAGGCAATTAAACGGGAATAAAGTAAAGTAGTCTTAAGGGAAATTTATACAATTAGTTTTCTGTAGAGGTACGGTGCCTTATTTTGGGTTTCCTCACTATTTTTACAACAATGAAACATGTTCCTAKGTGGTTTCTCTGCAGTTGCCAAATATACAGACAGTTTCCCACCCGTATGTCTACAGGAAATTACTTGACTCGATATATTTCTTTTTACGAAACATTTGATATGCATTTTTGAGGCGCGAGTTTACATTGGGTAAAAAGAAATATATTTTCGGGGATATTAATTAAGCATGTTTTGTAAAAGATTTTTATATGAGTTTGTTTTATAGTTTTATATCTACGCATAAGGGTTTCAGTTTTAAGTAGTAACAATTTATATTTTTGATAGTCGTTCGTTCTACATAAGTTGCAGAAACTTGGAAATATGTTAGACAATTACCACGTTGTTACCACATAATTTTTTAAACATTCTAGGACCTGTAATTCGATTGTAATAAAATGTTGTACATTTCAAACGGTTAMTTACTTGTTATGCCTTCAGAGTGCTCACGGAACGAATTTAATGTCAACACAAACTATTTATTGCTGTTATTTATTGTACACACAACAGTTACACATATTTACATTCAGTTTTTAACTTATGTATGATGCCCTAATTATTACATGATTGTCACAGTAGAAATTGTAGATAAAAATATAAATTTGTGATATTAAATCTGCTAATGCTCGTATTACAGGATATGTAATATTATCTACAAATGTACATGAAATATTTATGCAATCATTGATAAAACACTACTCAAAGTTAGTAACTTTATTGTCCCTATCTCAATGCACTCAAGACGCACCAAAGATGTCTGCAGTTATTTAACAACAAAATAAATTGTCACACTTTTATTGTTAAAAAATTGAAGATCAAAAAAGAAACAGAAATTGGCTTTAATAGGAACTAAGCATCAAGCTTGATGTAAAAAGTCAATTTTCTTATAGCAAATTTTAGTTTATACCTGATGAGTATTTTTTCACATTAAAATGTATAAAACTTTTTAAATAGGTAATAATTAATAATTTTTAATAAAACTTATGAAACAAAAGAATGAAACCTAATGTTTTTTATAACTCAGAAACCACATTCCACTACAATAAAAAAGATGGAATCAAACTTTTTTTTAATCATTTGTCTTCAGAAAATATTTAATAAAAAATAAAGTGCTATAAAACTACAATCCTGTTTTGAGAATAAAGTATTGTTTCATTTTTTTCAAAATGGCAATTTATATGATTATTTTTCGATAAAAATGGAATAAAATGTAGATAGTTGTATGAAAACTTTTCTTGTATTTCGTATAGTCATTTTCATTATCTTTAATGCAAGGTTTTCTTGCAAATTTTGACAAAATCGAGTTATTTTAGACAAATCGTTCACTTAACAATCTTGGAAAGCTTAGAAATAAAATCAAAATTAATAAATAAATAACTAATGTACACCTCGTGCCATTTCAATCGCCACACTGGCAACGTCGCTGTGTTTTTTTGAGGTTTTTTTGATTTTTGTGAAAAAAAAACTAATCTGTGTAACAACTGACAAATTTTAAGCCAAAATACTCTACTATTTGATACAGAAAAAACATTGTGAAAAAAGGAACACACGAGGTGTATACTTCGTGTCACACTGGCAACATCGCAGCTGTGTTTTTTGAGTGAATTAGATCACAAATATTTGAATTCTGTGTAAAAGAATAATCTTCATAACAATAGACCCTACTRATAAATTTTAAAAGTGAGAGAATACTACATTTTTACTATGAACGTTTAAATCTAAAAACTTAATTATTATTGAATATACAGAGTGACTGTAAAGATTGTTATCCTCAAGTTTAAAATCTTAATTTGGCAATCTGRATTCTCCAATTCAAACGTTAAACTTTAGAGGAAATTGTCATTTATTTGCGAACGACGACTGCTGGCTTAGCCGTTACCTCAAACATCCTAATATAATAGAAGAATTACCAAAAATTCAATCTTACCAATATATTTTTTGGTCAGAAACGTTATTTATGGCCTCTCGGTAGATATAATTTTTTTCGGAATAACTGTTTTAGAGGTGAAATAAACATAAATAAATCATAAACATTAATTAATTTACGTGTAAAAGAAGAATCTTTGCAACAAATGGACTCTAATATACTGACAAATGTAGAGCCCAAATACTCCAATGTGACTTTGTATACAGAAAAAAACCTTATAAGAAGAATCAGGATTACGATTGAAATAACACGACATATACATTTTTATGATCTTTTAAATATAAAAATTTAGTTTTTATTAAATATACCGAGTGAATGTAAATGATTGTTATTGTTTGGTCAAGTTTAAAATCTCAATTTGGCAACATTAACTCTCCAATTCAAACGTCAAACTTTTATAGACAATTGTCATTCATGGTAAACAAATTAGGATTTAGTGTTGCCAACAGATTTTTTGTCAAAAACATTATTTTTATTGCCACCTTCAGAATAAATTAATGTAGATTAGTTTTTGAAACATTTATAGTTGTTCTTTATACTTCTTATAATTACAATTGTATTTAAATAAAAATATTGGGGTTTTTACAGTTTACATTAAAAACACGTGCAGCGTACACATTTTTTTGAGTGAGAAACAAAAAAAATACGATTTTGTATTGAACAATGTTTTTTGAACTCCCCGCCTTCAAAATGACATTTTGCAAACGTAACAATTAACCGCATAAACGGTCTTTTTAAAAATAATTTTACCTGATAATAATAAAATTTGGTTTGCAAAACGTCACTTTTCCAATTTGGAAGTTGAAAATTTCAAAAGAGTAAAATTAAATCGCCATTATACTATTGGTAATAATAAATTTTATTAATAAGAACAAATGTTAGGTAATGTTGGTTTCAAAAAAAATATCGTAGAACCTCCATGCACGAAGACATTCGCGCGAATGAAGCACTCGCTGCTTCGTCGCTCGTGTCTCAAATAATGCGCGAAAAATGTTAATTGTATTAAAATTGCAAGAAAAAAAAACACTTAATCGATTCGAAAAATTGTTTTATTTTGTTGAAAACAAGACAATAACTGCAGACGGCTCAGCGGGCAGCCGCGATTTTGYTGCATTTTCGACACTTCGACAAAAATTGAACGAAAAAAAGAGAGTTTCGAACAGTCGTATAAGTAGAAAGAGATACTGAGCAGTCTCTTTGATTAATAGAAAAGTAACAAAGTTTCTACTAAACTATAAAAGTCTTATGAAAACATCTAAATGGTTCAGTCTCATTTCGCAACATTCTATGATGATGATTCCTCTATCTATAAATATACACAAATTTAATACACCAGGCGATCGTTTGTCACGTTTATCAAATTCGTGCTCCACTTTTAATTAATATAACTGACCGCACCCGATGATACAATAATTGACTAATTGCTAGAAAAAATTTGAAGCGCAGGCAGTGAAGCAAAAAAAAAATCACAAATGAGTGCACAAAAACTCAGGAGTGAGCTACTATTTTACACAACTTTAGGCCTTAAAACTACTTGGGATTGATCACCCTCGTCACTAAACCAAAACGTGGTCATCATTCTTGCAGAAATCGTCAAAAAGGAGACATGAAGCGTCCATTGCTACGTCCACTTAAATATCACATGTAGCTAAAACAGGTAGAAAACTATACAAATCCAACACAAATTCGTCTCTATCAGAATTAGCGTAGAAAAATAGAATCTACAACAATTTATAAAACATGTAAATTTTCGCAAGACCTCGACTTGCTTATATCGTTCATACAGATTTTCTGGAGGATCTCTCGAGCGATGTTGAGGCTGAGACTGGTCTTGGAGCCGTGCAATTTGTTGCTCTCCTTCTTCGACCCGGACTTTTTCTTCTCGCGGGACTCCCGGAGCCGGATCTGCTTCAGGATCCCCACCAGGAGCTCGTCCACGTTGTGCTGGATGCCGCTCGARGTCTCGATGAACTTGCAGTCGCGCGCCACCGCCAGCGCTTTGCCCTCTGAAAACGCCCCATTTTATTCCAAAATTCAATTTTAGGAATCAGATTTCGAAATTGACAAGTTTAATGCGAAATATGTCACGTTTTTTAATTAATTATTGCAGAAAATGAAAGAGGGTGAAAGCAAAAGAATGTTTTAATTTAACGAAATCCGTTAGAAACGCGAACTAATTAAAATCTTGTTTATGACAAGGCGGGGATGTTGACTTATGAAATTCTTTAATTTTGCGTCGTTCTTCACGTTTTCGCCATCTGTTAATGGATTTTTCCATTAATTTTTGAAACTTGCAATTTCGGGTACAAATCTTGCCGATAAAATAAAGCGTTTGTMGGAACAAATCTCCAGCAATTTGGTCCCAACGAAGACATCTATTTCTAGTCGGGCCGAAAGCTGTATTTCCCCGGATTGAAATATTAGATAAAAATCTTATAAAATTGCATGAAATTCACCAAACTTGGCGAAAATCGGCCCAGTTAAACGCAGATCATGTCTAYATTGGAATCCAGTCAGASCCGGAAACCGGAAATGGCATTTCTGATGTCTTCCGTTGAAAAAATCGTGTCATGGGAATTGAATCAATTGCAAAATCGGAAAAATTTGGTTATTTTTCTCGGGGAAATCGAGCTATTTTATTGTTTACTTTCTGCAAAAGCGAATAATGAGTAATGAGAATTTATGACGCCTCGATATCGAGTTAAGTACCACCATTACGATGATGAATTTTCTCAGGAAGGAGATCTTACGGGATTACTAACTAAACATCAAAAGCGGGGACATAAAGTTATGCTCGAGTGTTATTAAATACTCAAAACACTGTGCTTCTGGCTAACTAATTAATAACAAACGTGAGGCCACACTCACCCTTTACCCGTTTTATGCAAAACTAATTTTTAATGCTAAGATGAAAAAAATTAATGCTCTCTTGGTTTGGGCTTCCATTGTACCATTTTTACTCATTTCTTTTCTTTTTTTTTGGTTGAACAAAGATTCAGGTATATACAGAGTGCTCCAATTAAGTTGTTATCACATTTTTGTACAAGTGTAAAAATAACAGTTGCCTAGGAAACATGACAACAGCTAAAATTGAGTGCAAATATAGAGTACACAGTGTTGTCACACATCTGCTAAAAATAATTTATCACTGAAATAATTTTTGAAAAATTCAAACACTGCTACAACTAGATATCCATAATGTAAAATATGAAAATTTGAGTAAATAATGTGATTTAATGAACTTAACAAAATAAATTTATAGCTTCATATTGTGGAAAATATGACCGCAAGGATTTTCTAAAGATTTTTTCTTGTAAACTGTAGAAGCTTCTGAACAATGTACAGTTGCGGAATTAAAATTTCAGGCAGTATTTTTCTGTAACTTTAAAAAGATCACTGTAAACTACCTTTTACTGTCATCATGACTGACATTTGACAATTAAACTTACTTTTGTTGTTGTTAAAATTGTTAATCAAATAATTTGTCGGTCTTAGGAAATTTATTAATTGAACTAAGTGTCGCTTTGATCTGCTGCCTACCCGTTATTATGCCACAAATCACTATTTTTGAAAGTAAATAAATCAAAATGACATAAACATGACAAGAGTAAAAAATGAGGTTATTAATGTAAAGGTTGTTTTTGAGTTTACATTATGAAAATGACAATACTGACCGAAATTTTAATTCCGTAACTCTACCATTGAGTTGGCGCGCCACTTTTTGAGCGCCCTGTAAAAAAGAGAAGACAATAAAAGTAAAAAGACTTATGAAAATTTTCTTGTATTTTTACTTTTTATTTTAACTAGGATATTAAAATTAAAAAAATTAACCGTATTTTTTCTTCTAACAGTCTTTTTTTCATTATTTTTAATGCAAGATTTTTTTACAAATTCTAACAAAATCRAATTATTGGACCAATTTTTCAAGTGATATTAGAGTTTTAATGTTTACACTTGTTAGTCTTTCCTTTGTTTTTGTTACATAAAAAGCGCCAGGAAATTAATTCGAAAAAAAAWTTCAACTTGAGGTTTTATAATTCAATAAATTGTATAATGTACAATTTTGAATTTTAAATTATCTGAGACAAGATTCTAAACGTGTCGAATGCATTCAAAGAAATTAAAAAATACTTAATAAAAAAGTAGAGATTGAATGCTTGAAATTAAAATAACAAATAAATTTTTATTAAATATGCATTTAACATAATGTGAAGTAGATCACGACGAGAAAATAGAAAAATTTAAAAGAAAACAAAAATTAAAAATATTACTGAAAGCAAACCAAAACTTACAAATTTTTAAAATAAAAGTAGAAATAAACGAAAATAAAAGGAAAAAAAGATCTCTTAACTCAAAACAAAAATAGTTAYTTATGTATAAAGACGCTGAAGTCTTATTTTTCAGTACAATTGTGTGTTTAGTTGCCTAGGCGATAACCACGAAACAGGAAATAGTATATTATGTAACTAGAGGCATAAACGCCACTTTAGACATGAGTTTTATTAGGTACGAGTGAAGCGCAGCGGAGCGACTGTTTAATAAAACTAATGTCTAGTGAAGTTAATACACGTGTTACATACTATACTTTTTCTACGACCACTACAAAAAATTTACTTAAATTAAAAATTAAATTAAATGACAGAACGCTAACTTTAGACCGTGACTAATACGACAGTTGCTATTACCAACGTAACTAATACGCATATTAGTCACGGCTATTTGAAAACTATTTGAAGAATTAAAAACCAATATTTATAAACAAATACAGAATAGGAATAGGATTTGTCTTTATCTCATGTTTAGATGAAGACGATAATTTGACAACACTGTTCGCAAGCAACAACAAACAAAACTGTAGTATAATGAACTACTTCATTGCTGTTTTATACTCTTTACTGACAATTTTATGTAACTTTAGTGCCGATTTCGGAAAAATATTTTTGTAATTTGTCTCCATTTTGATTCTCTAATAGACACATTAAAGAACGGGACGTCATCATGTGCTATGTCTTAATAGTCAAAAGGCGACKAGATTAAATTTTGATTTTTAAAACTAAGACTATACACTATACCAAACGTGACAACAATCCCTAAATCGATTAAAGTAAAGATTTTTGTTTAAAAACGGCATACCTAAAGAGGGCAAATCACTAAAATAGTAAAAAAAAACTCGTTTTATAAGACCTTAAAGCGCTCATTTTGTAGCTACGCCACTCGTGTTTTAAACTCGAATTCGTGCTTCAAGACTGGTTTTATAAAATTTGTTTCTTAATATACTATTATAAAACAAATTTCTTGTGTTTGTTATTTTCAAGTTTTTAGTTTTCATAGTATTGACTGATTTTAATTAATTTAAAATTATCGATGACTCCAGAAAAAAAAATGCGTTTTAATTGGACACTCTGTCAAGCCTGAACCCTCGTCCGAGTTATTTTCTCGGGAATTATGATTATTATCCGAATTTTTTGCCTCCGTTAGACAAACACATAGTTTGACAAACCGTTCGCTGTGATGACCCTCGACCTGGCCAAGTCCGCCTTATTTCCCACAACAATAACGCTCTTCTCCTGCGTGTACCCCTCCCTCCAGAGGTAGTTGAGGGTCTCTTCAGCGTGCTGGAAGCTCGCCCTCGCCACTACAGAGTAGACYACGACGCAGGCATGTGGTTCGTAAGTACTCAGCGAATTTTCCACCTGAAAGGATTGTCATAAACACATCGAATTAGACCCAAGTTTATTAATAACGAGTTTCTGGATCGATTTTCAAAGTTCGTTTCCGAACGGCTTCCAACTCCCAKTGTATACATATTTAATGATACTCCACCCAACACGATGACTTTGCGAAATCCGACAGCGTCCATTATGTGCAAGAAAAATAATTGCGAGTGCACAGCGGAGGCTAAGTGAAAACGGGGGATCGATACTGTTTTTAGGACTATCATTAAAACTTGCGATAAGTGGCTCCAAGGGGAGGAAAAATCGTTTTTTGTGTTTTTAAACCAAATTGAAAATACGAGTAGACACCTTTCATCGCTCACTCCCTCAAATCAATAAGTCCAATCTCCTGTCATAGACAATATTGCTGAAAGAGGCTTTATATTCCGAAACGCCAATATTAGGTATATCGAACACAACAAATCTATGCGGATTTGAAGCCAGATCCGAAAGAAACTCCCGGCTTTCCCGGTAACCTTTTACGAGCCCTTTGAGGGACTCCCCCACCTCTGTTTCAATTTTGGTAACCGCTGACTAAATTTMGATTAAAATTAGAATTAAATTGTTTCAAATTCAACTACTCAGCAGGTGTTTAAGAGTTTACACCCGGAAAAACGCTCAAAAGCGGCAACATGTGTTTCCAATAAYGTTGTAGAGTCCCATTCAAGCGAAAAATAAAAAGTATTACTGAAGAGTTATCGATTTGTCATTAAAGATTTCTCGAGTTTGTCTCTTCTTTTATACAAAATAAAGGATTTTAGCTGATTGTCTCTCAAATGCGATTTGGGACAAGATAAAAGCATAAGATAC
>NW_025401063.1:4411523-4425578 GCF_015345945.1 Tribolium madens
AACTTTTAAAAATTAAATTTTTAATTTTTAATTTTGTAAAAATTTTAATAGCAACAAAGATGAGTGTTAATCTAGTTGAAATTATAAAAAAAATTAACTAGGGTGTGATTATTTTGTAAACTATGTTTAAACTATGTTTCACATTCGTGAAAAAATAGTCGCTGTAATTAACTCTACTAACAAATAGTGTAATTTTGATGCTTTTGGTCGATTTGAAATTTTTTGTCATTACGATTGACTGACAGAAAATAATCAGATAATTTCTTTTGAATGAATTTCTTAGAACTATCTGAATTAATTTGGAATTCCGGAAATTCAGTTGGAATTACAAAACTTATTTTGGAATTAATCTAAAAACAATGGATGAGAATTACTAGAATTTCAGTAAAAAGTTTTGGTAATTACTGGAATTCTTTTTTTTATTATTGGAAACAATTTTCTTTTAAAATTGCGTTAAATTGCTTACAACTATCGGAATCAACTTGGAACTACAGGAATTAATTTGGAAATGAAGGAAGTAATCTGAAAACAATGAATTTACGATGGATTTTCAAATTACTGGAATTTCTGTGGAATTGTTTTGGAACTGGAATTAGTTTTACATTGTTTTTCTTAATGGCCTTCCGTTTTTAGTTTTTGTATAATTTGCAGTGTCAATAGCCGATATTTGATTTTATTTTGTTGCAAAATATAATTGAAAAGTTTAGAACTAACATAAAAACTTTGCCAAAAATGTGTCCTAAAATAATTTTTATTTTAAAAAATTGTTTTAGAATATTTTTTATTTTAATTGATTTTTATTTAATCGTCTTTTTTAACTAAAACAAGCAGATCTTAACCTCTTTCCTTAAACTGAATTATGTACCTTCTTATTGGTTCTTTTTTCTTGTTTTAATTTGACTTTCTTCCAAAATTAGTCGATTTCATTTTTTTTGTAAAGAATTTTAGAATTTTTGTTTAATTATTGAGGAGACTCCAAAATAAAAAATGTGTTAGTTTTCTCACACATATTTTTCGTTTCAGCCGCCCATGTCGGTCCTCCCCACGCAAACTTTCTTAAGAGGGTTTTGTCCGACATAACTTCAGTTCGCTACAAAATTTCGAGTTTTCCCTTGAGGGCCCACAAAAGGTCTATCACACATTTTGCGCTCCTTTGTCGACTGTGTTTAACGTTTTTTCTTGCATCTGACTCCCCACTTATCCCTCAACTCTCCATACGCAAAAACCGTCTAGTTTTCCCCTCACAAATCGGATTTTGTGCAAGGTCAAGAGACTTATTTCAGAATTTTTCACTCACCGACATTTCAGACGACGGGTGATCTATAAAAATCATCTCTGATTCCTCGCCGTCGAGGAGGACCGAAACTGTTCTCTCTCCGAACTCGTCATCTGGAAATAATCAACTGGCATTAGTTTCAGGATTGTGAACACAACACTTGGGGATTTTTTCAGAAGTGGCCTGTTAATCTTTTTAAGCGGTACTTTTTGTCTTTTCCGTCATTAAAAGAATTTTCCGTAAGCGAATTTTCAAGCGACCACTTGAAAGAAAAGCGCCGTCATTTCATTTGCAAATTGGAGTGAATTTCCACCCCATTTCCACCTGAGGACTTTAAGAACTGCGGAAATCAGCGGACCGAAGTGACTTATTATTTAAATTATTATTTTTAGTTAATAGAAAATTCGTGTGRGAAACGACCGGGAAATTATAATCAAAAATAAATGTGAATATGTCATGAAATAATTCATACTACATTGTCTAATGGGAATACCCTGTTATAAATGACTCTTATTTGTTGAGACGTCTACAAATTTGATGCCATATTTACTTCACATGAAATACTGAACTTAATTCGGGGGAAAACACGAAAATCCATGCTGCGAAATTTAGTTTTATGAAAAAAAATTATTCCTAGCTTCTCTTCTTGTTGGCTTTTTTTWAATAATTTTTTTATGATTTATTTCATTAAATTCAAAACGAAACCTTTTCGTTTTTTCCTCTTTAATCGCACTTTCCAATGCCCACTATATCATCTTATTCAAACCCATAAAATTTTGCAAAATAACTCAAATTTTTGGTTGAAAACGGGCTAAATTTTCTAAATATTTTAGTTTTAATATGTTTCGGTGATTTTTAGGTATATATATTTTTTTTATTGAATTTGGTTATTTGTAGATTCAGTTTAGTTTATCAAAATTTGGCAAAAAAGTGAGTTCTTTGTTCCAAAAAGGAATTAAATTGTTAGGAAAAGCAAACAAAAATAATGTCACATGTGATATTATTTGGCGAATTTTGGGTGGCATGTTTCTATGAATTTTTCAAAGTAATAAGAAGTTTTTTGGACAAAAACGGGCAAAATCGTTTAAAAGAGATTAAAGCAACGTCACAATTGGTAATTTTATAAAATTTTAAATAATCAGCAAGTTTTTTAGTCAAAAAACAGCTGCATTGCTAAAACATGCAAAATAATGTTAATTTTAATATAATTTGAGTTTTTTAGGTTTGATCTGAAAAAAAAATTGTGATATAAGTAGTAAGTTTTTCTGTTAAAAATGAGCTAAATTGTTGTTGAACTAAACCGCTTAAAAACGAAGAAGTAGTTTGAAAAAGAGATATAATTTGGTTAGTTTTAGGTTCAATTTTAGAAAATTTTGTGATGTAAGTAAGTCTTTCGGTCAAATACAAGCTAAATTGTTGGAAGAAAGTTTTATTAATGTTTTGTTAGATATTTTTTTATGAATTTTTTTAATCAATCACAAGTTAAACGGGCTACAGTTATGCCAATTGTGACATAACTTGAATATTTTTGACAAAATTTTGTAAAAAATTAGTTTTTTGTCAAAAAAAGAAGTAAATCGTTCAAAGAAAGGTCAAAACAATTTAAATTTTAATTATTTATTTTATTATTTTTATGAAACTGCATAATAAGTGAGTTTTTTGTTCAAAAACAAGATAAGTCTTTTATTAGAAGTCAAAATAGAGTCAATTTTAGTGTGATTTTATTATTGTTTTACCATATTTGCATGAAATTTTGCGAAATTAGAGAGTTGCTTTTGTAAAAAGCAAGCTAAATCGCTTAAAACAGCCTAACATTGCGTCAGTTTCAACATGATTTGTTTTTAGGCTTATTTTGACAAAATTTTGAGGAATAATTGAGATTTGATTTGATGTTTTTTGGCTTTTTTAGCTAAATTTTGCGACATACTTGATACGTTTTAATTAAAAACGGGCTAGAAGTACATTATGTTAATAGTAGTAAAAGTGATGGTTTATCTGGCTAATCTGAACGTTTATTTTGCCGAACATAGTGGGAGTAAAGAGCAATTCTTAAATAACAAGTAAATGAACAAAATAATCAGGCTGCTTTTCAAGTAATGAAATCATAACAACACTTATAAACAAAGATCAGGCGTCAGTATCGGAATTTTTGTTGAGATTTTCGAAAGTGTTCATTTATTTAACTAGTGCAGTTAGTAGTGCAAAATGTCAAATTGTGATGATCTACAATGTACCCCTGTGAAAAACAGAAGAAAGAAACAACATTGATAAATGTCAATAATGTTATGGTAAAAGTAAAAACGCTTGGGCGCAAAAATAAAATTTTTTACTCCATGGCTGAAAGGTAAAACTTTTCTTGGGTACTTTTGTGACGTTTGCGGATAAAAATTATTTCAAGATTCTCTTCTTATTGTCTCTTTTTCTTATAATATTTTTAAAATGCGAAACGAAGTTTTTTCGTTTTTTGCCCTCTAATCCCTCTTTCCAACCCCATTATCCCAACTTACCCAAACTTGCGTCGTAAGTGTTCATGTATTCGGAGGTCATAAATTGCGATACGAGAGCAGTTTTCCCGACMCCCGAATCGCCCAACATCACCACTCGATACTTGGGCACTTCCATCTCTTCAGGAGAGCCCAGGGGGGTGGAATCGACGGTGTGATAGCCAGAACCACAGCAGGAACCATCGAAAGGCGAGCGCTCTCCAGACACGTTACTGGCTCTGAAACCGTAATTAACTTCTAAGTACTATATTTCTTTTCTGTCGAAATTAATTACATTTGCAAAAAAACGCCAGGAATTTCAAAAAATCACGTGAAATATTCCTGAAATTATCTCGTGAATTATTTATTTAGAAACTAAAATTTGTAAAGYTACCACCAGTAAAAATAATACAGGGTGTCCCAGCGAGTTGAAAAAGACCATTGCTGACCTTTGAATGCTAAAATTAAAAAATATATATATAGGACATTGATAGATACTAATCTAGTTCATCGCCTAAAATTATTTTCAACTATACAGGGTGCTACATTTTGGATGTCCGAATAGGGAATCTCCGAAACTAATATGTTTAGCCAAAAACGAGTGATACATTCTGGAGCTCATTTTTTGAGAAAATAATATTGCTTAAAACCGCATCTCGCTATCGTCTTTTGTTTTCGACTTATAGACAAAAATTGACATTTTGGCGAAATCTAAAAAAAATCATATCTTTGTTATTATAGAAGATACAGATTTGAAACAAAGACATTATAAGCCACTTTTTAACGAGGAACTTAATAATGTAGTTAACAATTTTTTTCAGTTATTGGTTTAGCGTAATAAGATAAACTTGTATTTTTTTTAATGAAAATCATAGGCGGCTATGGCAATTTCGAAAAGCTTATTTTTTTCTGATTTAAAAAATATATATTTGTAACAGAATATTTTTTTATAATTATACTTAAAAAATGAAATATATATTTTGTTTGATAATAGTTGGCCATGAAAAAACTATTTCACTCCAAATGTGTAAATAATAATCAATAAGAGTTTTGTGAACTGTAAAATAGATGAAAAAATAGATAAAATTATAAAAATTAAAAAAATACGATACGGTAGAAGTATTGAACAAATATGCAAGCGCCTCAGAACAAAATTATTACATATTTTAAAAAAATCCAAAAATAGGAAAAACAAATGTGTCAACAGTCAACACAATTAGAAAAAAACATTTTTTGATGGTCTAATGGAGGTAGGATAACGTTCCACATAGACGGAATTTGGGTATTTGAATAGTCATATCGTCATTTTTGTGTCATATAAAATATATTTTATTGAAGAATTAAAGCGGCTTTTTTTACAACACTCTGTGTCACTAGAAGTTGCAATGGTAATGTTAGCTTATTTMAAAACAAAGAAATGTTATTAGTCGCCAATAAGTTGATTTACGATTTATTTTGCATTTTTTTCATTATTTAGTACTTAGAAAACTCTTTCATTAGTGACACTGGTTGAATAATATAGTTTAAATCCTTTTAGTTGAAGWTGCAACATTTTTTCATGGCCAACTGCGAACAAAAATCAAAGATAATTTTTTGCTAAAAATGTATTATAATAATTTGTTACAAATATATATTTTTAGATAAGAAAAAAAACAAGCTTTTTGAATATGACATAATCATCTATGTTTCCCATTTAAAAAAATACAAATTTATTTTATTACGACAAAACAAACAACTGAAAAAATTGTTAACCACATTATTAAATTCTACGTAAAAAAGTGCCWGCATAATGTCTTCATTTCAAATCTGTTTCTTCTATAATAACGAAGATATAAATTTTTTTAGATTTCGCTGGAATGTCAATTCTTGTCTATAAGTCGAAAACAAAAGACGATAGCTGGATGCGGTTTTAACCAATATTATTTTCTCAAAAAATTAGCCCCAGAATGTATTACTCGTTTTTGGCTGAACCTCTTAGTTTCGGAGATTCCCTATTCGGACAGCGTGCCTCAAAAATAAGTTACAATACAAACTTGTGTTTTTTTTAAATGAAACACCATATGTTTTTGGATGTAGATTTTTATGACAATGTTTTATAAACTAAACTTTTATTGGTCGATTTTGCTTAGTTTTAAAAATAAGACGTTTTATTTGGCGAAAACATGCACTTTTTAAAAATTTATTACACAAGAACTAAGACATCTAGAGACATTTTTTTTACTACCGCAAAGAAGAAGATACAAGCTATAAGGTTGTAAAATTTTTTTAGTGTGTTGCATTTGCAAAGATACAAAAATGAAGGCGTTTGTTAAAAGTTCAATAACTTACAAAACTTAAATGGAACACCCTATTTATTGTTTTTTGCATTTAAAAGATTGTCTTTCTAAAATTATTTACTTTTATAATCAAAAACTAAAAAGATATTTAAAGTTAAACATAAAAAAATATTACTTTTGTTTCAGTAGCCAAAAAGTGCACAGTTGCACAAGAGATGGAAGAAATATCACTTAATAATCACATTTGTATTAAACTGAATCCATTATYCTTTATTTTACGTGTTAAATATTTTTTCATTTATCAATTCCAGACATTAAAAGTTAATTTTTTTAGATAGCCAATTTATCACAAAAATAAAAAAATAGAGGTGTTCCATTAAACTTTTTAAAGTTATTTAACTTTTAACAAACTTCTCAATTTATTAATCTTTACAAATGCAAAACACTAAAAAATTGCTAAATTTTTAATTTTGTACTTTCTTCTTAGCAGAAGAAAGAAAAAAAATGTTTTAGCTGTCTTAGTTTTTGTGTAATAAACTTTTAAAAAGTGCATGTTTCGTCAAAAAAACGTCTTATTTCTAAAACTAAGCGAAATCGACTAATAAAAGTTTAGCGTAAAAACATTGTTTTAAAAGGCTACATCCAAAAATGCAAAGAAATATACGGTGTTTCATTTAAAAAAACACAAGTTTGTATCGTAACTTATTTTTGGGACATGCTGTATGGTTAAAAATAATTTTAGGTGATGCACTAGATTAGTAGTAAAAGTCACTAATGGACTTTTTCAACTCGATGGGACATCCTGTATAATTTAATTTGGCAATATTGAATTATTTAAGTGAAATAAAATTGGGGCTGAAACGTTGCAACGCTTCCGCCGGCAATTAACCTGAAACCATGATATTCACGCATAGATTCATAACCGTCTAGTGATTTAATTAGAGCGAATTACACGGCTTTTATAACAGAAAGCTTCACATGAACAGGCTGTGAAACAGATAGCGTATAAAATCGATATATTGCTCCTGTTATTGAAAAAAAAGTCATTGCTGTTTATATTAAAACGAGCTTTGACATCCAATCACAAAACAAATTTTTGCACCTTGATGTTATTTCGAATTCATCTCTCACAAATTAAGTCGCTACCATTTCCATTAAAAATCGTAATTTTTTTCGTCGAGACTGAAAGATTGAGCAATTAACATTTCCTTTTTCCATTTTCTCGTTTTTCACCCTGGAGATACGACAGAAACGCGGATCTGGGTGCTAAGTGAACCGGTAATACACGGAAAATCATAAATTTTAAAACATATTTAATGAAATTTTTCTCTATCACACCAATAAAAATGCTAATTTACTAAGCCATTAAATATTGCGTGATTCAGTTTGCTATAAATAAAATTTTGTATTAAAATAATCCGTTATGAACCGAAATAAAAAAGGCAATTAAGACATTTTCGTTTAATCAAAACAAATATTTATTTGTGTTGTCAGCAGAATTTCCAGGTCACAAAAATCAAATATATTTTCCGAATTCATTATCTACAGTATGACCCCGGATTGAGTTTACAAGAGGAAAAAAAATTTGTATCTTTGATTTTACGCCAAAACTGCAAAGGAAAAAAGTTTTTGCTTTACTTAAAACCAGCAAACCTGTAATTAAAACGTCATTATTCTAACTCAGTAGAAAGAAAAGTTCATTTTTCTCTGCTTTTTAAGTCTTATCACATTGGCGGTATTAATTATTTGAAAACTGTATGTCACTTTGACAAATAAGTTTACGCAAGTTAAATAACAAAAATGTTTGTGAAAAACATAATTTTAATAAACAGCAACTCAAAGAAACAGCTTTAAGGTAAAAACCAGTCATTTTTAACAAGAACTATCATTATTTAATTAATAAATTAATTGTCAAAGTGACATATAGTTGTCAAATAATTAAAACCGCCAATGTGATAAGACTTAAAAAGCAGAGGAAAATTAAGTCCAAAATCAAGAGAAAAATGAACTTTTCTTTCTACTGAGTTAGAATAATGAAGTTTTAATTACAGATTACCTGGTTTCAAGTAAAGCAAAAACTTTTTTTCCTTTGCAGTTTTGGCGTAAAATCAAAGATAAAAAAAATTTCCTCTTGTAACATACGGGGACATACTGTATAAGAAAAGTGTTTTGTGGCTAGGGGGGAATAGGAAATGGGCACAGTACAGCAATTTAACAACTGTTCACATAATAGCATAATGTCACCGCAGTAATTAAGCTCTTTAATGATCCTAACTGTCATTATTATATTCCCTTAACAAATCGTGTTATGTCACACAATACACAATGGGAAACTAAACTCGATGTCATTAACACATTGCTTTTATTTAGACAGTTTTTTATTAAAGTTTTGGAAGGTTCAGTTTAATCAAAAAAATACAAAAATAGTATATCGTATATAAAGGGAGACAAATGCACAATTATTTTTGAGGTGCCGTACAAAATACCAAAAAAATAATAGCATTTTTCTCTAGTAGTATAATTATACAGGATGAGTCATTTATAATAAACCGATTTTCAGACGCAAAATTTAAATTATTAATTTTAAATCAAAGTGATTGTTGATATGTCATGCATTAAATTTGACAGTGTCAAAAATTCCACTTTTATTTCCCTTTGAATTCGAAATGTATTCAAACGACAAAAAAACTAACATGTACACCGTAGGAGTCCAAGCTATTAAAACTGTCAAAGCTATCGCAGATAGCTTCATAACTTTGAAAAGTTTCAAACAGTATATCAAGTAATGCATGGTCATCTGAGAATGTATTTAGGGTTGCGTCTGAAAATCGGCCAGGGTCTTTATTATACAGGGTGGTTTAGAAGTCTGAAAACGATTTTTTTCTAGGGAAACTATCAATTTTTTTGGCAAATAAATTTATAGATGTGCAATTGCAATTAAAATGCAATTAAACATTTTTTGAATATAAATCAATTGTTTATACTTACGAGATAAACATAGTAACAATTTTTTTTCTAGACAACGGACTTGTTACAAGAATTGTTTCTGTGCAAAAAAAATTTTTGTTAACCTTACACTTTTTGTTAAAAAAATGTTAGACTTAAAGTATTAAAGAATTTTTTTTGAATAAACCATCAGTTTTTTTTTTGGAAATAAATTAATTAATAAATTAATTAACGATGTGACTCAGCCCGTATACTATTTTTTTTTAATTTAAAAATTAGCACAAAATTAGCATACTTTGAAATCACACCATGTCAACAATAAAACAGTTTGTTGACAATGAGGTTAACAACGAGTCAAGAACAAACATTTTTGTAAAAATTTGTAAAAAGCGTTAAGCTGCAAGAATGCAGCTTCCAAAGCAATACAAAATTTACTCTAGAAGATAATACAGTATCAATTATGCGTTTAAAGTTTGGTGTTCAAGTAATAGTATATTACAACCGAGAGSGTAATTACATACCAGCGARGTTTGTATACTATTTGATTCACAATCACATTTTTTTAATAAAATATTTGTAATAAAATTTGCATTGATGCATTCATGTACAGTGTAAGGCTGTGGTAATAAATTCGATTTTTGACATTTGATGTTTCTCAATACTTTGATGTTACTCAATATGTACATAAATGTCAAAAAGAAATTCGGTTTTCCTAATTAAACAAACTTTTCAATCACTATAATTGTTGTTTATCAGTATTTGTGAAAGTGACAGTGAAATCACTGGACCAGAAAATCTGGTAACATTAACGTTGGCAATCCTGCATATTAATTTTTGAAATATTACTACCCATGGGATAAAATGACGAATTTTCAATAGTGATTGTGAAWAATTACTAGATTATATGCGAGGTGGGAAATGTGTCATTATCCTGAGGGCTCATACAGGGTGAATATAAAGTATAGGACCAAGCGTTTTTTTTAAGCATTTTTATATTAAAGTAATATAAAAACTGTGACCGTATTTTGAGAACGAAATTTTGTTTTGTTTTTGAGTTATGCGATTTCTTGTCAAAATTGCAATTTAAAAAAAATGAAAAAATTAAATATAAAGTAAAGCAAAACCTTCATAAGAAAGATGGATTTATAGTGGGTTGCCATTTAAAAAAAATAAAAATTTTGTAGAACTCGAAAACAAAAGAAAATTTCTAAAATTTTTATTTTTGATAAAACATCACATTATTATAGTTATTCTTCATCACTTAGTTTTTCCAAAAAATAAATAGTTTAAGCAAAAAACATTTAGTTCCATACTTTTTATTCACCTGGTAGATTGGATATAAAGTCCAACGGGTAATGAACATTTCCACCGAGGTTTGTATATTATTTTATTTACTATCACAATTTTTTAAATAAAAAATATCTGTTTTTCTCTCAAAGTAGATGCWTTGACATACTCGCTAAGCAAATAAATTAAGTTTTTAACATTTGATGGGTTCGTAACCTTAGTAATGCTTCCTAAATTACTTCCCGACTACGAGATGTAATCACAAATTTCCCAACCTCCTAAAGGTTTGTAACCTGTGATTGTGAATAAATTTTTTTTATAATAAGGATGACTTAGTAACGAGAGCAAATATTTGCTCTCGTCGTTAAGCTCATTTCTTTCTCTCTAGGGAGAGAATTTTGACTGTCACGGTTTTAACATCAGAAAAGTTGATTTCAACTTCAACAAGGCTTTTTATTTTAAAACCTCGCTTTCGCCGTTGGTTCGCTCGCCAAAAATCACCCTCTGCTAGCCCCAGTTATAATAAACGAGTGYCGTGGAGTTTGTTGACTTCCTATTAAAATCGCGTCACGTATGCGTGAGACTTAATGTAAATCGCATCATGTGGCGACAATTTAATCTTTTAAATCACGCGATTTTRTTCGTTTTTAAACGAGGGATGATTAATAAGGGTTGCAGCATCGGGTTTTAATTAACCGTTTTGTGCAAATATTGTTTTACGGGASAAAAGACAAGTCTCGTTAATTTTATTTGTTCCCAATTACGTTACTTTTCCGATACTTCCAAAGCTGTGATTGCCATTACTCAAGACAAACATGCATTTGACATTATGTAAATACGGAGAAAAATGACTGGCAGTGACGAGGGTGGTATTATTCAAACAAGGCTTTGCATTTGAATGTTATGAAAAGTCAAATTTGAATAATGGACACGAGGAAACGCTAAAAAGAATTATTTCAGMGATTTCCCGGCGCCTCCACCAATTTTGCGTGTTATTGTAGGCACTATCTCACCAAACTTCGATTTTATTTTATATTTATCAAATTATAAATGATAAAGTTTCAGTTTTKAAACTCTCAATTGATTGTTACTTTTAAAAAATTTTGCATCTTATTTCGGACTTTGTCTCACCTAACCGTTTTCGATTTTATTACATTTTTAATAAATAATAATAATGTTTCAGCTTTCAACTCTTTATTGATTTAGTTTTTTTTTAATTTTGCATTTCATTTTAACCCCAATCTGGTTTTATTTTTTTACAAATTTTCCATAAATAGTAAAGTTTCCGTTTTAACCCTCATCTCCATTGATTTTCTCTTTTTGAAAAATCCCAAAGCGAGCTAATTATCTACTGTTTATACACGAAACTAGTAAATACCGATCAGTGTCTTAATTAAACACCAAGTTTGTTGACGTCTTGGTTTAATTACAGCCTATTTTGATGTTCCTGAACCAAATAACAATATTTATTCAAATTTCTTGAGTGCCTAAATGAAGATATTTTGTATCTCTTGATTCTGGAAATGATAATAAATTACACAGTCGAGATACCGTTCTGCAAATCTCATTATTAACCGTATCGCTTGAATAGTGGTAGTTAGTTCAGTGGCGGCGCAAATTCGGTCAGATTAGGTAGATAATGTTTCAGTAAATCATATTTAGTGTTAGTCATGTGCGCAGCATTATTAAGGCTGGTCTTGTTTGCTATACGTGTCGTTATGAAATCAATAATTTCTTTATAACAATTTAAAAAAAACTGAAAGTGTTTTGATATCTGCAAATTTTGAAAAAAACTTTATTGAAATATGTGCTTTTTGAAGAATTATCATTTTATTTTTATACAAACAAAAGTATAAACCCGAATAAAACACTTGGAACATTTTCCACATAAAAAAATCTGCCATCAATACTGGAAAGATTTCCGAATACAGCTTTTCACTTCTCATAAGTTTTTTCGATAAGAGTGAATCGAATTCTAAATGAGGCAAAACCATTAAGTAATACGTATGTTATTTACGTAACTATTAGTTATTTATTGTGTATTAATAGTATATTACATAACGAGCACGGAAAGTGACAAATAACGCACAAGCGGGAAAGTTGCGCACGAGGCGTTAGCCGAGTGCAGGCAATACTGCGAGTGCATTAGACACTTTCCTGCAAGTTTCCTACGACCATCAATAATTTTTTTCTTACGAACATATTTTTTTCATAACGATTTATTTTTTTTAATGGATACAAAAAAAAAATACGTCAAATGAAAAAATACAAAACATTCGAGTGTGAATTGTGCGTTAGATTTCTAACACACAGTGCGAAAACAAATTGCACAGGTTTTCGACCTCGTACGATATTGCCAATTTTCGCGCATATGTAATTGTGCGTTATGATCTAGTTTCAATATGGTCGTAGGAAAAAAGCATTTTACTCACGCAAAAATTTTTAATCGCGAGGRCGTCAGTCTTAAATGGATAAAATGCGACTAAAACAGAATGGAATACAATGTTTTATCCACAATCAATCMCAAAATTATTCMAATTTAATTAAAAACAATTTAACATGTCAATGTTTCAACGAAACTTGGAAGTTGATTGTGGCATTCATGTTTTACTTACTTAACTTGGTGTAAATGTAAGAATATGAGTTTTAAAACTAACAACAWCTAACAAATTCTTTCGGTTTTATTCAAAAATACTTCATAAAGTATAACACACACGTGAGTTATGGGTTATAACTCACGTGTAGCTTAYAGACGTCATAATACGTTTGAAATCAGTATATAGTTAGTTATATCTTCATAATATGTTGATTGTGGACAAAGGTGCATTATGATACTCATAAATCAGACCCGTGACTTACCATAAATCACAGATCTGTCAACATTGTGTGATGTTGATTGCSAGAATTACACCCACACACTTATTATAAGTCACTGGTGAGTGACTTATCATAAACCACTGAACTCTCAGTATAATAAATATAAATTTTGTAGAAAGTGTTATAAAAGTGTTATAAAAAGTGCTATAAAAAAATCGTAGATAAAATGTCGTATTTGATCCTCACATAATGGYTTTGATTCACTCGGATGATTTATACACTTGCTGTTTGCAATTTTGATGGCTATGCATAATGGATTATGCTCATTATACAGGGTGTTCCGTTTCTATTGTTACAAATTTAAACAAGTGAGAGAATATTAAATTTTAAGACAAAATTTTCCTATGAACATGTATCAAAACATGTATCAAAATCTAAGCGAGCTACAACCCCTAAATGAGATGCGTTTTTAAAAGGGCTGCAGAATAGATAAAATTACAACGAATTCAAAGATCAGTTGTCGAAATTTTTAAACGGTAAAACGAATTTAATTTTTAATTTTTATCCTCTTAATCTGTAACACAAATTTTAAACTGATTTTGCTCTAAAACGGTAAGTTGTATCAAAAAGACCTCTTTTTTGTAAAAAAACTATAAAATGTACATATAATTTTGTGGCTGAAAGTGGCAACGATTCAAACTGGCAGATGAAACTTCAATTTTTTAGTCTTTGAATAATAATTTTAAATTTTGTGTGTAACAAGAAAAATATGAAAGGAGTATTGTGTTTGTTATTTTTCTGTAATTTTTAGTCCACCCGTAATCTTTTTTTAAAAAAAATATTTAAATTTTCGTTAAATTAAATTACACCGAATGCCTATATTCAGTTGATTTATCAACATATTCGCTACGTTTTGGTTCGATTTTATGCAAGTTTCACCTTGCAAGAAAAAGCCAAAATAATTAGGGTA
>NW_025401063.1:4426374-4431292 GCF_015345945.1 Tribolium madens
TGTAGAAAGTTTTCCGAAGGCATTTGAACACAGCTTTTCGCTTCTCATAAGTTGTTTCAAGAAGTRAATCAGTTTCTAAATGAAACAAAAACTTTTATTGAATATTAAAAAGAGTTTCAGAAACTATGGAAATCCTAATTAGTTTTTGATTAACTTGTTTTATGGTAAATTCTACATTAATTAGTTTCGCTGACTGTAATTTCYAACGCTAACGAGTAGATAGCAACAATCAAATGTTAAATTAAGTGAMATTACTAGTCGTAACTAGCCTAAAGGGCTCTAAATTAACCATTTAACCTTTAATTCCCTCTCAATTTGCAATCGTGTTAAACCCTTGTTTTAATGAATGTAAATGGGAAATAAACTACATAAAGCACATTCGAGTTTTCTAAATTCAATACTTCCAACAGTTTGATTCAAGCACAGTCACGTGACCCAATTGTCATGTCATAATTGTAACCGAAACTTTGAACAATTAACTGAATTTTGGTTTCAATGTCAAATGCTTGAAACTTCTCCCGTTTTAAGAGTTAGCTGATAATCAACTTACAAAGTCAAATGTGTGCCTCAGTCGTAATTCCTCTTATTTGGCTTTAATTATTCAACAAGTTGGAAGGCGATCAATCAAGTGCAGCTTTACCGCACCTCGAAAGGGTTATTACACCACTGAAGGGAAATAATGAAGGAAGTCCAGTCGCAGTTTGCGAAGTCGGGGAACCACAGAACGGTGAAGGCTGAAACTTGCCGATAAACGTGTCGCAAAACGGTTTTATTTGACACTTATTTTCCTATATTTATCTCGGAGATAAGGCGAGGGATTTTAGGACCGCATTTGTTCCGATAAGTGTCGGCGTAATCTAAGTTTGACACGGTGAGCGAAAATTTTGACTGAAATTTACTGTTTCAGATTTTTTCAGGTTGACAGTGCATTTGCGAAAGTGGGTCACGGCATCTAGAAATCAATCTCTTTTGCAAAGTTTGAGTGTAAAATCGTTTAATTAAGCACTTCTATGGTGCTATAAATAATGTAGACTCCACTTTATTGGCATAAAAGCAGCCACATAAAATTTTCACTTTTCAATAAACATTTCACAAGTAATTTGCCTAAAACCCTTTCTTGAATATTTCAAAAAGACATCAAGGGGATTGAGTGGTAAACACAAAATCAATAGAAACTTACTAATTAACGATCAATAGACTTATCTAGTTTATTCTTGTGACTTGTAAAGTTGTATTTAAGTTTCCATAATAATAATATAAGCTAGGGTCTTTTTTATTAATCCYGATACTAAAATCGCTAAATATGTTTGACAGACCTATAGTGGCTAACTTCTAATTCAAACATATTTTTTTATATACAGGGTGATTTCTGAAAAACGGCAGGCCCTGTAGAAAAAATCAAATGACTTCTAACATAGTATAAGCAGGCAAATTTGGAATTTTTCTAAATGTCATACTATATTTTAGGTTATATCAAATTTTCTAATTTTAAATGGGGTCACAATTTTTTTTAATTTTTGAAAGATATTAGTTTTTTTGTAACARACATCTGAAATATATGAAAATATTATTTTTACTAAAAATTATTGTTTAAATAAATTATCAAAGTCAAAAAATTGACGTTAGCATTAATCTTATTAAAAGTAAACAAAATAAATAAATAAGTAACAATAATAAATTAATTAAAAATAAATTAACACTAAATTAAATGTTTATCTAATTTGCTATAGCAAATTATTACTGTTATGTTTTATTAACAACTTGAAAAAATATTGGCAATATTTTGAATTGTATTGTATTAATCGACACCTTGCAACTAGGTTTTATTAACTTTTATTATTTTATTTCAACTTTGATAATTTTTTTAAACAAAATTTTTTAGTAGAGGTAGAACATATTGCGCTGTACCAAGAAAACTAATATCTTCCAAAATATAAAAAAAAATGTTGAGTCCTTGTTTAAAATTAGAAAGTTGAATATAACTCAAAACGTAGACATTTAGAAAAATTCTAAAATTGTTAGCTTATACTACATTAAAAGACATTTAATTGGCTTTTTTTCTTTTGAAATCGGGCTATAAATAAAAATTATACAGCGCTGGCCAAAATTACAAGTAAGATAAGATACCAGGAACATGGAAAAAATGTTTAAAAAATTCTGTTAAAAAAATTTGACATTTGTTTTTTGAAATTTGAAATTTTTTTATGTCTATTTACTGATACTGATGATCTTGTATATGTTTTTATATAATTATTTAGTAAAGGTACAAAAATTTTGCCAATAAAAGCCACAAATAACATTAAATAGAGTTACATTTTAGGATACAGCTTTCTTGTTTTCTCTTCTAATAGCCTGTAGCAAAAAAACTTGGAAAATTATTTTTCTAACAGAAATAAAGTCAAATGCAAAATTTAAACTCTCATAACTTCGAAATTTTTATAGATAATTTTTTTTAACATTTTTTCCATGTTCCTGGTATCTTACCTTACACGACATTTTTCTCTAGGGCCCAAATTCTGGCGCACCCTGTATGTTTTTTAAATTCTACTATTTTTTCACCTACTAAAAAATTAATCGCTTTTTCTGTTTTGTAAACAAAAATTAAATTAAGAACAATATAATAATTAAACAAGCAAAAACAGCAAATGAAATATAAAGAACTAAAAGGGAGGAACCAAAAGAAAAAAACTGAAAGAAATATGAGAAAATTCAAGTAATGTATTAGAAAAAAAATTGAAAAACAAAACATAAGTGAAGAAAAGAAAAAGATTGAAATAAAACAAAACAGAAAATAAATTAACAATAAGTAAAAAACATAAGAAGGTACAGAGGAAATCAACGAAGGAAGAGTAGAAAAAAAATTCAGTGAATATTAAATTGAAGAGTGAAAAATATTTTTTTCAGGGGCGCTAGTTTTGGCGCACCTTGTATAAAAAAAGATATTCAACTGGACAACTGGCAAAAACCCAGTAACCCAATAACTTAACCTAACCAATATTAATAATAAAATTTGACTATTATCATCGTTAAATTAATGAAAATGCACCATTATTTGTTTAGTTTTTTATGTAAATACGCGGTAAAATTAATTACTTTTAGTGCACAAAACTGATAAACGAAAATAAACATTTTACCTAACAAATTATAAAAAGCATTTTGATCGCATTTTTTCCATGTTTTCGTCGAAAAATCCGCGCTAATCCCGCCTGTTAATCTAATTGAAAATGCATCCGTCTTTGTCAGACTGTCAAACACCTGTTAGTCATGTGTACACGCTCCTGAAGTTGATTGGAATAACTCAAACAATGGATGATAGTCCCCTGCCATATAACTTGAAAATTAATTAAACATTTTCCATTCGGAGTAAAGTCAAATTAAACTACGTATCTCACACGAAAGTTGTCTAGTATAACTGCAAACACTATTCATGAAACAATTTTACAGATTTTAGCTGAAAAAAATTCAAAGAGCAATTCCCATACTTTCATGAAGTGTTGCAAACCCTTGCAAAATATTTAAATAAACTTAATTTCCCTCAAGGGAGAATCAATCTTCGGCGTAACACGTGAAAAACTGAAAACGTCAATATTCAGCCTGAAACTCGATACRAGCTATCGAACGTTTTCTCTAATTATTTACTTCTTAGACTATCAAGATATAATGGAAGTTGGGATGCAATAATTAACTTGATTTATGGCCAACTTCACAAAAAAATTTTGAGGGTTATTTGCCGCAAGCTGTAATTAATTATTGTCATATTTTGGTGTCTTTCATTGCAAAATCCAAGCAATTCAAAAGAAAATGTCACTTCTGGCACCGGATAATTTAAGAGAGCTTCCAGATTCTCGTTATTGTGTATGTTTTTTTCTTTTCATTTATTAAGCTGAATGAAATGACAGTTATGTAACTGGAATTCAGCCAAACAAGTCTGTAACTAATCTAAAACTCGTACACTTCTAATAGGAGAAGTTGTTTCAGTTTTTTTTTCACGATTTTACCTGAAAACTGAATTCAAGCGATTTTATCAGATCGAGGGTGAGAGATTAAACGTGAGCAAGCCCAAGGAGACGAAGTTTTCACAATTTTTGCTTTGCGAATTTACTTGTATTAATTTTAAAATAAGTCCTTAGAAATCGCCCCTTCGTGGAAATTTATTATTTCGCGGCGAGAAATCGATCAAGGATGGGTCTGAAATTCTGATAAAGCACGCAAAGACGACACGACCGTTTCTTTCACTTTGATGTAAAAATAAACTTGCGAAGAGATGAGATTTGTTAAAAAAATCACATTTGATGTTGTTCCAAGAAGCTCTCTGAATAGATGCTACTTTTTGCGATTTTGAAATTTTTCATGAAACGAATTGATAAAATAAATTAATTTTTGCAGCAAAGTCACTTTTTAATTAAGAGATATATTACGAGCTGGAAACCGACATTTCAGATTTAATATTTCAAAGGGAGGATAATCCCAATGGATCGACGGTGGAATAATTGTGGAAGTGTCTTAATTTCGCAAAATTCAACGTTCCGTTAGACGCACACATTCACTGACATAATCGGTTATCTTGTTTGCAATTTATCACACCTAATGGGTTTGAAGGAAATTAGAACAATTTTGGTTCGACAATTTGGCTTTGAGTCTTCAGACTTAAATTAATTTTTCTGTAGTAATGTGATTTCTCAAAACATGTTTCATTAATGTATGCTAATCTGATAAGAGCAACATCAAAGCTGGATAGAAATGTAATCCGGGTTTCCGTTAACATGAGCTTTATTCTTGTACACTATACAGGGTGTTCTGGCTAAACCCCACAGATGTGACAATGATATTTATCTAAATATTTGTATATTGCCATAGTCGGTTGACTATGACATACTTTTATTCTAATATCAGAAAATAGAATAAAAAAATATACAGG
>NW_025401063.1:4433032-4454063 GCF_015345945.1 Tribolium madens
ATGATCTTGTATATGTTTTTTTATAATTTTTCTCTGGGGCGCAAGTTCTGGCGCATCCTGTATAATAAGTTTAAATTGCTTTTCTAAAGAGTGTTTTTGTAACCTAGTGACTTATTTTTTCTTTTTCGAAAACTTTAAAATGGCAACATGGCATCACATACACTCTTATTATTGACATCACCTAAAGGTATTTTCCAGTATACAGCATGTCCCAAAGATGAATTGCAATATAAACTTTGTTTTTCAAATGAAACTAATTTTTTGTTAGTCGATTTGGCCTGATTTTTAATTTCTTTCTTTCTTAAAACAATGTTTTCAAAAATATAAATAAATATATAAAAATTTCGAAGTTATGAGAGTTTAAATTTTGCAATTTGTCTCTATTTCTATTGGAAAAATAATTTTTCAAGTTCTTTCGCTATAATTTTTATAGACAATTTCTTTTTAACATATTTTCCATGTTCCTGTTATCTTACTTTATATGGCATTTTTCTCTGGGGCGCAAGTTCTGGCGCACCCTACACAGTGAGCGGCAAAATTATAGAATAATCTCATTTATTAAAACTGAAAATATTTTGTTTTGGCCAAAAATGCTCGAACAGTTCATTTTTTTATAATTGTATAATTTATAACTGTTTTTCGTTTATATCAAAATTTATTAGCTTTCATACTTGAACGATTTTTTTTTCGAAAACTTTATGCAAGAGATTTAATATTTTGGTGTTGTCATTTTGAGAATTAAAAGATTTAGTCAAACTGACTAAAAAAATTGGGCTTACCATACACCAAAAAGTGTAAAATTTTTAATTAATTTAAGAACTGTGTATTTTTAAATAAGAAAATTGACCTGTTCGCTTGCCAGTTCGTGTATTTTTGCCAAAACAAAAGTTTTAATAAGACTATTACATATTTTTTTGCCTCTCACGTTATATATTAATTTAAAAAACAAAAGATTAAATAAAAAAGTAAAAATCATAAAAAGTAACTACATATAATTAGAGCAATTTTGTAATACTGTATTATAATATGAGATACACTTTTATAGTAAAAAACTTACACAAACGTGAAAAAATAATATCAAAAAATTATTTAATCAAGCATAGACTATAACAAATATCACATCAGTTTTTACTATTATTTAAATTTGGAATTATTTAGACGTGGAATTATTTGGAATTATTTTGAAGTATTTGTCAATAATGTCATGCGTTTAGGCGCGAAAACAGATTTTTCCTGCAAGGCTGAAAGGTAAAACTTTGACTTGCCATATTTAGTTATAAAAGTGTTCACTTTTGCGTTCTCCTRCTACAGAATGTAGGGTTTTGTATAGATGTCACGTATGGCCATCWGTAACGCTCGTTAACGTGTCGTTTTCCGMCCCTTTACTCACTACCATTCAGCGTGATTGTTGTTCACTTTAAAATCCGGAAAATCCGGGGAGCAAAATAGCAGTTTTGTTAAACGTTTCTACTTTTCGTCCATTAGAGACCGGAAAATGGCCAAATTTCAGCTTATATGAATATTTCGGGGCAATGAACTCGTCGTGATCKATTAAGTGGGTGTTTACGTCGGAATCGTCGAATAAATAATTCAGAGTGAATCGACCTTTGATCAAATTACWCGTAAAATTTCTCCAYCCCRGTAATCAAGCGCAGATTTCGCTTGAAATTTTTAACTTAAACGTAATCCATCAAGGCCTGACTTCTCAATTACCGGCCCGGATTTACATAAAATCCATACACCGCAAGTTTTATTCATGATGAGATTTTTTCGAGTCCAACATTGATTACCCAGTTTGCTCACACATCGAACATAATAATAYCGTTAAAAAATCCGGAGGCGGCGAACAACTCCAACCAAAGAATCCGACAAAAGAAAATAAAAAGATTTCGAGGGGGAATTTAATTACGAAACAAAACAGATCAAGTTTTGAAACGTTTCATTAATTTGCGATGTTTTCAAAGCTATTTTTACAGCGGACGGGAATTGTTCTGTTTTTTTCAAGAGTTCTTATTAATAATTCAAACAGGCCAAACAACTTAAAAATATTTTTTACAGATTCAATCTGAAAGTTTCAAGCCTCGCTGATTTCGCCTGAAAATCGCCTGAAACTATTGATTTTCTCAGTATTTACTTTATTGAAATTTGTTTCAACTAGTTTAGTAGTGTATTGGAAACAGGAAGTGTAACTAAAGGTTAAAGGTAACTCTTAGCTTTTAACTCTTAACTTTCAAATCTTAACTCTTAACCAGAAAATAAGAAAGCCCGATTTCCATCTAATTTAATGTGTCGGGCCCCAAATCGATATCGCAACCCGAAATAGACTATGTAAACATCGAGGACAATGCCTTTTAACGGAAAAATAAACACAGAGAAAATGGGCACAAAAGCCAATTCTTCATATCAGCGATAATCGCACTATTGGAGTTTCACTTTCGTGCCTGTTATCTCATAAAATCGACAGTTCTTGCAACCGGAAACTAAACGTTGCAATTGCAGGAAGTTTGTGTTTGTATCGTGGRGAGAAATTAATTCATGCTGTCACCGATAAAATAATCTTTTGAATTTTAATTGCTGCCGGATGAAACGACAATCAAAATTCAATTCATCGTCACACCCACGAATTCAACTTAAAATATTCTTAATAAAATTACTTCTTCGCAAGCTGGTTTTATTTTAATAAGTTCTGAAAAGGCTGAATTTTGCATTTTGAGTCCCAATTTGCACGAAATGAAATTCATACCAACTAAATCGAATCGGATGCAAATTTCGTCAAATCAGTTTTGAATAAATTAGAAAACAAGTTTAGTTGAGATTCGCTTTGTTTAGAACTTGCTGCAAGAAATAAATTTAATAGAAAAGTTTACTTGGACAACACACGGCTTAAACGAATTATAGTCCCTCAAGGTTGGGGTAAATACACAATTTTTGTTATTTTTCTCTCTATTGATTGGGGAGTCACAAAGTGTTAGCGTCGGGAAATAATTCCCAAAACTTACATCTTTTAAACCGATGAAATTCAATTTTCTGCACATTTAACTTCGATATTGGGTCGAGGGGATGSCAAAATCGACGTTAAATAAAAAATTGTTTATGAAGAAATAAAATAGAAATTTCAAAATAAAAATCCCAGATTCTTGTAATCGGATTAGGGGATTACTACTGTAATCATTTAATAGGGCCATGTAAGTCGCAATAGCACTACTCGGAATCTACTTCAGCAAATCCCAGAATCAATATTTTACAATTAGTTTAGAAATAGAAAACAAGTATGAAATCCCCATAGTTGTCCATAGCTAATTAGTGGAATTCAAGTATCCAATTAAGTGCGGCGAGGGACTGTTTAGCGACTTGTTGCTTGATAGATTTCGATTCAAATAAAAAAATTCAGGAAAAAAATTTTTGTTTCACGAGTAATGAAATTTTACGAGTTTTTCACCAAAATACAAGATTTAGGCTATTTATTTTCCTCCCACATGTTGCTTTACAACAGAATATTAAACTTGGAACTAGTTATATTATTCAAAGGTTTCATTATGTTTTTCTCGTTAACAAGTGATCTTGGATTTACGAGTATCAAGTAAATACATACATAATAACAATAAAACCAGGTCTTAAAGATAATCTTAATTAAATAAAATTTTATTCAAATTTGAGAATTAATTTCAGGGTTGCATGTCGAAACAGCATTTTTCAATTTTTTTCCAGCTAGCAAATTAGAAAATAACATGATGGTTATGTTAATACCGGTAATAAATTAGTGGTGTGGTAATACATAAAAATTTCGTTTGATTTGTGTGCTCCTTTCCCCACGTTGAAAACTTTATTAATCCCTTGGCTCGAAACAATACGTGGAAAATGATAAATCCCCATTAATCTTCCCTCTGGAATCATAATTTAAGCACCGCTCGGCCTACAGCAATCGATGAGTCGTGTTTTCAATAATTTTCGGTTCATTTTCGCGGCTTTGTTTCGCCGGCAAGGAAATCTCAGCCATTTCCCAAGAACCGGTTTTAATTCAGGAAAGCTATTGTTCGGCGAACAATGGGAATTTATACGTGGCATATTGTGCACCGAGGATAATGTAAATTGGTTATTTTCAAAGATAATTGCACACAYGAACGACGAAAATTGATTTTTTCGATGAATTTTCCGACAACTAATGGGAAATACGCGAAAGCAGATAGTGTTCGCGAGAGGAAAACAAAAAATTTCACTGAAATTGACGTGGTTTTTGCTTTGATGTGATTTTCTGACGCTTTTAACTGGAAAAATAAAGATAAAACTTGCAGGTCGGTCGAGGATTACAATATTTTTATTTTTACAGAAAATGTTTGTAGAAACGGACAAAAAACTCGCTGCATTTGCAACACAAAGAATAATAAAATAATATACTTTGATAAGAAAACCTTTTGTTTATGTAATGTAATATAAGATCTGGTAAAAAAGCCGCCAAAGTTTAAAAAAGTTGAAGTTATATCCCGGCGCATCCACCATTTTGGTCAGTTTTATGAAAATAATTCTAAGTAAAAATTAACAGAAGTAAAACTTAGAGATAAATTTGTATRGATTTAAAAACATGCTGCATTTTTTGACAAAATAAATGATTTTCTCTGCCACGAACGAGATAAATCGTTCGAGGAAAGCACAAATACCGTCAATTACGATATAATTTTGAGAGTTTTAATCATATTTATCACAATTTGTAGGATTCTTAATTTTTTCTGATAAAAATGAGCTAAATTGCTTGAAATAGGTAGGATAAAATGACGTCTATTTTCAGTTTTGCCSATGTTTTGCCGCAATTTACAAAATTAAAAAAATAGAGACCGTTTTTAGGTCCCGAATTGTCAAAAATTTGTGCTTTATAACTCTTACAGGCTCTTAATAGAGTTAAAACCTATTAAGATAAACATTTTACTTGATGTTCTAATATTTTACAGTAAAAAAGCTCTCATGCTTTGCTCTTATGCTTATGCTCTCTTATTATGCTTTTTAGAATTAAAATATAGAATTAAAAAAAAATGTTTTTACTACATTTTATGCACTTTTAGACCCTTTGAAGTGCATTTCGATCAATTTTGAAGTTTTCAATTTTGAGATTTYTGACATTTTTCGATTTTCGGTACCCGCGGCAGTCTATTTTTTTCCTCATTTTTCGCCCTGTTAAATAATAATAATTTGGTGGTTTTTTGAGCATGTTTTTATAAAATGTTGCAAAATTTCTGAATTTTTTTATTCAAAATTGTGCTAAATTGTTTAAAACTGCTAAAGCAATATTAAGTATGTCATAATTTGGTTATTTTTATCGAAATTTTGCAAAAAACAAGTTTTCGTCCAAAAACAAAGTAAACTTTTCAAAAGAGATCAAAACAACGTAAATTTTATTGTTGTTTTTAAATTCAGTTTGACAATATTTTTCGAAAAAAAAAAGAAAAAGAGTGATAAAGTAAATCGTTCGAAAGACGTCAAAATAAATTTTTATAAAATTTTGCAAAATATTTTTTTTTTGTTCAAAAACAATGAATCATTTGAAAAAGGTCAATATAAAGACGATTTTTATAAATTTGTTTTTTACGACTATTTTGACAACATTTCAAAAAATTTGTAAGTTTTAGATTTCATTTGATGTTTTTTTACAAAATTTTGAACATAATAAGAGAATTTTATGGTTCAAAATGAGCTAAATCGTTTAAAAGAGGTCAAAATCATTCATTATTAGAAACTTTGCTTATTATTTTTAGACTCATTTTGACGAAACTTTGCGAAAGAAATAATTTTTCGAAAAATAACGTCAATTTTAGTAGTTTTTAAATTTTGTTGAGCTAGTTTTTAAAACAAAAATCAGCGGAAATAAGACTTGGATATGTGTTTAAAGACATAAATTTAAAAATAGCAACAATTTAGAAAAAAAATTCATTAATTGAAAAAAACGATTTGTAAAGATTTTTGGGAAAACTGTTCTCCAATGTTCTAGTTTGATAATAACTTTTTAACTCAGTGATGTAATTAGAGAAACGCATACTTAAAAAAAATAAAAATAATTTGGTTATTTTTCACGAAATTTTGCAAAAAAGACGGGTTTTTGTCCAAAAACAAAGTAACATTTTCAAAAGTCGTCAAAACAACCACAATTTTAATAATTTTTATGAAATTGCATAATTAAGTAAGTTTTTCGTTCAAAAATAAGATAATTCGTTTGAAAAAATTCAAAATAAAGTCAATTTTTATATAATRTWACTAATTTTTTACCATATCTGTATACAGTTATACGAAATTAGAGAGATTTTTTGTCATATTCAAGCTAAATCGTTTAAAACGGCCTAATATTGCGTCAGTTTCGACATGATTTGCTTTTAGGCTTATTTTGACAGCATTTCAAAGACATAATTATTTATTCTTCGACACTGTCAAAATTTACGGTTTTTCTCCCGTGTAAGGAAGTTTTGACAACTGTTTGGCATTTCTCAATATGAAATTTCAGATTATTTTTAACAGATTTAAAGCAAGTTTAAGTCTTGTTGCCTCTAATTCGAAGAATAAAATGTTGTATTCAACTCGCCTGAGTGTAAATCGGACGCTTTATTCCATCTCGTTACACTCGTGGTTTAAAAATCCACTCGGTGAAATAATGCGTCCGATTTACAATCAAACTCGTCGAATAAATAACTATTTTTATTTAATTTGATGTTTTTTAAACTTATTTTAACGAAATTTTGCTCAAAAGCGAGCAAAATAGTTTGAAAGAGGTCAAAATTATTTATTGTTAAGTAATTTGCTTATTATTTTTATCTCATTTTACCGAAACCTTGCAAAAGAACATCAATTTTAATAGATTTGTTGGTTTTTAGACTTTATTGAACAATTTTTGTATATAAAGATCAGAGGAAATAAGACCACGAGATCTCTTTAAAGACATAAATTTAAAAATTGCAACGATAAAAAATTTCATCAAATGAAAAAAAAACATTTGTAAAGATTTTTTGGAAAAACTGTTCTCCAATGTTTGAGTTTGGTAATAACTTTTCCACACAGTGATGTAATTAAAGGAACGCAAACTTAAAAAAAATAAAATATAAGAATGTTAAAGTTTATGAAAAAATGTAGAATGAAAACACTCAAAGACGTAAATCGCAAATAACTTTTTTTTATGGTTAAGGGAAACAAACGTATTAAAAGTATCACCAACACAAAAATAAAATCGATTTGCAAGGAGAAAAAAACATTATCATTTTAGTTCATTCTACGATTTTGAGCAACTTTGTATAAAACATAATAATARTTTGCACTTGCACTTGCACATCACTAGATGTAGATTGCAGTGTTATTTCTCAGAAAGCGGAACTGCAAAAAGGTAAACAATAACAAACCCCAGCGGTAAAGTTTCCATTCACTGAAGTAATGTTCTTATTCCTCACACTCCCAATGAGCTTTCTAAATGTTCAGCCGTTTGATTCACTCGCAATTTGCGCTGAAACTGAAATAAAATTTTGTTGATCGACGAATCAAAAAAGAATTCATGTGTTTGATYAAAGCACAAATTAAATCAGCAATCCCKATTTTATCGCACAATGAATACGTTTCATTTCACTTTGTAATGAAACACCGCGGTCGCCAGTGGCGTCGGCACGAATCCTCCATCCGGGGTTATTACAAGGGTCAGTCCTGCCGCAGGGTTTAATTTAAACATGAATTAATCATGCGTTTCCGCCCAGATAAGCTCTTATTTTAATAAACATTTTCTTGGGTTCGTTTACCCGGAAAATTTTTACAAGTGCGAATTCGCTGACCTCGTTTGTTGTGGCGGCAGGTAGTTGGGAATGTGGGCCAAGGCGAGCACATCGAGAGTGGCTCCAATTAATTACAGGACGCTGGAAGGCCTTAAAAGTTTTATTYGCTTCAGGGATCAGACTCGAGACTCACTCTTACCTTTGGGTAATTACCTCGCCTGGGCACGCTTCGAGATCGGGAAAAAAATACTAGCTTCTTAGAAAAAAGGCTTGTAGATACTTGTAAATTCCAGGGAGAGTTAGATTAATCTGATTAATACACCTAAAGATGTCGAAGGTCCTTTTTTACATTCACGACTTGTCTTGGAAGCGAAACGAAAGCTCTTTCATTTATTTTTARSCAACTTTCAATGTTGAAGCTTGTAGATCTTGTAGGTCGGATTACAGGTTCGGGTTTGTTTGTACTTCAACCTACATGTGTGTCTAATTGAGTGTTCAAATTCCAAAGATCGAATTATGCGCCATGTCTCATTGTGATTACTTGAAACCGCTTATTCAGTAACATTCGTATCACACAACAAACTTCATTTTGTTGCTTGATATAAAGCATCCACATCTGCTTCATAGTCTTTRTAATACAACAGTGTCGTATGTTGTGTCACAATTTACACAAAGATTAATTGATAATATCAGTTTTCAGGTATAATGCTCAGTGGCAATATTATAATTTAAATGTTTTTTGAAAAGGTTGAAACTCACAAAATTGATATTGTTTTGACCTCTTTCAAGAGATTGTGTTCGTTTTTGATCAAAAAATTCGTTAAAATAAGCTTAAAACACATCAAATTAAATCATAAATTCAATTATTTCTTCGAAATGTGGTCAAAATAAGCCTAAAAACAATAGAAATAACACTGCAATCAACATCTAGTGATCTGCAAGTGTATGTAAGTATTACGTTATACAAAGCTGCTCAAAATTATAGAATGGACTAAAATGGTAATGATTTTTTCTTCTTGCAAATGTTTTATTTTCTTCAATCGACTTTATTTTTGTTTTGGGATACTTTTAAAACGTTTGTTTTCTTTAAGGAAAAAACTATTTGTGGTTTACGCTTTTGAGTGTTTTTATTCTACTTTTTAATAAACTTTAACATTCTTATATTAGTATTTTTTTAAACTTGCGTTCCTCTAATTACATCACTGTGTGAAAAAATTCTAATCAAACTAAAACATTGGAGAACAGTTTTCCCAAAAAATGTTTACAAATCGTTTTTTTTTTCATTTGATAAAGAATTTTATAAATCGTTGCTATTTTTAAATTTATGTCTTTAGACAGATCTCCAAGCCATAGGCTGATTCTTATTTTGAAAAATTGCTCAAAAAAGTCTAAAAACTACCGAATCTATTAAAATTGACGTTATTTTCAAAAAAGTTACTTCTTTCGCAAAGTTTCGGCAAAATAAGCTTAAAAATAACAAGCAAATTATTTAATAATGAATTTTGACCTCTTTCAAACAATTTTGCTCGTTTTTGATATAAAAATTCACTTTTATTGCAAAATTTCGTTAAAATAAGCCTTAAAAAACAGAAATTAAATTAATGATAATGAATGATAAACCAGTCGTTATACTCGTAGTTTAAAAATCCAATCGGTGAAATAAAGGGTCCGATTTACACTCAAACTCGTAAAAAAAATAACTATTATTTTGACTTCTTTCAAACTAATTGTCTTATTTTAACAAAAAACTTACTAATTTCATAAAAATAATTATTTACGATGTTTTGACCTCTTTTGAAAAATTTTGTCAAAAATAACCAAATTATGTTATAATTAGCATTACTGTATGAGATTTAAGCAATTTAACTTATGTTTGACTAAACAATTTCATTAAATAAATTTGATAAAAATATGCCTAAAAAAACATTACTTTGACTTTTTTATATTTATCTCGTTTTTGACCAAAAAATTTACTTACATCACAAAATTTTCTTAAATCGAACCTAAAAATAACCAAGTTATGTCAAAATTGATGTTATTTCAGCATGTTTTAAGCAATTTATCTACTTTTGGATTAGAAAATTCATTCATTCTGCAAAATTTTATATTTTTCAAACTATTTACTTCGTTTTTGTACAATCAACTCACTTTTTTGCCATATTTTATCAAACTGAGCTTGGAAGTAACCAAATTATGTTATAATTAACGTTTTAAGCAATTTAGTTTTTATATGACTAAAAAACTCATTAATTACGCAAAATTTGACCTAAAAATCTAATATCATAATTAACATTACTTTAACCTCTTTAAAACGAAATTATTGCTCCTTTTTAACCGAAAAATTTACTACTTTTGTCGAATTAAACCTAAAAAAGCCACCTTATATCAATTAACATTATTTTACTTGTTTTAAGCAGTTTGGCTGTTTTTGACTAAAAAATTCACTAATTCTTCAAAATTTTAAAAAAATATGCCAAAAAATTACCAATTTTTATCGACAATGACTTTGCTTTCATCTCTTTTAAAGGACTTTGCTTATTTTTGTTTAGAAAACGTACTTATTTTCCAAAATTTTATAAAAACATGCCTAAAATTCATCAAATCATTTGAAATCTGACGTTATTTTTGTCTCTTTCAAACGATTTAGTACCTTTTTGGAATAAAAAACTCACTTTTTGCAAAATTTTGTTAGACTGTGTCAAAAACAATCAAATTATGTCACAATTAACATTACTGTAGCCTGTTACAGCGATTTATTTTGTGTGTGACTAAAAATTGAGCAAAATCCGACAAAAATATTTGCCTAAAAATCACCAAAACATATTAAAATTGAAATATTTTGAACTATTTAGCTTGTTTTCAACTAAAAAATTGACTTATTTTGCAAAATTTTATGAAAACATGCGCAGAAACCTTCGAATTATATCAAATTGTGACATAATTTTTTCCCTTTCAAACGATTTATATATCTAATTTTTTGAGAAAAAACTCATTTATTTCGCAAACTTTCGGTAAAATCAGTCTAAAAACTACCAAATAATATAATTGACAACGTTGTTTTTGACTGAAAAACTCACTTAGGTATTTTTAAAAGTTTTTTTTCACTAATTTTTATTAAAAAAATTACATGAAACTAAATAACATAATTTTGCAATAGAAAAATGGTGGATGCGCCGTATAATAACTAAAATGTTACTCGAAATATTTATTATAAAAACATAATAAAATTTTACATTAATCTAGAATTATAAGGGATCTTTTATAATAAGCTATTGTATTATTTAACTTGTTTTTAAACTGCAAGACAATGATATACGAGTCTTATTTTTCAAATTCCCGTTAATAAAAATATAAAGTCGATTCAGTACTACGACTCATAATTATATTAATATCACCGATAAAATCCCTCCTCATTAAATTCGCCAGTTATCGAAAAGTAATTCATCATTTATAATAATCAAACAAAAACTCTTTCAATATTGTTTATTCAAAATTATTAACACTAACAACCCCGTTTGGTAAATTCAAACTCTACATAAATTTATTATTAATAAGCACATTAAACGTCAATTTCGTGAGTTAAATTGGTTACTTTTTCAGATAGCAATTTTCAATTTGATTTAACATAAAAGCGTGCAACACACGTGTCTATTCACCAAGAAAATCAATACAAACAACTAACACAACGATAACAGGGTATTAATACTAAAGCACTCTGTTGTTAATATTTTTCGCGCAGAAAGCTCAAGTTGGATTACAATACTTGTAAGCAAGTTTTCGTCTTTGCAAAGGCTAGRATCTCATTTAACWCAATTTGTATTTGCGAAGTGTGTAAATCAGCTTCCACATACAAACTCCACTACTCTAATTCCGATTATCTCCCTGTACTTAGTCCCACTTTCGCCRAGTTAACATCCCTCAATCCACATGTTCTTTTCACTGTTGACTCGCTGCATCACACATCAAAGTGTCTCAAGCAAACACATGATTGTGATGTTTTATAATTGCAAGAAGTAAAACATTGCCTGTAATTAAACTCAGACAGCTGACGCGTTTGCGTGACATTCAAGTGGCTTTGTTCTCAATAAAATTACTCAACAAGATTAATCGAGAAAAAACCGTGACATTCACTAATTACAATTATTATTAATTGAGAGGGTTTGGAAGGGTCTAAGCTTCAGTAAAAGAAGATTATTTACCATAAACACGACCCCAAACTTAATTTAATAGACCCTTGAGGAATTTAGTGACCGGATAAAGCCTTTGCGAACTTTAGAACTCCATAAAACTACTTCCAGAACTTAGTGTCACAAGTTGGAGGCAATTACAATTTTCAATTCAGTTTCATGGTGCTTTTTTATTTCCATAAATCAATTTTGAAAACAGCAGCTCGTTGTCCTGAAACCTRAAACCTTTGTCCAGGTGCACAAACAGGAAAACGCAAACATCCCCATTAATTAAATTTGATCAACCGCAACTCTCCGGAAATGCCATGAAAAACTCCTTACCTGCTAGCCGTGGAGTTGACACTGGTGTTGGATCGAGACCGACGATTAATAATAGAATCACCGCAATTGACTACGCCCCCTTTGTTCGTAATGCTGAAAGTCCTAAGTCTGTAGAGATCATCGCTRAGTCGGGGGTTGTAAGCCTTTTCCGGTAACGAGCAAACCCTGGGCCGTATGTGGTCTGGAACTGAATAATTGAAATTTTACAGGTTAGAGAAATTTCAGACATTTTCAGTTTCAACAGTGTTACCGTGCCACTGGTTTCAAACATATTTATTTTTAATGTCAGTGAATTGCCCAAATGAAACAAGCTTTCAAGTTTTACGAATTATTAATTAATTAATTAATTTCATACATGTTCAGTTTTTTGCTTAATAATTTTTGAAATGMCCAAATGAAACAAACACTCAAGTTTTATATACAAATTATAAAAAAATACAGATAGAGAAATTTCAGACATTTTCAATTTTATGTTTTTTTTTCATTGTACAACTGAAACAACTTTTTTAAGTCTTACGATAAATTTTTAAGAAAAACTACAGAATTTTCAGATTCAGATGTTTTCAGTTTCATGCCTATTATTTTTTTTTATTGTCGGGAATTGCAAAGCTGAAACAATTGTCCAAGTTTTACAAATTATTAAAAAAAACTACAGGTGAGAGAAATTTGCATTTTGAGTTTTATGCCTATTAATTTTTCTTTAATGTCCATGAATTGCACAACTGAAACAAGCTTTCAAGTTTAACAATTTATTTAAAAAAATTACAGATTGGAGAAATTTCAAGCATTTTCAGTTTCATTCGTATTATTTTTTTATTGTAAAGAATTGTAAAACTGAAACAATAAATAAGCTTTAAACAATTATTATATATTAAAAAAATATAAAAAATTATAAAAAAATACAGATTAGAGAAATTTCAGGCATTTTCATTTTTTTTTCGTTGTCAGTGAATTGCCCAACTGAAACAACCTTCCAAGTTTTACGAACTATTAAGTAGAATTTACAGATTACAGAAATTTTATACATTTTCAGTTTTTTGCTTAATAATTTTTGAAATGCCCAAATGAAACCAACACTCAAGTTTTATATAGGAATTATAAAAAAGTACAGATTAGAGAAATTGCAGACATTTTCAGTTTCATGATCATTCAATTTTTTTTTATAGTCAGTGAATGCACAACTGAAATAACTTTTTAAGTTTTACTATGAATTATTAAAAAAAATACAGATTATAGAAATTTCAGACATTGTCAGTTTCATGGCTATTAATTTTGTTCATTGTCAGGAATTGCAAAACTGAAACAATTTTTCATGTTTTAGGAGTTATAAAAAAGTGCAGATTAGAGATATTTCAGACGTTTTCAGTTTCATTCTTATTAATGTTTTTTCCATTGTCAGTGAATTACCCAACTGAAACAACCTTCCAAGTTTTACGAATTATTAAAAAAAAAATACAAATCAGAGAAATTTCAGACATTTTGAGTTTCATGCCTATTAATTTTTCTTTGATGTCCATGAATTGCTCAACTGAAACACGCTTTCAAATTTTACAATTTATTTAAAAAAAATTACAGACTAAAGAAATTTCAGGCATTTTCAGTTTCATGCCTATTAATTTTTCTTTGATGTCCATGAATTGCTCAACTGAAACACGCTTTCAAATTTTACAATTTATTTAAAAAAAATTACAGACTAAAGAAATTTCAGGCATTTTCAGTTTCATGCCTATTAATTTTTTTTTCATTGTCAGTGAATTGCTCAACTGAGACAACCTTTCAAATTTTACGAATTATTCAAAAAATTTCAGACATTTTCAGCTTCGTGCCTATTAATTCTTCTTTAATATCAGTGAATTGCCCAACTGACAAAAGCTTTCAAGTTTTACGAATTATTAAAAAGAATTTACAGGTTATAAAAATTTCATACATATTCAGTTTTTTGCTTAATAATTTTTGAAATGTGTAAATGAAACAAGCACTCAAGTTTTATATACCAGAAATTATAAAAAAATACAGATTAGAGAAATTTCAGACATTTTCAGTTTCATGTCAGTGAAATGCACAACTGAAACAACTGTTTTAAGTTTCATGATGAATTATAAAAAATGAAGATTTTAGAAATTTCAGACATTGTCAGTTTCATGGCTATTAATTTTTTTCATTGTCAGGAATTGCAAAACTGAAACAATTTTTCAAGTTTTAGGAGTTATAAAAAAGTGCAGATTAGAGATATTTCAGACATTTTCAGTTTTATTCTTATTAATGTTTTTCCATTATCCGTGAATTATCCAACAGAAACAACCTTCCCAGTTTTACGAATTACTAAAAAAAATTACAAATCAAAGAAATTTCAGACACTTTGAGTTTCATGCTTATTAATTTTTTTTTCATTGTCAGTGAATTGCCCAACTAAAACAACCTTTCAAGTTTTAGGAATTATTAAAAAGAATTTACAGGTTATAAAAATTTCATACATATTCAGTTTTTTGCTTAATAATTTTTGAAATGTCCAAATGACACAAATACTCAAGTTTTATATAGATACCTAGGAATTCAGATTAGAGAAATTTCAGACACTTTCAGTTTCATGTCAGTGAAATGCACAACTGAAACAACTTTTTTAAGTTTCATGATGAATTATAAAAAAATAGAGATTATAGAAATTTCAGACATTTGCAGTTTCATGGCTATTAATGTTTCTCATTGTCAAGAATTGCAAAACTGAAACAATTTTTCAAGTTTTAAGAGTTATAAAAAAGTGCAGATTAGAGATATTTCAGACATTTTCAATTTCATTCTTATTAATGTTTTTTCCATTGTCAGTAAACTAATTACCCAACAGAAACAACCTTCCAAGTTTTACGAATTATTAAAAAAATTTTACAAATCAAAGAAATTTCAGACATTTTGAGTTTCATGCCTATTAATTTTTATTTTCATTTCAAATTTAACGAATTATTAAAAATATTTCAGACATTTTCAGTTTTATGCCTATTAATTTTTATTTCCATTGTCAGTGAATTACCCAAACGAAACAACCTTTCGAGTTTTATAAATAATTAGTCGCTGTTTTCAGGCACTCAGAACATCAAAAAAGACGAGTAATTCGTAATTTCAGTTGCAACAGCATCTTTTATTGTTTTACTCGAATAACGCCTGTTTGGAAGCAGACAGAATTGCAAATAAACTCCGAGCGAATCAAATGTCACTCTCCTGTTAATTCTTTATAAGTTTATTGATCGCTGTTTCGAGTTTCGTTCAAAATTCATAAAAAATTCAATTTGTTTTAATTTTTTTTGTTGAAATGAAAACGCAAGTTATGCCGTTTAGCACGGCCGCATTCTTGACACGTCCTTTATGAGATCAGTGATTTCATGCTGTGTAGAATCACCGGTGATGGTCTATTCCACAAACAGCCCCTGTTTGCCCCCACATTTTCCACTTGAAAGAGCCCCGAGTGCGGCCAAATAAAAATAATTCAATTTCGACGTTCAAATTAGCTCTTCTAACATGACGAGACGATTACGCCATAATGTGGAATCGTTGAAATTAATTAAAAGCTTCACGATGGAAACAAAAACCGCTAATTTTGGTGTTTWAGTCAATTTGGGGGAATTACCAAGTCGTTCAAGTGGTTCCCTAATTATTATTAAACTTTGACGATTGAGGGTTTTTAAAGGTGAAACTCGCGGAAAGGTCACACGGAGGTGTGCAAATTTCACGCCAAGGTTAGGGAAAATCGAGAAAATTGGAGTTTGGAGACAATTTTCTATCAGGTGTTGTGCACGTTTACTTTGCAGAATGAGAGTGTTCATATTTGATTTCTCACTATTTGGTGCACAAGTAACTGAATTTTCGATGATTTTCTACAAAAAGATTCACTGTGAAACGCGCCTACATGTGTTCATCGAGGTTTTTTTGTTAAAAATCGAATCTGGAACATTGGAAGCTATCACAATTCCAGCAGTCCACTTTTTCCAATGTCCGACTCATCCATTTGCAATTACTGATAAAAAGTTCAACAATGGCTTTCTATTTCATTGTATTGAAGATTTTTTATTCAAGGGTCACTCACCAATTTTCATTATCTGTCATTCGTTCACCCTGATTTATTTTCTCCCAATTCTATTGAACTCTGCCATGAAAGCGCAAAAAAGACTGATATTTTTTAATCATTGCTGAAAGCCATATAAAGTGGAAATTATGTACATTAAACTCGAATCTACAACTTTTATATAAAAAAAATACACAAACAGAAATTTTAGAAAACTAGTCAAAATTAAATAAAAAGGATACAAAAAACAAATATTATAGAAAAGAGCGGAGGAAAAAAGTAGCCAAGAAATTAACAACAATAAAGAAGAAGAAAGAAATAAAAATCACGTACCCATCAAATAACGGAAAAAGTCAAGAAAGAAAACAATCAAAAAATAAGAAAAAAAATGTTACAACAAATATGTATTAAAAGATCAACAAAGAAAAACAATAAGAAGTTTCACATTCTCACAAATCAARTGGAATTTTGAACATTGTTACAATCTCGAATTTTCAATTTTTCAAAAAACCAGCTAAATTTTCAGTCTAGTTTTTGAACAAAAAATGAATTTATACAATACAGTTTAAATAAATTAAATTTTAAAGTAATTCATTTGTAGCTAATAGATAACAATAAAAAATAAAGAAGGAAATTTAAGAAAATAGAAAGACAAAGACGAAGAAAAAGAAACAAGTGTGAAAAGTAGTCAAAAAATAAAAAGAATCAAAAGCACCGCAAAAAGAAATGAAYAAAAACGCAATCAACGAAGTAAGTGAGAGGAGACAGAATACCTAGGAATTTGAAAACCAATAAAAATAAGAAAAATAAAAAACTAGAAAGGACATAACAAACATAAAAAAAATAACAGTCATCATTATGTCGTTTACTCTGCTTTAAATTAATCTTTCTCAAACTGCTTAATTGTTTAATTCTTGCTGAAAGCAAGAAATAAATTGGAAGTTATGTACATCACTCTTGAACCTCCAACAACAATAGAAAAACAATAATTTAAAAAATATGTTCGAAATTAAAAATAAATATACAATATAAAAATATTGTAAAAAAAACAAAAAAAGCAAAGGAAAAAATAGCCAAAAAAATTAAGAAAAATTAAAAAGAAGAATAGTTACATAAAGTTATGTACCCAACAAGTAAAGGGAGAAGTTAAGAGAAAAAACAAAAAAAATAAAAAAAATATTATCAAAACAAATGTTGAAAGACTGAAAAAAAGAATAGTATAGAATTACACATTTTTCACTGAAAGCCAAATGGAGAAATTTTCTCCATTATGTTACAACAACGTAAATTAGCTAAATTTTAAGTGTAGTTTGTGAAAAAAATAATTAAATTCCAACAAAATATATTCGGACTGCTTTAATTGATTTTTAAACTGATTTGTTCATAGCCGGTTTACAAATCTAATAATAAAGAAGTAACAATCAACACTGACAGATAAAGGAGAAAATTATAGAAAATAAGAAGTTAAAAAAGAAGAAAAAGAAACAAGTGTAAAAAGTAGTCAAAACAATCAAAAAACGAGTAACAAAAAAAGAAATAAAAAATGCAATGAAAGAAGTCGAGGAACAAGCTAAGAGTCTGTGAAGGCATAAAATAAATAAGCAATATAAAAACCTAGAAAGAGCAAGACAAACAAAGAAAAAAGGAAGTCGCAATTTTCATTATGTCGTTTGCTCTACCAATTTAATGTTTCTCAAACCTATGAAAGTTTAATTTTTGTTTCAAGTCACAAATAAATTGCAATTTAGTTGATTTCGACTTTTAGAGTGTACATTAATCATCTAATGGACTCTAGTAATAAGAGAACAAGTTTGTTACTTTTATGTAAACAGGAGGCTCCCCGTATTAATTTCAGGTTTGAAATTAATTACATAACCCGTCAGAAATGCAAAATATTATTCAGAATTGGTGACAGATAAGTTTCACCCTTTCAGAAGCCACTTTYCACTCAGAGTACAAAATGTTAAAGACAAGTTTAAATAATTGAAAAATTCTTTACATTTAAAAATATGAGGCTGTTAAAACTGCCAACTTTCTTTGGTGTTAATTACGTAACAATAAATATCCTGTTGCTACAATGAAGTATAAATCTTTCTTAGGGATTACGCGGTGTAATTTACTAGATATACAACGCAAATTCAGTTAAATAAGGTCATATATTATTTTCTACAACTGTTCGGAACCCATGTCGAGATCAATAGAAAAGTAAACTCATAAAGTGGAATGTTTTTGACATATCGTTCGCAAAATCCCAACTTTTACATTGTGTACGAGAAAAATAATTCTAACTAAACTAAAAATTTAGTTTCGAGAGAAAAATATATGTTTGTAGCCGTGTTAATCTGACATTTGATAACGTTTTTATCTTTTAATTTCGATAAAACACTCGTATAAGCTGTCTTATCTGTGTTTATTGCTACTAAAATGGGTTCAGGGAAAGGTTAATTTGTGCTTTCGTAAGACAACTGGAATAATTTTCGAAATCCGCGTCTGTAGTAGTAGCTTCAACGGTCTATTGTGAGCATTATCGTAGTTTAAGACACAAATAGAGTGTCTATCTCGTGCATTCCTTTGAAGTATTTGCTATAATTCCCTTCGTTGTAATCTAATAATTCATGTCTTTGTAGCCCGGAGGATTAAACCAAACTGTAATTAAGTAAAATTAACACAAAACGAGCGAGTAAGACAGTAAACATTTCGTTCGTAGCCTCATTAACCTCCATCTTCAAACCGTCATCCTGTCATCTCGCTTCCCTTCCATTAAATTAAAAATGCAAAAGAAAGGAAAAATGGGAGGCCTTCGCCGCCACCTCCCCTTTCCCTCGTCACCGTTTAAGCAACTCGGAAATTCAGCGATAAAAATTACGGGTCCGCCAGTTACACACTCATATTATCCTCCAGAAGTTAATATTTTATCAGGCGTCCACGTGAAAATCAATATCAGGGCCTTCGTGCACAATACGAAGCTTCATAACGCAATATGAAGCCGTTTAGTGCACTTTTATTGAAAGTCAAGGACTGGAAGTGGAAGATTCTTGTTTCAGAGCAAAGTCAATAAAGTGTGTTGTGTTGTTTCCGACAAACAGGGGCTCGAGACGCGGAAAAGTCGGCGACGCTCAACAGGTCTCTTTTAAAACATTCATTTCCATTAAGGTGGGTGGCTTCTTCGACGGAATTATTCCATCGCGTCGTAATGGACGCGAGATTAACACCTTCATTGTTGGAATTTTTTTAAGGGAAAAGCTGGGTTGCAGACCGGCTCAAGTTATTACGRGGAAAACCGAGGCAAAGGGTGAGCATTATGTGGGGTTTTGGACGGAATTCTAATGGAGCTGCACCACCACTAGTAATCACAGGAATGATAACAATGATCAACCCCAACTCAACTTTGATGAAATTATTTAAAATYTTACACATTTGAAGTAATTGAACTGATGTGATGAAATTTCACCAATAAACACAAATTTAATTAAATAGTAATAAAAATGCGAGAAACAAKTAGTAAAGTAAAAGGTAGAAATAGGAGAATAAAAATTAAAAAACAGGTGTTTCTGGATTATTTTTCGATACTTTGTTCAATACGAATAAAGAACAAAGAATAGAGATAKMATTTTAAAAACAAATGAAAAGAAGATGAGATTTAAGTGGCCGAAAATACAAAATTAAAATAAATTAAATAAAAAGAAATAAAAAACTGGATATAATCAAAGAAAGAAGAGAAAAAAATACAATAAAAAACAAAAAATAAGTAATGACAGGCAGTAAAATAAGAGCAAAAAAGAAAAATCAAATAAAAAGAGCAGGAGTGGTAAAATTAACGAAATAAATAGAAACAAGAAAATAAGAAAAACAAAAAAACAAAGCAATTTAGAACAATTTTCATATGAAATTTTGTTATATCTATTTAGCAAAAATAAAAATATGTAGTTACAACATAAGGTGTGTCAGAACTCGCGCCCCAGAGAAAAATTTCAAGTAAGGTAAGGTACCAGGAACATGGAAAAAATTCTATCTGTTAAAAAAAATTGACATTTATTTTATGACGTTTGACATTTTTTATGTATATTGAATGATACTGATGATCTTGTATATATTTTTTTATACTTATTTAGTAAAGGTACAAAAAATTTGCCAATAAAAGCCACAAATAACATTAAACAGAGTTACAATTTAGGATTCAGCTTCCTTGTTCCCTCTTCTAATAGCCTGTAGCAAAAGAACAATTATTTTTACAATAAAAATAGAGTCAAGTTTTTTTCTGGTATCTTAGCTTACATGGCATTTTTCTCTGGGGCGCGAGTTTCGGCGCACACTGTATAATTTTTAAATCCTACTATTTTATGACCTACTAAAAAATCTATCGCTTTTTCTGTTTTGTAAACAGAAATTAAATTAGGAACAGTATAATAATTAAACAAGTAAAAACAACAAATGAAATATAAAGAAATAAAAAAGAGGAACAAAAAGAAAAAAACTGAAAGAAATATAAGAAAACTGAAGTTATGTATTCGAAAATAATATGAAAAACAAAACATAATTGAAGAAAAGAAAAAAGATTAAAATAAAACAAAATAGAAAATAAAAATAAAATAAGGACAAAACATAAGAAGATATAGAGGAAATCAACGGAGGAGGAGTAGGCAATAAAATGAGAGAGAGCAAAAATAAAAAAATAGAAGGAACAAGAAAAGAAAAAAGATTATAATATATACCGAATGAATATAAAGTTTGAAATCAAG
>NW_025401063.1:4454668-4479582 GCF_015345945.1 Tribolium madens
TAATAATAGACTGTAGCAAAAAAACTTGGAAAAATATTTTTGCAACAGAAATAAATAGAGTCAAAGTGCAAAATTTAAACTCCTATAACTTAGTAATTTTTATAGAYAGAATTTTTTACATGTTCCTGATACCTTACCTTACATGGCATTTTTTTCTGGGGCGCGAGTTCTGGCGCAGCCTGTATTCGTATGACAAGACATGAAAGAGTTACAAAAATAATGAACAGGAACAAAGAAAAAGAAAAAATAATTAATATAATGGCAAGTATGCAAAGGCGAAAGAAGGGAAAGAAATAGAATACAGAGTTCCAATTAGAATAGAAAAAAATTTAAAGCAAGGGGAGTAAAATTACAAAGAACTGTAAATTTTAGATTGTGAGATTGTAAATGTGAGATTCCTCAATTTTTCTTTTTTATTTTTCTTTTTAATGTTGCCTGATCTGAGTTGGAAAGGTGCACCTACGTGATTGATACATGATGTTTTTATACGGTTTTTGTTGCTTTCAACACGCAAAAATAACAAGAGAAAGTTAGAAAAACACAGGTCAACGTTTTTCTAAACAAAATAAACTAAATAAAATTTCACGTTTTACGTAAAAACAGAGTTCAATTTTCCACCCGAAACGTGTTTCAAACTTGTCATAAATCTTAATATTCGTTGGCAAAACAAGCTGAAATTAGTTTCGTATTAATTTCAAACCCAGATCCAAATTGAAAAAAGTTTGACAGAGAAATTAATCGCTTTTTTCCGAACGGTAAACAGATAATTGCCTAACTTTTTATTTTCTACCCCGAGTGGATAAGCGCGGAGTTTAATGCGAGGCGATTAAAAGTTATTGCCGTTAAAAAAGCCAGTGGTGTCTCGTTACCCACTTTTTCAATTTCTCAACATCTATTACAAAAATAACACAATTTGGCAAAATCGATGCCTCGTCCCTGGACTGCGATAAATCACCCAACTTCTCAAAAATCACCCAACGTTTTCGCACCAAATTTCCAGCTACAGTGTGAATTACTCAAGCAATTAAGCCAAGTTATGTAAATCTATCGGCTGTTCCTGTAATCCGTTTATGCTGAATTGTAGATCCCGGGTTTCGATAAGTTCAATAGAGAACAATAACATCGAAAGTTGGGTTTATCGCCATCGATCAGACAAGTTTTCAAGAGGAAATTGACTTCCGGACTACACAAAATGGGAGAGAATTAGTAGGGGAAAAATAACTCAGACGTTATCAAATCCCAGGGATCATCACTAAAAAGTTTGCAAACCACTGGGCTGTGAGACTCAAATGTTAATTTTCTGCACTTTTTATGAATGTTTCAAACACATATCTCATTGTTAGTTTCTCTGCACAAGTCACAAAATTAATGACTTAATTAACAATGATACAAGCGGTCCCATTTTTTGTGAAAAGGCTTTTGGCTTCAGAAAACCTTTGTAGCGTCGCGACGACTAAATCTCTAGAAATTTTCGCGTTTTTTTTTTAATTAAACTCGGATGAATTTATTTGAGTTTGAAATTAGTTTTTCGTCTCGAAAGTTTTTCACACATTAAAAAATATTTTCCTTTCCAGTATCACAATTGATTTATTATTGCAAATATTTATTGTATAGATTTAACGATGAATAAATTTACATTTAGAGTGAATTTTCCGGGAAAAATAGCCAGCATGATAATTACAACATTCGAAACGTGCCAGGTGGTTGCGGAAATTGTTTCAGTTTAAAATTAATTATATTTTCTCGTTTTCATATTTATTTAATGTATCATGTTATCCGATAAWCAAACTTATTTGAAAATTTKWAGCACTTGTAAACARCTTTCCAAGTCCTACTAATTGCTCTATTTTCGTGCTCAAACACGTGAAAAAAGAATAAAAAAGCCATTACAACAACGGAAAATGGCATTAATTTATATTCAGATAATCCGTAAAGATAAATGTTCAATAAATGCCTTCCTTATAGTCCCACACAAGATTAATGCTTGCAAAGTAGTATTTTTAGAACTAGCACAAAAACCAACTTTTTAAAGAAAATTCCAACGACACGCAACGTTAATGGTCAAAATGATTTGTTTTATTACTTGTTGATTACGTAAGTAACGAATGTTTCTTTTGGATGATTAAATTTTGTTTTCGATTGAGAAAACAAACTACTAATTAATTAATGAGCTTGTTTATTAGAATTATTACAATTATTTCAAATTGWAACATCAACCCGGAAATTTWAAAAAAWTSTTCTAGGAGTAATCAAATGTGATTAGATTTCCAACCTAGATTTCTTGCAATAACAAGTCGCAAATTGAATGAAAAAYTGAAACTCATCATCTTCCAGAAACAAACTCAAGAAGCTAATTAAACAATAGGAAAACTTAACTTCACTCCGAATAATCAGTCAGTCAGTTCCCGACTTGAATTTTATTATGATTATTTCCAACAACAATAAAATTCACCGAGGAATTGTATTGTTCTGGTGCAGTGCAGCTTCGCTGATCCACAACTTTATTTTTTTTTTTGAATAAACAACAGCAAATCGGTTTAGCAACGAGATGATTGTAAATTCCAGAGAAGCGATATATTTAAAAATTGAAAGGTAAGCCGTATCGATTTGTATTAAAGGGTCACGTGTCCAATTGTATGTTTTCTCGCAGTAATTACATCATCCGGCTGTAGCATCAGAAATATATCACAAATTACTCGTTGGGCGAAGGTTTCTGCCTCACGTATTATTTTTTCCACCAACAATCGATTGTTGACTCTGGAGCAGACCTGACATTTATCAACAGAGTTCCAACAATTTTTTTGCTCCCTTCAAAAAATAAGACATATTTTTTTATTTCAGTATGTCATTTGTAAGTCACCTTATTTGCAAAGGTTTATAAACAACCTGTTTCATTGAGAATCATCTTAATTAAAATTTGTTATGCGTTCGGAGAAGAAAAATATAAAAACAAAATGTGTTTGTAMAAAAATAAATAAAAACATTTTTTTAACTTTATTGAAATTGTTTCTTTTTGTTTTTTTATATAAACAAATGTACAGGGTGTCTCGGCGAGTTGGTAAAAACAATACAAACGCTTTGTTTAAAAAATTATTATACAAAGACCAAAACTCCTACAAGACTTTCACCACTTTAGAGAAGAAAGTTCAAACATTAAAAATACAGTTTTTTAGCTTGTTGTAATCGATAAAAAAAATAATTTGTTAAAAGATTTACAAAGAACACCATATTTTCTATTAATCCATTTAATACTTTTAAATTGTCTCTCTAAAAACATAGACTCTTAAATGTTTCTAACTGATTACAAAAAAAAAATATTTAAATTTAGACACAAAAAAATCTCTTAGTCTGTGAAGTTTACCAAATCGCTGGAACACCCCGTATAGGGAATAAATTGTAAATTATAGTGAAACCCAAAACCCCCACAAAGCCACACAGAACTAAGTTTTTGAAAATACTTTTATTACAGAGATGTTCGAACATCCTGTGTCATTAAGTATATCATCACCTCACCTTGATTAAAATTCTTGATTTATAGACTTTTTATGCGTTGAGAAAAGAAAAAATAAACAAAATATTGTTAATAATGAAAAATAAACAAGAAACCGAATAAAATARTATATTAAAATACAAGTTACAATAGATATCATCCAAGACTTTAAACTTCCGAAACAAGCCGCGTAGCGACGAGTTGAAGAACATATTTATTCTCTTTTTCATTTTGCATTACTAATAATTTTAATTTTTTTTTAATTCAGGGAATTTTGCCCCGGTTGGTAGCACACGTAACAGTTTTATTCATGAAGACATTGTAAAATTCAACTTTAACTGACAATTGTCATTGTGTATAATTTAGTTAATTCTCAAGTTTTTTCACGTAGACCACCGAAAATTCGGAAAATTGAGAGTAATATTGAAAGCAATTTACTTCCAACGGCAATGTCACCAACATAAAAAATATAAAATACACTAGGATGTTAAAACACATGAGGAGCTATTACGGCATCCAAAAGAGTTTTTAATAACCTTGTTAAAAAGGCAAAATAGAAATAAATCTGGTTTTCTTAAAAAAAAACACCATAAAAAGCGCAAAAATAGTATATTACAACTTTTTATCTATTTTCCTAATGTCTCTACAGGGTGTTTTATAAAAACACAAAAAAAGAAAAATGCAAAATAAAATAAAATACAAGGAATATTTTTTAATTTTTTTTTTAATTCTAGAATTTTTTAAACATTTTTTTAATGTTTCTGGTATCTTATTTTGTTTAGCATTATTTGTGCATAAAACACCCTGTATATCAAAAATCAGAAACACCAAACGGGTTCGGTTTTAATGTTTCAACATTTACTATATTTGAAAATATTTACTATTAAATATTACATAGTTTTCGAAATTGGAATAATAACAAAAATATGTATAGTAAGTAAATTGTAATAAAATTGGAGTAACATTCATACACTCCGAAAATTCACTTTTTACTTTTCATCTCTTGAAGTGTTAAATTATCACATATATCACATATTTTTTAGTTTTAAGTGTGCTAAACTAGGTTTTTAAATAACTTTATTTATTACAAAGACTTATAAAAACTCTGTGTATTATTTAGAATCAACTTAACTAAAATTATTATAAAACTTTGTTACACTTGTAAAAAAAAAGAAACAAATATTGTCACTAAACATAGTTACTGACAAACAATTTTTTATTACATCTTTTTTGTTTTCTATTTTTCACCAAGCATTCTACTCGTAATTCTACGTAAAAATACTTAAGCTTGTGTTCAAAATAATAAAAAAAATACATAATTAGTGGATAAATTATTTATAACCACTAAATTCTCCTTTTTTTAGTTTGCAACTTAAAGTTTCCTTAAGTTCTGTGTGACTAACTGTGATAATAAGTAATTTTATTTAGGTACAGATATTTTTAAGAACACACTGTGTATCATTAAGAATTATCTTAATTGATTTATGAACCTTGTTATACGTGTTCAGAGAAGAAAAAAGAACCAAAAATATTGTTAGTGATGAGGAACAATTAAAAAAAAAAMSATTTTATCCGCAAACGGCACAAAAGTGCCCACTTTTAWCAYAATATCACAAATAAAAATTTTTACTTTTTCCATGACATTTACCACTATTGTTTCTTTCTTGTTTTTTTCACTGCTTCAGCAATTTACAATTTCCGATACTGACACGTGATGTTTGTTTATAAGCATTGTTACAATTTCACTACTTGCAAAGCGTTCTGATTATTTTGTTCATTTACTTGCCAATTATAATGTTACACTCTTTACTGTCGACCTGAATACGTTTAGGGATAAAACAGTACATGTTAGTCGGAGTAAAAGTGAGTTTATGTGGCTCAATTACATTATTTAGTAACAWAATATACTATTTTTACCTTATTTTTCACTTTTCTAATAGAAAAGCTGATTTTCATATAGAGTAAATAAATCATTAAGAGACCTAAAAAGTAGAAACCTCGAAATTCCATAGAATTTATTACAGATCTTCGAGTTTAGAAATTTTAACTTAGCAACTTTTAGACCTATCTTTCTATACCTCAAACAAAACCAAACTTTTTGTTAAAATCACCAAAAAGCCGTTCAAATTTCAACACAATTTACATCGTTTCTGCCAATTTGGCAACAAAGCCTTAATTGATGAACGAGCATAGCGAGCAATTTATTAATCTCACACTAAAAATCCAAAATTGTGTTATAGCAACCAAATCCTTGATTTGTTGATTGCTTTCCCGATTATTATCACCGGCGAGATAAAGAAAAAAATAATCTCTCTTTTTTTCCTTAAAAAACGATTGAAAAAACTCACCGGGCAATTCCAAGAAGTTGGAAGTGCGTCTCTGGCGCCCCCTCGCCGTGTTCTGGAAGTTCAAAGGTCCGATGTCCTCATTTGACACATTCGACATGTTGGAGGCAATCGAATCTCTCGATCCTCTTCGAGAAGCTAAATACGCTAAACCACCTTTGACTGAACCTTTCCTCCGCGGGGAGCTGGGTCGACTTAAAGAGGTCATGGTCGTGTTGGCGGCATCATCCGTCATGTCGGTGAGGTCAGAAGTTGACTTGCGACACCTTAGAAGGGCCTTATCTGTGCGATCGGACTCGTTGATCGATTTACTTGAAGAATATCTGAAAATTCCTAATGAAATACTGAAAAAAAAATCGGGAAAAATCACCTTTCGTCGTAACCCGGATTTGTCCTAATGTTGCATTTGGGTTTCTTGCTCTTCTCCTTGAAGGAGGAATGCCGGGAGGAGTACCGATAACTCGAGCAGGTTTGAGTGTCACTTTGTGATTCTGAGTCAAGCGAATGGCAAATTTTGTACTCGATGTCCTGGTAGCCCCGCGTGGGGTGTGTGGTGGTTGAGTGGTACTCAAGACTCGACTTGGAGTTGCTGGAGTCGCTCTTCGACGACTGGTACTGTTGCCGATGGAACACTTTGCTCAGTTTCGACTTTGGGGGACTTTGGAGGTTGAAACTGGCCGTGGAGGTGCCCTCATTATGGATCTGCACCTCTTCGTAATTGAAGGATCTGGGGGATCTTGGCGACTTTGGAGGCAGATTCGGGGATTTAGGCCCCGTGCTTTGATTAAAATCGAAAATTCGTTCAGTCTGCGARGGACTACACAGTTGGACTTTGGGGGACTTGGCGCTCCGCTCCACGAGRGGACTCCTGGGGTAGATGGGGGATTTCTGCTCGTGGTGGTAGTGCGGGCTTCGGGGGGCCGAGCCCGGCGTCGGGGAGGAGTAGGAGGATTTCGGGAGGACGGCCGATTTCCTGGAGGACCTCGCCGAGCTGCTCCTGGAGAAGCTCCCGTTCACTTTCATTTTTACTCAGTGATTTTTCCCATTTCGATCTGATTGGAGGAAATTTTCATTCATGTTTGGGAAATTGTGGACTTACCCCAAGCGTGACAGTGCACTCGACACTCGCCAAAACACTAATGCTTGTCGTAGACCATCCACCGACGAGTCGCTTGAATGGGGGAATCACAGACAGGCGCAATTCGCGCGATCAATATTCGAGAAAAAGACGAAACGTCTAGTTGCGAGCTTTTCTAACTTCGGACGCTGCAAACCCGGGAAATTGCATTTTCCACCGAAATTCCACAATTGATCGGTTATTGAATTGAACAGATGTCTTAACAAATAAAATTTTCTATGGCTGAAGGCTTTTCTTTTGACAAAGTCTGGTTAATTGTCAACTCCTGCGACGCTCAACAACGAAAAGCACGGTTTTCCAGAGGCTGAGAAAGCGGAAAATCGCAGGCATGCGCCCCATGCTTTGCAACAGGTAGCATTGGGAAATGCGAGGGAACAGGTGGGATGCTCCCGACTCGTGCCCGGTTTTTCTTTCAAATTAAGCTCCGGATGTCTTCGATTGAAATAAAAGACTTTTCACAACGATTTAAAGAAGGTAGGCGCAATCCAATTTTGCATATCAAACAATAAAAAAATACAAGTAAAAAAATGTCTTCTCCCTCAAGACATTTACATTCCTGTTTTTTTTTTCTAATTTTTTTGTCAATGTGAAGAAGACTGCGAAAGGTTTGTCCATTTTCGCTCCGGATGTGAGTTGGGCAAAATGTTCATTTTCACCCCCGTTAGAGGTTCTGGTATTACAATTCGCTGGGGAATTGACTCGTAACATTTTCCTTAACAGCCAATAATTCGATGCGGCCTTAAAAATTGGTATTAGAAGCGATAAAAGACTGAATGAAATGCAAAACGTAATTACTTCATATTTCCTGCTATTTTTTCAAAACTTATATAGCCAGATAAAAAATCTACTTTTATGAGAAAACAAACAAATATTAAAAAAATTATGAAAACGGTGTTTTGTGACCTTTCGCTTTTAAACTCAGTGAGAAATGAAGCCAAACAAAAAAATTCAATATTTTTTACCTTCAGTGAATTTCTGCAGGAAATTTTGTGTAAATTATACAGTTTTCGTGTTAATAACCCTGACACATTTTTATTGTAGAAATTTATACAAAAGATCCAAGTCAATTTTGTTGAAGCTTTGAAACGAAGGGCCGTTATTGACTTAAAAAAAATGTGCCCTACTAATTCGAATACCAAAAAAATTCCACCGAAATTCCAATAATTCCAATAATACCTATACTTCCAAATCAGTTTCAGCAATTACAATTAATTCCAACCTAATTTTCGTAATTCAAAAATAATTTCTGTAATTCCAAATTAATTGTGATAGTTCTAAAAAATTCAACGTAATTTTGAAAAGGTAATTTCAAAAAAAAATCCAGTTATTCCAGAAAAATTCCAGTGATCCTCAAATAATTCCAGTAATTTCAAAAAGTCTACCGAAATTCCAGTAATCTAATAACTTATCGTAATTCCCGTTTTCAGTTTAATTCCTATAATTATTCTAAATTAATTCTTTTAATTCCAACTTAATTTTAAAATAATACCTGTAATTCCAAATTAATTCTGATACTTCTAAGAAATTCAACATAATTAACAAAAAAAAATATCTCTCATAATTTTAAGAAGAATTCCAGTAATTCACAAATAATATTCCAGTAATTCCAAAAACATTCCACCGAAATTCCAATAATCTATCGTAATTTTATTATTTTCAGATTAATTCCTATAATTCAAACTTAATTCCGGTAGTTTCAATTAATTCCGCTAGTTCCGATACAAACTTAATGTATTTTTGAAAATAAATTATTTCCGATAATAACACAAAGAATTCTAGTATTCAAACAGAATTCCAATAATTCCAGAAAAATTCTAGTGATTGAAAAATAATTCCAGTAATTTCAAAAAAGTCTAAAAATTCCAGTAATCCAATAATCTATCGTAATTCCTGTTTTTAGAGTAATTCCTATAAGTTTAAATTAATTCCTGTAATTCTTACTTAATTTTCGTAATTATATAAATTTTGATATTTCTAAAAAATTCAATGTAATTTTCAAAAAAAATTATTTGATCCCATATCTCCAAGAATACAGTAATTCCAGAAAAAAAAACAGTAATTCACAAATAATTCCAGCAATTCCAAACAATCGAAGCAATTTTGAATAGATTCCAAAAAACTGTGCAATAAATTCCGGAGTTATCGACCCTACGTTTTAAAATGATAAGCACAAAAATACAACGTTTGTGAAATATTATTGTAAGCCCGGCTTGTTTTTATCAATTTCGGCACCGAAATTAGTTACGGAACAAAAAACCACGATTTGCATGCCTGCCGCTGCGAACGGTAACATTCCCAAATCAATACCAGAAACCATGTCTTAATATTACAAGCACGGAATTCATAACAATCCGAGTCGCAGGAGAGATGTCAGCAAGCTGTTTCATATATAGGAAAAAATCTTCCTTGATAGAAAACAGTTATTTATTTTATAAGTGCGGTAGGAATAATTTTACACCACGATCGCTATTGAAGCACGAAGCAAAGCCGAGTGCTTTAATAAAAGTAAACGCTATAAAATATCATTTACAATAAAGTATCTTTTTTCGGCAAACAGTTTTGTGTTGTTTTGTAGACTTAACTAATGCCTTGTGTCAAAAATGTGTAATAGTTATTTACCTAACGAGTTTGGAAAGATAATATTAAAAAATTATTCTTTCCGAGAGTTAGGTACAAGGTTTTTGTAACGAATAACTCAAAATTATTTAAAAAAAGATAATTTCCCATTATTTAGTCATATACTATTTGGTGAGTTGGTATTCCTGTCCGTTACTATGGTTTTATGTAAACAAAATTTGAAACACTAGCGCCATTTTCTTTTTTAATTATTCAAGTATATTTCTGTGAAAATGAAATCTGACGAAGTTTTGACGCCACCAGAAATTAAAAAAGACATTTGTTATGTCATTTAATACCAACCGTAGAACGCGATTTCCCCTAGTTCTTGTTGCAAAGTAAAAAACACCGCGGTGCGGAAAAAACGTTTTTCCATGCATCGAGAATAAATGGAAAAATTCTGTTTCCAAGCAATGATTACAATCGTCGAAGCCAAAAAATTATTTTTGTTGCTCCAAATGTAGTAACAACACAGAAACTCTAATTAATTGATAAGATAAGAGCATTACAATGGTTTTATCACAATCAATACTTAACTCCTTTAACATTTGCCGTCTGACATTTTGCTAATACCCAAGAGCGGTGTTATTTTTTCCGACCAAAACTAAATTTTCACGGTTGCAATACTTGCAAATACATAATGCTAGACGAGGATGGATCGATGTCCCTGGGGGCGACGCTGACGGTTAAATTTCGTCAGAGTTAATGAACGACGATTTATTTAACTTTATACTGAGTTTTTTGCTTGTTTATTTCATGAGGTTATATTTCTTATTAATTTAATTGGAGTCGAGATATTGAAAAATAAATCGAATTGCGCTTTTGAGACTTGAATCAGTTCCTATAGGAAACCTGAGGACTTTCTATGAGCTCATAATGATGTTTACAGTAAGAAACTCGAACTGAACGAAAATAAGAAAAGTCAAAAAATAAATTCCGAAATAATAGGCCAAAACCCACTGCTAAAAATTTCAAATTTTTAAATCGGAGAGCAATTTTCTCGTTTCTTCGACGTTGTTTGCCCCAAAAGTGGCGCATCGACGGAATAAGGCCATCCGTTTAATTACACCGCTGACAAACTGAGTGCTCTCACCGAGATTAATTGGTTGCCATTTTGTAATAAATTATCACATAGCAATCGGCAATCGGGCTCAATGTTCTCGAGTGTCTTTGCAAAATTGCTGAATATATCTCGAGAGGGTGAGAAAATGCCAAAGAGAAGGACGCTACGTAATTAGGGCTGCGCCCAGTTTTTCTGATGACTTATACTTAATATTAAAAGACAGGGTGATAGATAAAGACAAGATAAACACATATGTATTAAAAAAATGTGAACAAATAAAAAAGATTAAATTTAAAAAAATACAGCAACAGTAAATCAAGAGAGGCTGAAGAAGCCTTCTCTCTTGGGAGGCAAGTAAAAATAGAACTTTAAAAATAAAAATTATTTTAACTATTTCTGAATCGTAAATTATGATTTTTATATAATTTTAACCTTAATAATTTTTTATTTGTTCAAATAAGGATTTTTGCTGCAAATAATAAACTCTACAAAGATTTCTTGTTGTCACATGGTTAACAGTAATTAGTTTACCTAATGTTAATGTTAATTATGATTTGTTTTTCTCGTATAATATTTTTTTAAATTATTTTGGGGTTGACCTTAGTCGTCAATTTTGATATATTTTTTTGTTATTTCATTTTTATTTAGCCTTCGGCTAGACTTCGCCCCATAGAGTTTGTATTTTGTGTTTTTATTTTTTCTAATAAAGGTCTATTATTAATATTATTATTAACCAGTTTTAAACAAATTGCCTTTTTTTTCCTCCTTAGGTGGTCCTGAATTAAATTTTATTTTGCCTTTTCTAAATCGATTAATGGCAAATTAAAATTTCATTGTCGGCTTTAAACAAAAGTGAAGTTTCAGTAAAAGTTCAGCCAATCAGATGCTAGAATCTTGACGTCATATCAGGCGAATCAAAGGGCGCAAAAAATGGTGAAATATTCAAATTACTTTGTGACGTGGCGAATGGGCGGGATTATGCAGTCCCGAACAAAGGCCTTTTACACCGGAACTGTTACGAAATGGTTTTTGTGCCGTTTTTTGAAGAATTATTATAATAGCGAGTCAGTCTTGKCCAAGCTCCCGTAGGAGTTACTTGAATTGTAATAATTGTCCGAATAAATTACTTATTTCGTGGTTCAGTGCGAAATTCTGTAGAAATAGAGGCTGTATTCTTAGTGCGTGTGTATTGGGTATTTTCGAGTGCCTAATAGACATTTAGTAGTGCGCGATTTTTACAATTTMGAGTTATTAGTGAGTGCCAATRGGGGAAATGGAGGAACTATTGTGCTTCAAGGATCCGGATTAAAGGGTAAGTCAACAATACCTTCTAATTTTTTAGAAAAATCACATTTAAATTTTATTTAATATTTTCAACTGATTTAATAACACATTAAACAGATTTTCGGTTTCTTTATTTTCAGTAGGTCCGTTTAAGAAGCAGAGGCAAATTGCTACAAAAGGTAGCAGAAAAAGATGCCAAATAAGGTCAGTGCACTTTCATTTTTATTTTTTTTTTTTTTTGTTTATCGCCAAGTGATGTGTGTGAATTTGTGATTTTTGTGTGCAACAGTAAGTATTTATTGAATTATAAACAGAAATTAATTGTGTCTTAGATAAAATAGATTATTTCMMAAACTCTTTTTCAAAATTTGTAGAAGACGAGGCTGCTACCAAGCAATTTTAAAGTAAATYTTGAAATTTTAAAATTCAATTTAGATTTAATTATTGAGATACAAAAAGCAGCCATTTTAAAAACTTGGAATATTGTTAAAATGTCTCAATACTAACGAAATTTATTTTAATAAATCAAAAATAATAACCTAATTAATAATAATTCATCATAAGTTGCAAGGCGGAAGATCTGTARTGACGCTAGATTGGGGAATTTAGGGGTTTTTTCTTACATTAATCTCATTTCAAAATTCATTATATCTATATCCGTAATGATAAATCTTGCCTGACTGCAGGTCTAAACCGCTGGGTCAGTGGGGTGCAAATTCTTCTTCTTTTGTCGGGTCAAAAAAAMCATTTTTAGACATCAAATTTACGRCATGTATAAAAGTTCTGCCTCCTTTTCATACAAAAGTACGAACCGCCACTGGAGTAAATGTTTATTGTTTCATTTCTAATATTTTAATGCACTACCACCCAATAAAATTAACAATTTTGTTGTGTTTTTGCGAAAATTGGGGCGAGTCCCTTAGGAGCTCAAATCGCATTAAAATAATTGTCCTGCGAATGCAATTATGTAATTGGGAGAAAAACACGTTTGTCAGTAACAACGATATTTATTGTCTTAAATATTATAAGAAAACAAAACAGGGCAAAGACTTTGCTTCTTCTCTTCAGACCTTGCGTTAAAATCAGCCACTCATGATTCAAATCTAGATCTTGAAAAACTTATTTGTAGTGTCATTTAAGTAAATTCTTATCGCCTAAAAGTTAATTATAGATAGGTACACTAACTCGACTAATGTTTCGGTTCGTTTCACCGAAATCAAAAAAAAAAAACATATAAAATGAATTAATAATATTATGACTATGTCTTTAACATACTATAAAATAATATGTTTCAAATCGAATTAACAATAAATTCAAACAACTATATGCTTTATAGTCACTTTGACTAATAGTTTATCACTAGTAAAATATTTTAGAGAAACAAACTTAGTTTATTGCACATTACTTGCTAATTTTGAGCTTTTCTGCTAGACTACCTACGAAAATCTAATAATTTTGCCTCGTTAAAAATTATGACTATTTCGTTGCATAGGAATTTTCTATAACGATATTGCAGTGTTGCTACGAGTACAGGCTACGATAAATCACATAAGAGTAAGCATTTAAGCGAGGCTATCCTTACAAATAAAACAATCACATTGATTACTCTACTGGAAGACAACGCAATTTTTGTTGTTAACAATAAACCTTAAAAGTAATCAATAATCTCGTGCCTAGCTTCGACCATAATAAATTGCACTAATATTTCACAAGCAGTCTGCTAAATAAAATACCTAACAAATCAGCTACGTTCTTAGGTACTTAAATCTAAACTAAACTGAGATAAAGATAATTTAAAAACATAATAATTTAYGTTAACAATGAAATATATTATAATCTGCAATATATTAATTTAAATATGTATAGTAACTRTATATTTATCCATTCTGATATGTGCAATTGAGTGTCACGCAATCTCAGCTATTTATCCGGTGATATACTTAATAGTTTAAGAGTTAGGTACGCRTTATCAAAACTATTCAAATCTTCAACTCGACATACTGATTCGGAACGAAATTCTGTCTGGCCTTGTCGTGGTCCGGTCTCGGGATGCCATCGAGCATGATTCGGGAGTCCATGCCGGGCATGGGGGCCATGGGCGGCAGCGCCACGCACTCGGGGGGCATCTGCAAACACATTTTCCCTCCAGACAAGCTTCTCGACACAAAAACACACAAAATCAAAATTATTTCCAATCACCCCCAAAACACCGCTTTCTAATTACGCTAAAATTGCAGAAAAAATCATAAATAAAAAAAATGTTTTGTCCACTTTTTGAATTGTTTACTTGGACGCTTTCACATTTTTTCAATTAATTGGAATTTAACGGCAACCATTTTTGCCTATAGGTGTATTAAATTTTTTCAAAGAAATACAATGTTTATTTTTAATTAACACTTCAGAGTGATATTTTTTTAAATTCWTACTACTTGTCACAAAATCATTATAGACACTTGAGAATTGTAGCTAAAAATTTCGATTGATCGTAGATTTTGATCAGTCTTTTATATCTAATCAAATTTAACACCTTTTGGTTCAGTTCAAGTTTTTCTAGATATTTTACGAATTTTTGAACAGTTGACGTTGTTTACGTCATAAAAACAATGAGCTTTTTTGATTTTGTATTTTAAAATAAAACAAAACTTTTTTGCCTAGGAAGATTAAATAAGCATAAATATTTACATTTCATATTTTTAGAAAGTAGTTTATAAAGTACAAATTTTTTGCGGTGTGAATAATTGCAATTACATATTATTCTACATCGAAAAACAACACTAAAAAAAAAATATCCAGTGACATGCTCTTATGCACGCCACTGATAAGAGTAAAAATAAAGTAATTATCAAAAAATAAGCATTTTTCAAGGACTCACAAAGCCTGTAAAAATTTATGAAAATAACTCAAGTGGTTTCAGAGAAAGCAATGGATTTTATTTTTTCATTCATGCAGCTTTATCACCCTGTATATCCGTATTAATAGGATTACCGTTTATCTGACAAATTAWTGTTATTTTTCGGTGTAAAATATATRGTTGCAACTTTTTGTAATATTAAAAAAAAACTTGTGACTATTTGAACATTTGATCAATTTGATCACTTCTAGATGACACCCTGTATAAATAAATAAACCAAAAGTACCGTGCGATCGAAAAAATAATAAATTTGAGTAGGCGACGATTAATATTCTACAGTTGGCAACAATTTTTTCTTTAAATTTGCCACACAACCTGGAAGTGAAAATGAYCATTCACCATTTTCGTCTTGTACAGCATTTTTRTAATAATTTGCAACAACAAAAATATTCTGCCATTTTCGTCTTGTACAGCATTTTTGTAATAACTTGCAACAACAAAAATATTCTGTTCTAAAGCGAACATTATTTCACTCAAAATGAATAAAACGTAAACTTGTCAAAGTTTCCGCTGACATTTAAAGTCAAAAATCAGGATTGCCAGCTGAACTTTTTTTAATCACCGCCTACTCTAATTAATTTTTTTTTTCAATTTTCACGGTTTATCAAACGATAGCAGAGTTTACCAACATGCAAAATTTTACTTATCTATTGTTAATAATAAAGATGCTAGAAAAATTGAAGTCGATCAKTACATATTTTCGATATTTTGCAAAACAATTAGAATAACTTGGCAAGGGCGCTACCAAAATACAGAATGTGCCAGAACTCGTGCCCCAAAGAAAAATGCCAGAAACATGAAAAAAATGTTTAAAAAATGCTATCTAGATATAAAAAGTTATGAGAGTTTAAATTTTATATTTCTTTTTGTTAGAAAAATAATTTTTCAAGTTTTTTTGCTATAGGCTGTTTTAGAAGAGAAAGCAAGGAAGCTGTATCCTAAATTGTAACTCTGTTTAATGTTATTTGTGGCTTTTATTGGCAAAATGTTTGTACCTTTACTAAATTATTATAAAAAAACATATACAATAGACATAAAAAAATTTATATGTCAACATTTTTTCCRTGTTCTTTACTTGAAATTTTTCTCTGGGGCGCGAGTTCTGACACACCCTGTATAAGAATTGTAAAATTGAAAAAAATTTGCTTTTAGGGCATAAAAATGTAAAAAAATATGTAGATTGTCATATGCAAAAAAGTTGAATACGGTTCTGAAATAATGAAAACATCAATATCAATAAGTGTTCCTCGAAAATCCAATTGAGCATTTTCATGCACTCTCTCAAAATACACAAAAATCGTGACATAGAATTATAATTAATTGAGCAAAAGTGAAAAAAACAAAATCTTCTACATRTAAAAATCATCTACAATTTTATTTTCAATTTTCGTTTCATTAGAAAGCGTATTTTTGGTGGTGCAGCTAAAACCGGATACACCCGGTATATCAGTTTTTTTTTAATTTGATTCAATTTACCATGGCCTGTTGGGGCTGCTGCGGGGGCAAGGCGCCAGGTGGCGGCATAGTGGGGTAGTAATTGGTCGGCGAGACCGGAGGACTAGGATAGGGCCAATAGAAAATCGGCGGCGGCAAAAACTGTCTTGGCCCCAAGGGTGCGGCGGCGATTTGCACAGGGCCGTATCCGGGAAAATTCGGTCCCGGATGGAATGTCGGTATGATATTGCCACCTAAACAAAAAAACTTCGTTCAAAAACWGATCAACATGCCCAAAAGTGATGAAATCAAACAGTTTTTCTCGTGTTTAAATTTCTCATTTAGTGATTATTTAATGGTATAATGAATTAACGAACTCCATGCTTAAATGGTGTGTGAATTGTGGCTTAATCCAGTCACCAAAATGGCACGAAATGCCATCCCACATACAAAAGAAAGCTTCTCGATCGATATTCGTTCTACGTGTGTGACAAGAAGTGTGTTATTCTAAGGGCATAAAAAGTAAAAASGACTCACCACAGTGTAGCAGAATTTTTACCGATCCACCATATGGCGGCAGCAGACACCACGAACGACTCCAATCCCGGGTATAACCAATAAACTAGCCCACATGGTACAGTATTGCTCATTTTTAATGACAAGACAAGACAACAAAAATTGAGTGGACAAAAATGAGCAATACGTCTTAGCAAAAGGAAAACTAACAACAAACCCAAAGCATTATTGTGACAAACATTTATTAATTAAGTGTAAATAATTAGAACATATTGTAATGAAGTAAAAAGAGCTGCATACAGTACAGAAATATAAGTGATCATAGAGTTAAATTAATCACTTCCTTGACGAAACTTTCGCTAGACATGAACGTCCTGGGATTCCCGGGTGTACATGCTGCGCTATAAACTCACGACTCGTGTGGTTAGTAGAGATGAAGCCTAACAAGGGCCAAGAACTCGTAAAGAAATGTTAGTCCACCCATTCAACCAATCACTTTGACACCTCCTGCACTCAACCTCAGATGATAATAATTCCTGAAACGCTTGCCTCCCCCACCACTACCAATCACCAACTGAGTCAAATGCAGACGCATCAAAGCACACACACCAAGACATGTTCAAAAACTTCTAGCGAAAGCTTAGGAAATGCACTAAACCTACGAATCGGGACGAAAGTGCCGACTGCAAAACCCACACTCGACACCTTCGAACACAATTAAAAAATCTATAATCTAAATAAAATTAAAAAACCCAATATAATTCGTATGCATGAGTTTTGTACAATATTTCATACGCTACTCTTCCCAACACATGGACGCGCGCCAACTCGAAACAAATTCCTGTTACCAAGTCAACGAATACCCAATCCGAGTTCAGTATTAGTTGCGAACATTTTTGTTACGACAAAAGCTGTCTTACACATATAGTAAATTGCTCCAAAATAGCGCAAAATGCATCTAAATATCAACAAGATTTGTATAACAACAATAAAAATCGTGGAATGTATCAAATCACATGTTATTCGCTTTACAGTCTTTGGATAGCTGCAGCAATGGGCCAACACCGTCAACAGACCCCACGACGGCTTATCAAATATCCCAAATCTTTAACACGCCTCAKCGACACCAAACAATACCAATCAGCGCTTATGATTGTCTCTCAACGATAAAAATTTTATTAGTACCACCAGGTCAAAATTAACTCATTTTTCCTTATCGAATATTCAATAAATATCACCAATATACAAGGGCTCCATAGAGAAGCTTCAAAAATTTATATAAAGAAACGCTTAAATAAAATAAAATAGCTCGATCAATAATTTTTGTCCAAAATTTCGGTAATTTCATAACACTCACTTTTATATAAAAGTGGTTTTACGGCTCTTTGTAATTTCTTAGTTTGTTCCTAATATTACCAAAGTTTCAATTTTCAACAAAAAGTTTTCATATTTTCGTGTCACTTTTTATATTAGTGTCGAAACTTCATTTCGCAACGCCCTGTATACCAGTAAAGCACGTAATTATCAATTATTTGTCATTTTAAGGCACTTTTCGTTTCCAAGTGTGCACCTAATATCAAAAAAATTCAAAAAAGTCCAATTCGTAATATTTACAAATGTACAAGAATGAGAAATTTTCACTCAAAAATATCAGCTATTAGTACTTTAATTTTTTTCTTATCAAATTTTCTTAGCTCTTAAACTAACAATAACGTAATCAATAAATATCATCAAAAACATTACCACAAAAAATGGTAAAGGAAGATTCAGTTTTGCTCCAAAATTCGAAAAATTTTTCAATATTTGTATCAAAACTTAAAGGTTAATAACACTTATATTTACTTGAACATTGTTTAATCAGTTTTCAAGATAATAGAGAAAAAATCATAAAACTTTTTTCCAAAATAAATATAAGACATCAAATAATTTGACCAAAACTGATTTTTTACATGTAGTGTGTCAAAACTTTCATTTCGCAACGCCCTGTTTACTAAATATAGCAAGTATTTTCAATTACTTGCATTTTAAACCACTTTTTAGCACTGAATTTCATCAAAGTTGAAAAACGGCCAAATCGTAATATATAGGATGTCCCAAAAACAAACCGTCATACGTCAACCAATGATAAAAAATGTCATTCTGAAAAGAAGTTTAAATATTTTTTTCTATATTCATTCAAAAAAAATTGCAGCTTAGCAAAAAGTGCAAGTTGGTCGTGATAACATTTATGAAACAATTGCTTAGGTTTTGAGCAATTTTTGTAGTTATTATGTCTACTTAATACTTTTTTTTTTCAATTAAAGTATTATGAAAAATATATTTAAACCCTTTCTCAAAATGACATTCTATCACTGGTTGATGTATGGCGGTTTGCTTTTGAGACACCTGTATACAAACGTAAAAAAATTAAATTTTTACTCAAAAATATGAGCCATTAGTACATACTAACTTTAGGATGTTAAAAATTAAGCAATTTTTTGCTTATCAAATTTTCTTAATTCTAACTAACAATAAATATCTATTATCAAAAACAAGAGTTCAAAATGCAGATCAGAAACATTACCACAGAAAATGGTAAACTAGGATTCAGCTTTGCTCCATAATAAAAAAAATTCAACATTTGTAACAAAACTGAAAAAAATCATAATTAGTGTTCCAAAATAATGTTAAAATGTCAAAACTTTATTTCGCAACGCCCTGTATACAAAATACAGGGAGAATGATGAATTATTTATCATTTAAGGCACTTTTTTGCACCGAATATCAAACCGTCCAATTCGTAATATTTACAAATGTACAAAATGTGAGAAAGGGCTACATGTTTGGGTAAAAGTGCTGATAGACGGGCAGGGCCCCCTGGGCGTGGAAGGCCCTTTTGGCCGGCGCGGCTTGCTCGTTGAACGCGTCCCCGTAGCTGCGTTTGACGGCGACGTGCGGCATCATCGGGATGACCCCATGCGCGCCCCCCTGCAGCAAATGCTGAGGATAGGCTAGCTGGTGCCTCGGCAGCCCCAAAGCCGGGGCCATCCTCGGCGGCAGCATGACAAACGGCGGTTGCGCGATCAAATGCGGCATCATCGGCATCGCCGCCGAGTTTTTCAGTACCGAATTGGGGCTGTTTGGGGACACCGGGCCCACATTCTGGTTGAGTACGGCCAAATTGTGCTGTGCGATTTGGTTCATGAGGAGCATTTCGTTCTGGGCTTGCGCTTGGTTCTGGCGCGCGATGAGGTTCTGCTGGGCTATAATCTGGGCTTGCTGTTGGGCGAAYAGCGCCTGATTGTCCCAGTTGGTCAGATTTTGGGATATTTGATTAACCGAGGTGTTTGGCGGGGGCGGCGGGGGGATATTAGTAGGTGGAAGAGGCGCAATTGAAGGTAACATACCGGGACTGAGTAGCGCGGGGGTGGCCTTTGCGGGCGAGACGGGGGCGGGAATGCCGCCAGTCAGAACGAGATTCATGTCCTCGCCGGAACATTGGAATACTTCGATGTAGCGCTGCTTTTTGCCGAATGTCATGTAGCGGTGGTGCTTCTGCTGGGCGGTGATGCACGCCGACTGCTCAGAGTCCATCTGGATGAAGGCCTCGCCGCTGGGCTGGCCCTGGAAAACACCACGTTTCAACATTCTCTCTCTCTCACGGAAAAAACGACTTATCCTAAATCAAAAATTTAAAAAATGCAAGATTTCTGATTGATTAAGTTGGCAACACTGACTATCAAATTCAAATGTCACATTTTTATAGTCAATTGTCATTCGTTCCCGACGGGCAGCCGCTGACATGTCCGTCACCTAACATAATCGAATATCTGCAATAATTCGGTGTTGCCAACTTAATTTCAAAGTCACAGGTCACTTTGATCAGAGTAGTACCAAGTGATTTTACCCTCAAATTTAAAATCTTAATTGTCAAACTTTCATCAATGTTGCGAGATCTGGTGAAATTTCAAAAAATCTGGAGATTTTTATAATAGTTCATAAATTTAGAGAAAACTTTTGTAAAAATCCAATATTATTATCATTATTATATATATTAAAATGTTACAGCAGAGAATTAATATTAAGTATTCGCCTAAACATTTAGTAAAATTAACTTTTTTGCACAATCGTCAAATTAGGTCAAAAAGCATGACGCTGATTTTCGCATTTTTTGAGTATTTTGCAAGTTTTTTTTATCCAAAAACTCAATTATTTTACCAAAAAATCAAAAAATATGAGAAACCACCAAATCATATAGTTAAAAAATATTTTAATTTGTTTTTTTTATGAAATTTCACTGAGAAAAATCAAAAAATCGCTAAATTGAGTCGAAAAGTGGGTTTTTTCAGCCAAAAATAAAACTATTTTAAACTAGTCCAAAACTAGCGTTATTTTTACATTTTTAAAGTGTTTACGCACATTTCTGGAAACACACAAAGTTTTGCTAAAATGTATAGAAAAATTGTCAAATTAGATTAAAATTGATATTATTTTTAGCTTGTTTCGCGCGATTTAGTTTGTTTTTTGAACCAGAGACTCATTTATTTTGCAAAATCTTGTCAACACAGACCTAAAAATTGCAAAAAAAAATAACTTTTTTGCACAATCGTTAGATACATAGAAACACAATTGTTTTGCCCGATTTTCGCAAAAAAAAAATAAAAAAAACACCAAATTATATAGTTAAGAAATTGTTTAATTTGTTTTTTATGAAATTTCACTCAAAAAGTTTTTACGTTTTTCAGCCATAAACAGAACTATTTTGCAAAATTTCGTTAAAAACAAACCGAAAAACTACCAAATTAGAGCAAAACTAGCGTTATTTTTGCATTTTTTAAGTGTTTACGTACATTTTTGAAAACATACAAATTTTTGCTAAAACTGACTGAAAAATTATCAAATTAGATTGAAATTAATATTATTTTAGCTTGTTTCGCGCGATTTAGTTTGTTTTCGAACCAGAAATTCATTTATTTTGTAAATTCTTGTTAAAACATGTTCAAAAATTACAAAAAAAATCTAAAAAAAATGTTATTTCGTTTTTTTCATCAAATTTAGCTAGTTTTTGAGTGAAATTTTGACAAAAATAAAAACACAAAATGTGGGCGAAAATGACATTACTTCACATTTTTCAAGACTTCAAGCGCGTTTTTGAACTAAATTCTTAGTTTTGAGCGAGATTTTAATAAAAAAAAACCAAACAAAACACCAAAGCAAATCAATACTTTTGTCTTTTTCAAGTATTTTAGCATGTTGTTCAAGTACCTAACAAAGCAAATACTTCGCAAAAATTTCGTTAAATACAAGCCAAAAAATTAGAGAATTAAACCAAAAATTGTATTATTTTTGCCTTTCTTGAGCGTTGAAGCACGTTTTCGAGTAGATATGCGAGATGTAAACCTTCGTCAGTATTAAAAAAATTTAAATCATCATAATCTTGTAATCTAGTGAAAATAGATATAAATCTTGCAATTTTTTCAAATCGTCTAATGAGTTAATTTTTTTTAGCTGGCAACACTGATTGTCAATTATTTGCGGCGGCAACCGCTTGCTTTAGCCGTCAACCGCTGAAGAATTACCAATAATTCAGGGTTGCCAATAGATTTTATATTCTCAATGACACATGCATCTAAAACTAGTGAAAATGAAGCGTCGAGACTTTTAATAAGGTTTTTTTTCAACTCTTACTTTTCTTAATAATTATTGTGATATAAAGTCGAGAAAGTTATGGAAAAGTTAATAAGGTAATTTTCGTCTAATAACAAAGGCGCCAAACAAAGTAAAATTGGTAAAGATAATAAAGTAATTTTCGTCTAATAACAAAGGCGCCAGACAAAGTAAAAATGGTAAAAATTTTCTTGAAAAACAATCATTCAAGCAGACCACTATGTTCAATACTTGGTTAGCAACACTGTATATTCATACAATCAATGGTAACTTTGACTGTTCACAAAAAATACGATTTTGGAAATTCCAGAAATCTGGATCAACATATAGTGTTTTTCGTGGTGTTTTTTTTTAAATGTAAGATTAACACAACATAGCGCCGAGTTGCAAAAAAAAATGTTATTTTCAATTATTTGTGTAAAAATTTAACAAGAGTTTCGGTGTTTCTGTTCCAGTGATTAGTTTTGACACTAAGGAGTGGTTTTCCAATTGTTGAATAAGACTCATTATGATTTTTCTGAGCACCAGCACCCATAAACTCAATTTCCAGTTTCATTAAAAAAAGATTACGGATAAAATAAAAAAATTGTGGATTTATTGGTCAGACTTTATAAAAACGCATCCGAATTTCAATGCTGTCTAGAGCATTTTAAAAAATTGAAATTTGTAATTACAGTCTCCTGTTTTATTACTACTAATAATTGTGTTACAATCCGAAGATTTAACGTCTCTAAGTAAATCTGTGGAGTGAAGCTCTGCACGAAAAGTTAGTTACTCAGTGTTACCAAAAAAAAAAGGCGTCAAAAAATTAAAACATGAAATATGAAATAAAAAATTACCTAAATATGCATATGTATCAAATTTTAGTCYTTAGACGAAGAAATAAAAAAGCTTTAAAACCGTAATGAGCTTCAGCTGTATAAAAAACGGGTGCTTACCTGCGCATTATAGACCATGTGCACTCCTTGGAATATAATATTTTTGGCATATTCTCCGAGAAACTCTAAGATATGTTCGACTTGAGCTTCGTAAGGCAGTCCTCTTAACCTAATGCATTCTTTTTTGGTCCCAGACGTAATATAATGTTGAGGCAATAAAGGCATATGCGGTAATAACGGAGGCAACGGTTCAGGCTCATAAGTCCGCGCTTCCAGCGACCTGTTAAGTACCTGCAGAACAAACACATAACCCCCAACCAAACAAACAAAAAATCACAAACCAACCTGTTGCACCTCGGCCGTCGTCGACCTGAACAATTCGATATACCTAGAACCTATACATTCCCTATGTTTCGAGAGAGCTTTGGGTGCGTCGGATTCGCTCGCGAAGAGGACGAAAGCGTCGCCAGTGGCGCGCCCATCCGGCTTCCTCACGAACAGCACGCCGTCGGTGCCGTCCAAAACCGTGCACGAATTCTCACCCGACGCGAAGAAGTCCAACTAAAACCCYCAGATAAAAATTGGACAAAAACGCCCCCATCATACGTACGACTTGTTTGGCGGTGCAGTCGTAGGGCAGCCCCCGCATCCGCACGATGACGGCAGCCCCGCGTGAGAGGAAAGCTTGAGCTTCGGAACTCTTGCCGCCTGCCACCGAGAGGAAGTCCTCGCCTGAGGCACGGTACACTTCGATGTAGCGTTGGCCGATGTGGTGCTTGTGTCGCTTCAACGCCATGTCTCTATGCTCTTGACTCTCGAATTTTATTAAAGCTTCACCGTTGCGACGTCCTTGTGCCGACAAGCACAGAGCTACGCCGCCCCTGAAGAAAATTTCGTGAGCGATTGGGAAAATGGACGTGTTTGGAGCCAATTAAAACGTGGCGAAACGAGCACTTTCGACATGAAACGGTCGTTAATTTTTAAGATTGAGATTAGACTAATCGGGAAAAAATTGTTAAATAAATTGTATAACGAAAATGTGGCGATTTTGGGTCCTTTGTTTAATAAAATCATGTTTATTTTATTTGTACTACATTTTAAATAAATACATAATATTATTGTTTTTCTTTCCTCTATTTATTGTCTTGTGTAACTTGTTTCTGCAATTTTAAGGTCCTTTTATGTTTACTTATTTCTTTGAGTTTCTTTACTTTTCTGGTTTACTAGTTAAAAAAATATTTGGTTTCTTTTTTTTTTCATTTTATCACCAACAATTTTACTTATTTCTCAAAAATTAAGTGGTTTTCTAAATTTACAAGTTATAGTATGTCAATAAATTATCGATGTTTTATAAAGAAAACAAATAAGTATTAACACATACAATTAATTTCAAGCAATTTTATTGCTCTTTTTAGTCTTTTTACAACTCCATTGTGGTTAACAGATGGTCATACCTACATTGTAAAAATGAAAAAAATTGATTTGGCCTAAAACTATTCAAGTATTTTAATTTTTTTTTGTTTATATTCTAATCGCTGGTTAAAAAATTGTGTGATTTCTTTTTTTTTCCATTCAAACACTAAACATTTTATT
>NW_025401063.1:4480072-4496675 GCF_015345945.1 Tribolium madens
ATTTTCATTTTGACTTATTTCTGTTGGAAAAATCATTTTCCAAGTTTTTTTTACTACAGGTTATTAGAAGAGGAAACAAGGAAGCTGTAACCTAAATTGTAACTTTGTTCAATATTAAGTATTTGTATATTACTTTTATTAGCAAAATTTTTGTTCCTTTACTAAATAATTATAAAAAAAACATATACAAGATCATCAGTATCATTAAATAGACATAAAAAATGTCAAATGTCAAAATTTTTTGACAGATAGAATTTTTGTAACATTTTTCTTTCTTACTTGAAATTTTTCTCTGGGGCGCGAGTTCTGACTCACCCTGTAGTATATAAGTTATCGRTGTTTTTTTTAAATTAATTTTCTAGAAAAAAAATCAAATTTACAAACAAAATGTATATCAAAAAGGTATTTTTATTGCCCTTTTTAATCTTTATCAACTCTTTTGTTGTTAACAGATGGTCCCTTAGGACTATTTAAAAAAATGGATTTGGCGTAAAACTATATTCCACTATTCTTGTAATAAAAATATGTACAATAATGAAATATGTACAATAATCAAAACACAAAAAATTGCGTGGTAGCAGAAATGTTTAACAAGTCTCCGTTTTAGAGTCGAAATATTTAAACACTTTACAAAAAATTCTTCAATAAAAGAAGATAAAAAAAGATAAGAAAAAATAATTTTAAGGTTCCTTTATGTTAAAATTTATTATTCAAAATTTTACTTACTTTTAAAAACTTAAGTGTTACCTATTCTGAGTTTACGAGTTTTAAAAAAAGGTTAAAAAAAGTATTTACAAATACCTAAATCTTAAAGAGTATTTTTATTTATAGATTCGGCGTGAAAATATTATAGCATTTTTTTGATATCTTAAAAATCTACAGTTAAACATTTACAAAAAAAAAACAAAAAATGGTCAAGTATAGTGAGTAGTAGCATAAACTTTTAACACACCTTCGTTTTAGAGTCGAAATATTTAAATACCTAAGAAAAATAGTTGCTGTTAAATTTGTCAAAAAATTGATTATGAAAACCAACTATTCTGATAGCGACTCCTACAAAATGTAATTGTTTCGATGTTCTAAATAAAAGTTTTGTTATCTTATGTATTTCAAATAATATTTGTCCAAGAATGCTTATTTTACAAACTCGATTTTCAGCCAGCTCATAACAGTTTGTTTATTTTGTGTCGTAATGATATAAAATAACAAAATTGTAGTATTACACAAAATATTAAATAATTTTCATTGAATTATTGTTTAAAATTCTTTTTCAATCAAGGCGATAACTGGAGAAATTACCTTCACATTATTCTGTTTCATTGTTTCTAACAGCAATTGTGTAAATCAAATTCAATTTTACAAATTACAAAAGCTCGGTTTAATAATAASACCACACAGAATAATAAAATTATAGTCTTTCTCGTGTTAGATGATTGACAAGTTAACGACACACCTTCACAGGTTTGTACTTATGAACAATAAAAAAATTAGAGCAGTTAGTGCCCCAGGATTACAGGATTAAAATTGTTCGAATTCCAAATTTAATTAAATATTCCAYAAAAAACACATTTTTTTGGATTGCAAACACAGCAAATAACTTTGCTAACCAAATTTACTAATAATCATTTTAAAATTGCAATGTTATGAATGGTAATTACTGTTGTTGTTGTTGTGATAATGATTCTAGAATGTCATCCGGATTTATCTCTGATTGCTGTCAAGCGATGGAAAAATCTTGAAAAAATTCTARCAAATAAAAATAAAAAAATCTACGAGATTTGAAGGACACAAAAACTTATCAAGGGTAYGAGATAGGTAACTATCCGAACCCAAAATATTTGTAATAYTTGAATTAATCATTTCCACTTCCTGAATCATTACTGGAATTTAAATTTATATTACGAGATACCCAACATTATTTTCCAATTAGTCTAATCGGTTTTTTAATRTCCAAACCAGATWATTTTACACCTTACGAAATATAAAAATTGCGATTTCAGTTTTCAGTACTTAAATTAAATGAAAGCTAATTACTTGGCGACATTGAGTCCGCTGAAAAACTTGGCGATGTCCTGATCGCTGCTCTGCCAGGGAAGTCCTCTCGCCCTTACCACGCAGTTGCTGTCGATCTCATCGTCTTTGGAACTGGAAGAAAAAGATAACACAAAATAAACACACAATTAACAAATACTTTCACCGATAAGACAAAAATGACGTAACCGTAATAACAACCCTGAAACTGTGATAAAATATTGAAACGGTCGCGGCCACGTGGTCGCGAAACGTACCTGTTGAAAATTTCCCGATTTTCCGACTGAAAACTACTGGAAAACTCACACTCGCGTCGCTGCCACAAAATCGACTTCAAGGCAACTTGAAGAAACTGAAACGTATCAGTAATTTGAAAAAAAAGTCGCGTTTTATCTTTATTCGAACGCGACTGACCCCAATGTGTCAGAAAAAGACGGAGACTTCGACGTGAGCTATTATCAATAGCACGAAGTGGGGCACTTAATGTCAAACCCGATTGGTTCTGTTCAATAACTGATAAGAAAAAGTGATATTCATGAACAGACGACGAAATTCGGAATCACACCATCCATCTCGCAAAAAAATTCAAATTTCTACTCACCATATCCCGGGCTCCAGGGTCAGGTTTATCGTTTCGAGCGCCTCGAACCTGTATCCTGCAAGAAAACGGCCAAATCAATCGAATTTCTTTCRAGTTTTTTGTTTATGCAACATCTCCGTTTGAAATGTAATTGAACTAAAAACTGCTTATGCAAGTCGGGTTCGGTTCGTTACACTTGCTGAATGGCATTTCTTCGCATATCCGCTCGAATGAGGAAACAACCCCCAGATATTGGAATTTTCGCATCGGCTCGCAACCGTTGGCGATGAGAGACTGGACGAGGGTCACGACGAGTTTCAACCCTTTGACGAAGGGGTGAGATGGCGAGACTTGCAAGGGATGCGAGTACAGTGGGGACAAAATTTCCAAATTCTTGCAAATCATCTCAAGGTCGCAAATTTCAATCTTTTGCGATAATAATGCAAACGCAAATAACGTCACAAATGTAAATACGTTCAAAACTTCATAAAAATTCAACGATAACATGAAGCACAGAGTCGGAAAGTGCTTTTTTATCGCACCAATTATGTAAAACTCATTTCGACTCAAAGAATAGTGACATGAAGGCATTATCGCAAGAAAAGCGGGTCAGGTCGCTGGGCCGTCTGGATTATTAATTATTATCGTTCAAACATTATCTTTGAGCGGTTTTTGAACCAACATTGCGTTGAAACTCCTTGARATAGAGCAATTAAAAAAWATATAAAGAATCGAAAATCAATCTTGTGTGCCCTCTGAATCAAAACACTTACAAATGATAGTAAAGCTATAAATTCACTCAATCAAAATGCGGTGTGTGGGATCAAGGATTTTGCAAATATTTTATAGCGTATAAAATTCAAAAGTGTCCATCTCTTGAGTGGTGATAAAGGACATCCAAATGAGTTACAAAYTAATTCTTGAACCTTTTTTCACRAGATATAGCTCTTCAAAAATTAGATTTTAGGTGAAGTTTTTGACCGTTCAGATCATACAGGGTGTCCCAGAGAGTTGAAAAGGTGGACCTTTAAATTATAAAATTAAAAAAAAAAATGTATAGGTAATAATAATTTAATGCATCACCTAAAAGTATTTACAACCATACAACATGTCTCAAAAATAAGTTAGGATACAAATTTGTGTTTTTTTAAATGAAACACCGTATGTTTCTTTGCATTTTTGGCTGTAGCCTTTTGAAACAATGTTTTTACGCTAAACTTTTATTAGTCGATTTYGCTTAGTTTTAGAAATAAGACGTTTTTTTGACGAAAACATGCACTTTTTAAAAATTTATTACACAAAAATTAAGGCAGCTAGAACAAATTTTTTCTCACTTCTGCTAAGAAGAAACTACAAAATTTAAAACTTTAGCAATTTTTTAGTGATTTGCATTTGTAAAGATTAATATTTTGAGAAGTTTGTTAAAAGTTAAATGACTTAAAAAATTTAAATGAAACACCCTATTTTTTATTTTTGCATCTRATAGATTGATAAATTGATCTAAAAAAATAATGTCTAGAATTGATAAATGAAAAGATATTTAACATATTAATATTAATTGTAGCAACAATGCCTATCGATATCTGACCATACTATGGCAACCATAGTAATCACTTATCTGTTGATTTATTGAGAGGTTGTAAAAGTCGTTATAAATACTGAAATTCGAATTATTTTATTGTAAAAATAAAGAACACAAATGTGATTATTAAGTGATATTTCTTCCATCTTTTGTGAAATTGTGCACTTTTTGGCTACTGAAACAAAGCAATTATTTTTTTTATGTCTAACGTTAAATATCTTTTTAGTTATTGATTATAAATAGCTAAAAGTAAATAATTTTAAAAAGATAATTTAATAATCTTCTAAATGCAAAAACAATAAATAGGTTTTAAATTTTTTAAGTTATCAACAAACGCCTTCATTTTTTTTTTCTTTGCAAACACACTAAAAAAATGTTATTACTTGTACCTTCTTCTTTGCAGTAGTAAAAAAAATATTTCTATATATCTTAGTTTTTGTGTGATAAATTTTGTGTCATAAAAATCTACATCCCAAAATGCTAAGAAGCATATGGTGTTTCATTTAAAAAAAAAACACAAGTTTGTGATGTATTGTATTTTTGAGACATGCTGTATAGTTAAAAATAATTTTAGATTAGGTTAGTACCTATCTATCAATGTTCTATATAATGTTTTTTTAATTTTACAAATTAAAAGTAACTAATGGACTTTACCAACTCGCTTGGACACCCTGTATGTTTTTGAAATTAGTTAATGGAAACAACAGATTTTGCAATACCGGTTGATAAAACAAACTAGCAAATTCAACAATATATTAAATCTGACAACATCGGAAACAAAAGAGCTAAGATAATATGGAAATTGGTAGTTCTGTTTTTTCTCAAAAAAGGCTTAAAAAACCTTAATTAATTTGTATGTTAGCGAAGAGTTTTCAATCATCACTCGAGAGTTGGCCCCACACTTTTGAATTACCCTGTATAACCGGATTCTGTTTATCTTTGCACAATATCACATTAAAATACTCTTAATTTCTTGGAAATAATACATAAATAATAAAGTGGCGCAGAAGTAATCCATTGAAGCACAACAAGCGACTGCTTGAATGGGCTTCGCTAACGAGCTTTTTATAACATTTTTTTAATTTGATTTGAGCATTTTTGAAAAAAAGCTATATTGCTATATACWGCTTTTTTATTTTGAGTTGTTTATGCAGTTTTTTTTAAGAAAAACAAAATTTTGCCTAAGTTCTGACACTTAGCATCAGAGTTGAGGAACAAACAATTGCTTGAATGATCTTCTGCAACGGGTCTTTAATACTATTTTTTCTATTATAAGCTTTTTATGTTGTTTTTAGAGAGAGAAAAGGAAATTTTCCATAATTTTRAGACACGTAACAGTGATATTKATGAAGRTATTTAGAATTAAATCCTCAAGATTATTTCATGTATCTATSCCACCGGAAATTTGTSAAATTAGTAAGAATAAGAATATTGAAGATTTCAACGGCACTCTCACCAACATTAAAAACRTAAAATACACTGAGAAGCTGTTAACGCTCCCGAACGAGTTCGTTAATAGTTAAATTAGGAAAAAACTYCATAAAATCCCCTTTTGAAATGATTAAAATTGTATAATTCATTTTGAATTTTGAATAAATCAAGCATTGTTTTATTAAATTTAATTCTGGTTCTTAACCCCGTGTAGAATTCAATGCCGCGACATAACAAAGCATTATTTCCAAATGAAAAATTAATTAAGCTAAGTAGGTACAGTAACGGCAGAAATTAATGAAACTTTTTGGATAAGTGTAAACAATACCTTGAGTTATCTCATCCACTGCCCACTGAAACTCAAATTCCAATTCGATACAATTCAAAATTAAGTAGAGTGAACTCTGCGAAAACAATGAAATTACAATTAAAGGTTTAATTAACTGCAGTATTCCATTCTAGTGTCTCATTTGCATTTCGTCTGCATTCTCCATAAATTAGGAACATTACKCAGATATGTGGTTGAAATGAACATTTAAAAATACAAAAAAAGATTCATTTCTAAAAAAACTCCTGTCAACAACATTCATTTTCTGCATCCTTCTAAAGCAAAACGACGTGAATTAAATAAAAGGTCTTTCCCCAAGAGTCTCACAAATTGATTAAAATTGGAAACGTGCGGCCAGGAATGTAATAAAATTTGTAATGAAACGTGAGAAAAAGTCGTTTCAAGTTTAATCAAATAAACGAATTTGGTTTCGAAATACTGACGTATTTAATTTTTATTTTCAACAATTTTTATAACAGCCTAAAAATATATTGCTGAAGAGCGGCAAACGTAAGCAAAAATCATAATTTTTATACAGGGTAATTCATATAAAACCACAAGTCTCACAAACTTGAATTGACCAGACAGTTTTATATTAATCACCCTGTAGAAAAAATGTACATATTCCGGTTTTTCCAATTTTAAAATTTACCGTATACTTATCTAATTTTAAAAAACCTGAATACCTAAACTTAACTGAATACCATGTAAATGAGTTAGTCAACATTTTACATTTTTATAATTCAAATTGTTTACAATTGTAAAAAACGTAATTTTGCCAAATCAACGTATTATAATAATGCAGCGTCGGACAAAATGATAATTAAACGAACTGTTAACATTCTACTTAGTTKACAGACCAATAAATAAATGCATTTTTTTAACGCCATAATAGTATTTCTTATATTTTATTTGCGTCACACATATACAGGCTGACACAAAATTTGTGCTTATTAGATTTGTCAATTGTCACTATAACAACGCTGTTTCCATAGCAACGTTGTGACAACTACCGCCACCTGTTGAATCTCGATCTACGATAAATTATAGATTTCTTTATCGTTTCATCAGCAATCAGCCTACTAGATAAGTGGCAAATACTTAAAAATAAATAAACAAACGACTATAGATTAGCTGTCAATGTTGTTAATATACAAACAAAAAACTTTCAACACGTGTTACAAACAGTACTTGACCTCTGATAACACGCAGGTGTGAGTCAAGAGCCTTAAAATATTTTTTTCTATGACTTACCTTCCGAAATCAGCCTTTGTACAACATTGACCATATCCTTAGCCTCTCTCTTGTAGAATTCATTCTCAACTTCGGGTTTAATTTGTAAATCTGTTAGAGTTAAGGAAAAAGTCGATAAAACACCTGTGGACTCACCTGGTTTGTAGGTTAACTGTAAGTATTTGCAAAACTGAAACGTTCTAGCGATTACGAACTGTACTTTACTCTTATCGGTGCTAAAACGCGTTTTTTCTTATCGCTTATAATATTTAAAAATCGTGAAATATTACACAAACGGCGGCCAACTCGACCAGTGGCGTGCGTCTCTAACCGTTCCAGCAATTTTTTTTTCAAATTTGAATGAAACACGTCGTATAGTGGAATTTAATCTGTTGTAAAATGTGTCTAAAGCGCTCGACGTGTGTGAAAGATGTAGACTTTGAATAATAAATAGGTTTTTATTGCTTTGGCGTAAGAGACACGTCTATGGTCTGATGATTTAGAGGTTTTGAATTTCATTCTGAGCGGTCACAGTGGCTGTGCTACGTCCGCGTGCTGACATCTGCCCTCCGTTCGTGTAAACTCGCGAAGATTTCTTGTTGGCCGGTAATTACAACACGGTTTTGAGATGGCGACTGCGATAAAGAGGAATATTTCATTCCAGCACCTGTTGGTCAAGTTGGCGAACGTTCAACTTTTTCATGTCGGACATGCAGATAAAATAATTAAGGACAAATTTAATCAACTTTCACTTCCACGAGCTATTTAGAAATTATCATTATCTCGCAGGAAAAAAAATATTGCGAATTGTGTGACCACAAAAATGTATTCTTTTGCAACGTATAGCGAATCGAGGCGAAATTAAAATTTGTTCTTAAAGTGGTAATGACTTTAAAATCGAAAAGTTGTTAAATTTTATTTGCAATCAAAAGTGCATAAACCACATTCCTCCTGATTATTTGCATACAAATTGGCGGCCATTTTGACAAGTTTCCTCTCGCAATTATGACAGTAGTGTGTTTTTGTTTCGTGTTTAATGGCGCTCTCCTGCTGTCACTTGAGACTTCCTTTGTTTTTTTCTACGCTTGCTACATGGTGTGACACCTTCCGGGTGTCAACGCAGTTCAAATGGCATAATAGCGATGATTTTTACAAGAAACAAGAATATTGCAGTTATAATAAATTGATTAAAGCATAAAAAACGATTGTAACAATAATTATAAATGACGAGTCGCGTTTCGTAAAGATGATAATTATTGTTATTTGCTGGAAAGGATGTCTTCAACATATAAGTATACTACTTGATGTAGTAAACTTGCTACAAGTGAAGRGCAAATGTCAAATAGCATTAAGGTTCTTATAAAAAAGAATTATGTTTAAATTGTAATAAATTTTAAAAAAATAGCAAAAACCAAGTTGAAATATGTTTCACACATTCAATTAAAYTCTGATCAAAGTGGCCTATGAATTTGAAATTACGTTGGCCACAGTGGAAAATATCTGAATATGTAGCTTGATAATTTTATAATTTTTGACTGTTGTGTGTTTTGCAATGTCGCCAACTTAATTTTTAAGTCGCAAGACGCAAGCCACTTTGATCAAAAATTCAGTTAAACGCATAGCCTCATTATTTCTATAAGAAAGTAAGTTCTGGATTAATTTTGATTTTAATTAATTAATATCTAAAATAAATGGAAACCTAGATAGAGTGAATTTTTTATAAGAATTATTGAGACTCGGGATTTTTTATAAACTAATTTGGTTACAATTTTTTTTTCTCAATAATTAATTAATTTATTTCATTTTTTTCCAATATTGCAGGATGTAGTTTTTTTAATATTTATTTTTGAATTATTAAACAAAGCCAAGAAAAAAAAGGAAAGTTTTATGTCTCATAATCGACAACAAAATTTATGCCAAAAATTTTTGGTGAAAAATGTTATGTAAATAAGCATAATAGACTCATATCTAGACAATAATTGTCAAGGTTTGCACACAGATAAGTATTTAATTACGTTTAAATAATTTAATTATGTAACAGGTTACACTTTTATTTGGAACAAAAAAAATATCACTTTGTACTACTCGTAATATACAGTTATCGAGTGAAAATTAAATAAATTCGAAAAAATGAATATTTATGTTCAAAAATAAACTACTTTAAGATAAATAAAAGAGATAAGGACAAGTTTATAAAAGTCCTCATAAAAATCGAGTCATTTCTTTTGGAAAACTGAGTGATGGCCCTTTTTTGTTCATAATTTTTTTAAAATCTTATTTTGAAATTTGACAGTTTACAACTAGGTAAGTACTCTAGTAGAATCTTCAAACTTTCGGTTATCAAATGCAATAAAATTTAAAAAAATATTTACTTAACGCAGAGGGTTTCACAGCTGTGATTTTTGAAAACAAAAATTTTGACAAAAATTAACATACTATGTCAATAACTATGACAGATAAGTACCAACAACTTGGACATGTTTTACTCAGTTTGGAAWGACKAATTCAAAAATGTTATAAAAATGGGTGATTACCATTTAAAATTTCAAAGTTGGCGCCAATTTCTAGTAGTTTCGGAAGTTCAGCCATTTTGAAAATAATTTGGTTAAATCAAAAATGATCGATTTTGGTCGCGTACAAAATTTCAAAGCCGTAGCTTTATTGGAGGTTCAAAAGTTTTTCATGTAAATCCTACACGAATCACCCGGTATGCCTACGCATTTTGATAAAATGAACAAAAAAGTATAATTGAAAACTAAAGCATCAAAATCAAAATTTTATAGGGGAAATTTTATTGTTATCAAAAAACAAAATATATTATTTTTAAATTTGAATTTTGACTAATCTCCAAATTTTACATTTTATACACAAAAATACTGAAAAGTGATAAAGCAAGAAAATAATTTTAAGTAAAATCTGTCAAAAGTAGACACTTTTAATTAGTTCCAAAAAGTTGTCTGTCTTGTTTTTAACAATTATGCTAAATATCAGTAACGAAAGAAATTGCATATTTATAGATTCAGAGCAATAAACCAGTAATTTCCAGTTAATAACAGTACCTAATCTTTATGCACTAACACGGAGATAATATACAGGGTGTGCCAAGTTTTAAATTTTTCTCAAAAATCACCAAAGTGACTTAGACTAAAACTTTTCATTTAACATATCATCTGTATGTTTTTCAGTGTTKCYAAATTATTTTGCAACAATTAATTTTTGTAATCCGATCATGGCGGAAGCCTACTGAAAAACAGTAACCACAACACGCTAGATTCTACCATTCCCAAAAGAAATCCAGAAGAACGAAACTCGTTTAAACTAGATCTATAAAATGATACGAATCCCACGAGATTATAAAACCGAAATGATTGCTTCATTTCTCAAAAATAAACCCACAATGCATACCCACGGTTGTTAAAACCAGCACTGTTCCAAAACAAGTATTTTAAAAAACGGAAGTCGCGTCTTGTGTGCACTTAATTTTTTTCCCGTGAACATGTGATTTGACAAAAGGATACATTCTAACATATCGGCGACACTTTGGGGTATTTCTTCCGTCTTTCTCGTAAACCTGGCAACTTCTTTCCTGAGGTCATGGAACGTGCTATAATAACGCGGCAGATCGATTTCCTTCCTACATGCTTCCGGATACAGACATTGCCTTAACGGTAATTGGCCGTCTGTTAAAAGCCTGAAGCCGGCACTGTGCGGGTCTATGTGTAAACTACTGCAGTACGCATCGAATTCGTTGAGGGCGTCCTCCAATTGCCTTCCAGATGATTTTATGAGTTCGTCGGTCAAAACCGATTCAGATGTGAGCTGTTCGGATAGGATATTTTCGTTGATGTCGGCGGTTTGCGGCCTGATTGGGTACTGCTGCACGCCCACAATCTGRAACAACCAAGAAATGTGCAATGTTAGCTCAAATGGCTGACTTATGGCGACTTGACACTGTTTTAACACCATTTTTTCGATTACTTCCAAAAATACAGGGTGCGCCAGAACTCGCACCTCAAAGAAAAATGCCATATAAGGTAAGATACCAGGAACTTGGAAAAAAAGTTTTAAAATTTTATATATAAAAATTTCAAAGTTAGGAGAGTTTGAATTTTGCACCTTGACTCTATTTATTTCTGTTGGAAAAATAATTTTCCAAGTTTTTTGCTACTACCCATTAGAAGAGGAAACAAGAAAGCTGCATCCTAAATTGTAACTCTGTTCAATGTTATTTGTGGCTTTTATTGGCAAACTTTGTTGTACCTTTACTAAATAATTGTAAAAAAACATAACAGGGTATGTCACGAGTGATAATGAGCCTGACCACATTTGAACTGCAGCCAGCAATACATTTGCATAGGCTTCATGGATTTGGATTATGAATTTTAAAATTAATAAAACATAGTTATCGCGTGACTGACACAAAGAAATTGACAAGACAGGAAACACAATTTTTAAGGTTATTGTCTATCTACTATTGGAAAACACTTTCAAGCCTTTTTGGAGCTTTTCTATACAGGAAACATTGTCTTTACAAAAGAAGCATTTTTCCCAAATTCGCCATAAATGAGAATTAGATCTGTTTTCTCATCGTTCGAATGCATTTTGAAATTTTGCTAATGTCAGTTGTGACATGGTTGTGACAAATAAAATTATCGAAGCAAAGCTATCGTGGATTCATAATTCGGTTTTTCAAACAATGCGATATCTAAAACATCCACGTTAACTTTGCAAATGTATTTTGTATTTTCAATTCCGTCAGGCTCATTATCACTCCTGAAATACCCTGTATACAAGATCATCAGTATCATTAAATAGACATAAAAAATGTCAAATGTCAAAAAATTAATGTCAAAATGTTTTGACAGATAGAATTTTTTAAACATTTTTTCCATGTTCCTGGTATCTTATCTTACTTGAAATTTTTCTCTGGGGCGCGAGTTCTAGCGCACCCTGTATAAACACCAATTTTAAACTACGGGGTGTTTCACACAACTTTACGAGGCTTGCGCCTAATGTACGCACTCAAATATACAAAAGTCACAAAACAATTTTTGGAAACTCATGACAGTAGTTGTCAAACTAATCACTGTAAACTGCAGTTTTTCAGAAACCATAATCATTTGTTTTATCAAGAGATGRCATGAATATGATTCTAGTTTATCTATCTTAATCACTRACTAACAAAAAACATTATAATTTTTTAAAGGATAAACAAACCACAGAAGATTATCCAATTTTTTCAAAATTCGTAATCGAGTTGTAATCGGAATATGTATTATTGATTGCATCTTACAGATGCAGGCCTMGTAAAATTATGTGAAACACCCTATATTAGGGCCCATTGTGGCTCTTTTTTCTCCAAAACTTGCAAATATCAAAATGAAAACGAAAACGATTTTGTTTCGCATTTTAGCACTTTATTTTTTGCAACCAATTCTTGTACTTAGGGCCTCATATTTGTTTGATTAAGCTAAAACCCATTTTTTGGGGTTATTTCGAAAACTGTAGGGCATGCCTTTTGATCATTATTTGCTAAAAATCATGCTAGCCTTGAAATTAGATTGAGACGTGTTCAAAAATACCATTATTATAAAGGGGGCGAATTTTTTTCACGAATTTTTTTTCACAAATTTTTTATTTTTTTTATTTTGAAAATTACGACTAGACTATATCTAAAATGATTGCCTAATGTTTTAAGTCAATTAGCGTCGAGAAAACTACAAAATTCGCAATAGATTCGAAGTTATGGGTAACCATTTCGACTTTATGAGCAATTTGAGTTTTTCAGCAATAACTATTTATCGTAGGGCAATGATATTTTTTTTATAAGATAGATTATTAAATGTGCTTTTTAACGCTACCAAATATAAGAGGCTAGTGTCAATAATTCYGGAGTTATTGGCAATATACCGCTCCGGGTACAGAAAATTTGTCAAAAATCTCAAAATTGAAAACTTTAAAATTGATTAAAATGCACTTCAAGAGGGTCTAAAAGAGTATAAAACGTCGTAAAAATACAAAATAAAAAAAAATTATATGAATATATTGGACTAGAACAGAAATACATGCCAGGAGCTTGGTGGCGTAGTGGTCACTACTTCCGGCAGGTAGTTCAAACTCTGCAAAAGTCGGCAATTTTTCTCTAATTCTAATCCAAATATTTAACATCAAGTAAAATTTTGTTTTAATCTTATTAGGAGCCTCTAAGCGTTACAAAGTTTTGAAATTTAAGATCCAAAAACGGTTCCATTTTTTATTTTTGTAAAACAAACGTGGTGAAGCGGTTCCACTAATGGATGCATTTAATTTGGATTGGAAATCGAAGGTAGTAATAGAGGTAGGTAATAGCAGGTCAGTAATCAGTCACTTTTCAACCTCCGTCAAGGTTAGAAAAGTCAATTAAAAAGTTCTCGATTAGTAAAGTAAAAAATGTGATAAAAACATGACTATTGTTCATTTACTAATTTTTTATTTAAAAAAATAAATAAAATTTGCTTTAAGAACTTACATTGAAGAAAGACGAAGCGCTTTTTTATCTTTTTCACAAAATTAGTGAGAAGTTTMCAACAAATGTAAAATGTACAAATGTTTTCATTATTTAATAACTCAGTGTTGCCAAYTGATTTTTTTGTCACAATTATTTGTAGTTAGTAAATCAACGGTTCAAATAAAAAAATATTAAAATGAGTAAAAAATACTGAAACCGAAAAATTGAAAATGATTAATCATAAAATAAAAAAACAAATATCCTTTTTATTAAATTTAAATGTTTTAATAATAAATATTATCAAATTTAGACGTTTTATGTAATTATTTATCAAATCGTCGTGGAAAATGARTTAAATGAATGTTTTTCAGTTTTAAAGTGGTCATTTTTTCGACTGAAAAATTTCCACACTGAAACTACAGACTTACTTATACAAATTTTGTTAGAGCAGAACGTCACGTTTGAGATAGGCTTTAACTAGGTTAAAGATAAAGTCAATACTAATCTAAACATTTTTTTATAAATAACTGTCTCCTGAGTCTGTTAATTTTTTGAGAATTTTTTTTTCATATAATTCAGTATTTTGTTGTGTAGACAAACTATCACTAGCAAAAATTAGATAATTTAATTGCATCAACAAACAAACGGTAGTAGATAAGAGATAACACATAGTGCGTGAACTATGGAACYAGTGATGAGATTTTGAGACAATCACATGAATTATTTACAAAAACGTGTCTTTTTTTCTAATTTTTTTCAGAAGTTAAACTATTGCTAATACTAGTACTAGTTGTTTTTTTAAAAAAGAAAGGGTTTGAATAATTTTCTTCATGTTTCTGCTTTTCTGCCGTTTTTTTAAAATCGAGAAAGTCATAATACGTTTATTTTTACAGTTTGTTGCTTGAAAAGCCACAAAAATACACCGGTACTTGTGACCCCTGACCGAATTTCCATATTTTTGACATCAAAGGAATTGTTTCACAATATTTACGTGACTTGGTAGATTATAGACGTTAAACAATGACAAGCATATTGCAGTGAAAACAATGTTTACGTATCGTTCGTTTTTTCAAAAACTGTGCGTTCTCAGTAAAATATCATCAAGGATTATTAGTAAATATTAATTTTAGTCATACTTTAACACACATGAAATATTGCAGGTCAAAGATCCCCCATGTGTCATCAATTTAATAGTAAAATTATGATAATAATTAATGAGCAATCGCCGACCTTCTTACGCAAATCGATTTTTTACACGTTTCGCTTATTCCCGTCATTCTTTTACTAAAAATAGGTTTTGCACACGATGAATTCCGATTCTAAAAATTCAAATTGTTTTYATCGTTCGTGTTTTTAACCAGACCGATGATTTCCTTTCAGTTCATTAATGACACAAAAAGAGACACAAAGCGGATATCCTTTACTTTTTAATTAACTCCATCGATTGCAACAACACGTACCCAATCGTCTGAAATTTGAACTCTAATAATATTTATTATGGTTTTTGCGTAAAAATCGACCAGTCATGCCTGAATTAAATGCAAAAGCTTTATTCTCACGAGTTTTCAGGGTATTTTTGTCGCAGTTTGCATGACAAAACGGACGTCTTATTGTCTTGATAAACACACAGTGAGGACGTCCTTGACTCTTCAAATTACTGTATTTTCAATATTACATAATTTGTTTGTTTTCGTTAAGTTAACTCCGTTTGTTAAATACAGTGTAGCTGGGGAAAAATTGTCGTTAATCACACGTGTGACGTCGATTTCAACGATGGGTCACAGCGCGAGCTTCCAATCGAGCTTTATATTATTTTGCAATTAACGCTRTTTTTGTCTAATGCAGTTTAATTGTTTCTGATAGCGTAATTGGTSTGATAACAATTAATGTATTTACAGGCAATTTATCACAGAAACYCGTTTTACTTGTGCCGTTTTTCTAGGGTCCAAGGATTTCCTATAAATGACGCCAACAATTAGCATTTTTTCGATTATCGATGGACAAAGTCTGCTATTATTTCGTATGCAGTCTTAATAAAGTGGTAATTGACTTGCCAAAAAAGTGCTTAATTCACTTATTTGTTCAATTAAAAGTCAAGGATGAATTTAATTCACTGAAAAAAAATTACAACTGATTAATTACTAACACTTTGAATTTAGAGGTAGTTTCGGTCTGCTTCACAAATTCTCTTGAATTGACTGTTTTCAGCAACATTAATTGATTTAATAACTTTGACTTTTGCTTTAAAACAGTCGTAATAGTTTTTGTGTGAAAATTTCTTATTAAGATAAATCAAGTCTACTCAATTGATTCTCATCGGAATTACGCAAATTAGCATTTTACGAGCGTGCCCTAGACTAGTTCTTCTGACCTTTAAAGGAATGTGGAGTCTATTGAGTTGTTTAATATAATATTCCAAGCATTCATAAAGAGGTTCAAACACGTTGAGGATATTATTGCAGCTTCCGAATTCATAAAATTTGTCATTCAAAGTTATTGAAAAAGTAGGTAAATTGTTACCGTTTGTATTGTTTTTAAAGTGTTTCATCCGCTTCAGTTCAGCTCTCTTATGTAACAATGTTCTTCTCTATTTTTTTCGTTTTTTCAGTTSACTGATTTCACATAATTATGATGTGTTTCATTGTTTTTTCAAAAAAAAACATTTATGAAAACCATTTATTTCAAACGCCTAAAAAGCTTAAAATAGTACAGAACTTATTTTCTCGTTCTTTTGGTTTAAAAAATGATTTATTTTTGAAATGTTAACTAAATCTTTAATTGCTTTATTTTGTACTCAATGTTAAAGAATGCTTTTATCAACTAATTTCAGTAGATAAAGTAGTCTTTTATTGTCTAATGAAATAAAGTAATTTTTATCTACTGTTTTTATTAATAAGTACACAAGAATAAATACATAAACTAGTAAAGAAA
>NW_025401063.1:4496747-4497972 GCF_015345945.1 Tribolium madens
TTCAATTAGTAACTTGGTAAATAAAGAAAATGTAATTTTTCGATGAATAGCAATTTGAAACAAACTTTATCATTTTTAGTAATTTAAACAGATATAAATGAAATTAAATCAAGTCGTATTTTTATTATTTTATTTAAAAAAAATACAATTAATTGACTACAGAGATATCGGGTATTTTACTATTTTGTAGTGACTAACACCAGAACTACGAAAAATAAAAATAATTCAAAATATGTGAAATAGATCAAATTTATGTGAAAGCAGTGATTCATTYCCAAGGTCAACAAACTGAATTCTTGCAAAGGTGTAACGTCCACATTRATTTCTCTAACTTTGAACAATAACCGTTACTACAGTTGACTGTATTTGACTCTGACAAATCGTAATTAGCACAATTAATTTAATTTAACTTCGTCTTGGCTTAAATCCCACGAGTCTTACATAATTTAAACCAAATTACAAAAATTGTTTCTAATTTCGAAGCTTTCACTCGTTTAATTAATTGAGGGACCTAATCGTATTTGCAATGACCGAAATTTTCACGCATTGTACTCTTTAATAAATAACCTTCCAAAAAAGCAAATCATCGCTGCGGCAGCTTCAAAGAAATTTGATTTGGAAAGTCGAAATTACAATAGTAGCAGCAACTAAATAAATGTCACCTGTTTGACATATTCGCAGAGGAAATTGTGCAAACGCCTTGCTAATGAGACCTGATTTCTGATTGATGTCTGGAAAAAAGCGGAATTATTGTCATTTATGAAAATGTTAAGCTTTCGACCTTTGATGCATATGCATGGAAAAACTGAAATTACCACTCATGGGCGCTAATTATTGAAAGAAATGTTTTGTGTGGCCACGATTGCGTGAATTTCACCTAATTAATACCAACAAGTCATAATTAATAAGTCGTGGAATAAACCGGCCGAAAAATTTTCGCTCAACACGCACGAAGAGGTCAAGTCCGAGCATTGAACAAAAATGGCGTTTTTGTTTGCATTTTAATCAAATCCCACATTCTCAGATCACTAAATTCAGTGTTAGTGAAAGTGAGAACATAATTTATAGGATTTTTAGAAATCTGTTTTATTACAGCGGTAATAAAAGCAAGAATACTGGAGGCTTTGCAAAAAACTGTAAAATTTGTTCAATATTTGTTCTCAGCTGAAAGAAGACAATAAAAATGGAGAAGACAACAATGGGGTCAAGGTCGTGGCTTCTTTAC
>NW_025401063.1:4498772-4505793 GCF_015345945.1 Tribolium madens
GCTGTAACTCACCGAAAAATGGTCGTATCTAGATTAAAAGAAAAACATTTTAAAAATTTTAGTGTCTAGTTTTGACTAGAATTTAATTAATTAATTAAATCTTTTGGCAACATTGCCATTTGCCTAGTCTTCATCAAAATGAAAAAAAATATTTTTTTTGCGATTTTTTTTTACCATTTTGCATTAGTAATTTTCTAAAAATAAATAAACTAAGAAAAAACTTTTTTGGATTATTTTGAAAATTTGGAAAAACATTCAAAATACAATACTGCTTAATTTTTGTAAAAAAAAATTATCAAAAATATTTTTTGAAGTTTTTTAATTTTTTTTTAATTTAACTAGGAACTCATGCAAAATTGTAAAAAAACAATAATTTTTCTCATTTTGACGAAGATTAGACCATGTTCAGAAACAACATGTACCCAAAATTAATCAGTATTCTTTCTTGAAGTTTTTTACAAATTTAAAAAAATCTAAAACAAACTTAAAACTAGAAGCTTAAAGCTTTGAAATGATTTTTTACAAGTTACAGTCTTCAAAACTCACCAAAAATTATAAGAAAATTTTTTGTTTCTTACACGTTCAATTGAATCAAAGTGGCCTGTGGCTTTGAAATTAAGATGGCAATACTGAATAATGTAGATAGGGAAGATCATCTCCTGTCGGTGTGTTTTTCAATATTGCCAACTTAAAGTCAAAGTCAGAGGTCACTTAAATCAGAAGTTTAACAGCTACAATCTTTGCTTACCCCCGTGCTACATACACCGTTTTTTATATTATCTTAATACTGTAACTCTGTTTATAGTTGCGTTTTTTTACTTGTTTTAAGTAAAATATAGATTTTATTATACATAAAACTTTTGGCTTTGGAATGAGGTTGAGGTTTCCAAGCCTCAGCGAGCAGAAAGTTGTGTGAATTTCAATAAAAAATGTGGAAAACAGGTTGGTGAAAASTCGGAAAACCCGTCCGAGCCTCTTATAAAAAAATCCAATTGCGTAATAGCTCGTGCTGGTTATTACACGGTGAAGAAGTCCATGGGCGTCGGGTTAAATGACATCGAATGTCCTAGCGCTTGCAAACTGGGTTCAGCACGTGAACAGTTACTCAAACAGATACCTGTTCGCTGGCTTGCTTGACTTGAAGAAGGTGAGATTGTTGGGAATGCTATAGAATTTTTATGGTGATAAAACACCGTTCCCTCGACTTTTATTTCGTTCTTGCGACGACGGTGACGGTCCTAACGTCTCTATGGCCATCATCCATAATTCATGAATAAGCATAAATTTGTATAATTTGGGGAATGTGCAACAGGGGGCGCGTGAGAGTTCCGGCTACCCGGAGCCGCACTTCCGGCACGATAATCATCACGATTGGAAAGTTTGAGAAAAATCGAGCGACTAAATATTTATGGAGGAAAAGTGATTTAAACTGATTTTTGTTAAAATGCTACACAAAAGAATGTAAATCTCAAAAAATCAAATTCAAACTTTCACAAAAATAAGGGTGTGATTATGCAATGAAAAAAAAATAGATAAACCACAAAAAAGGAAATCAAAGACACTTTTACATTAAAATAAGTTTATATTTTTAAAACACTAATTATAAAAGCTAGTAACGAGTAGTAATTAATTAATTCAATTTCCAATTTGAAGCAGTTTTCTTATCTAAACTTGCAATTATACAACAAATCTAATGTGTAGGTAGTTATGTTCTAATAATTAGTATTGTGCTGCTTCCGTTTCCCGAATGATAGAAGATGATTATGTTAATTACTTTTGATCGGAAGAAAATATTTAGTYAGGGGTGAACCTAGACCGTATTTCCGGTAAAACAACATAAATTAGAAAATTTGGGCAGGTATTGAAAATAAAAAAACAGTAGAAGAGTCAGAATTGTTTCCTTTTAAAAATTAAAACACATTAATTTGTAACAACAAAAAATTACAACAAAATAATTGTCCCAATTTTCACCATTTGTTTGATTATATTTTAAAAAGATATAATTTTCCACAGTTGGTAGCGGTGTTAATGACCGATAAATGAAAATCGGTAGTGTTCACAGACTTAAGATTTTGAATAAAATTTGTAACACTGAATGTTCACTATATTTTCATTGTTGCCAACTTAATTTCAAAATCACGGACCACTTTCAGTTTACAGCCTGCATTGGAAAGTTGAAAAACGCCCGGGACACATTGAATATTAATGAAGGAAACACTGCTGACGTCACTCATTTCAAATGCTGGTTCTCAGAAAAGAAAATTTTTTCCAGTGACCTTTGCAGTTAAAAAAGCCACCAAACTGGTTAAAGTCATTATTTAACCAAGATGCTTCCAGTAACCCATTACTAATAGCCTCAAAAGCGCAATTAAATAAATTCAAAACGAAATTTTTATTTGAAAAATAAAGCCCCCTAATTATCCTAAATGTTTTKGGAATGCACTCTTGATAATTTCACGTTAGACTTCCTCTTCTCGAGATTAGGTTTCTGCTCACCGGACTGCGTCTAATTAACATTTTGTGAATYCGGCTCTAATTAAAGATTGTCCGATTTTGAATTATTGGGCACATCCTGCCGCATCGATAATTACTCAAAATTCGACTAATTAGGCATAAAACTAATGCTTCCTTTGGCTGAAAAACASACTCAAGACAGCCAAAAACGAATAAATTATTTAACAGAAACCGGTTAAAGTTAATTGAAAGCCAAATCTTTCGAAATATAAAACTGTTCTAATGCGACTCTTGGCTTAAAGTGTTTTTTTTCTCTCTCTCTCATATTTTGTAATAATAAACAGCAAAACTAGTTCTTTGCAAGTCCTTGGAGTTGCATTGTTTRGATGATTTCATTATTTGGTTTGGCTGCAGGCCAAAGATTTTAAAAATCGATGGAAAATTAATTTCGCACCAAAATCATAAGTTACTAAGTGAAAATTCGTGTTAGATTTTACGTCATGTCWATTTATTACGACACATACATGGATAATAATTTAACATGCCAGTAATAAACAGCCAAGAAATGTAGCAAAGGTGATAAACGTTTTTTCAGACATCTGAAAATTTAATGAAATGACACTTTTCAGCGAGAAACAACAATACAAATTCAAAAAGTAACCATAAAATCCCAGAATTGAAGATTTTCAGGTGTTTGTTAAGTTAATGTTAGACAAAATCGAAAAAATTATTCTGTAAAAACATTTTGAGATATTAAAATTCCCAAAATGTACAGAAAAATGTCATTCAACAATSTTTTATATATTACAAGCATAAAATTCCAAAACTATCATTTAAAACCAGTTTTCTTGATAAAATTTACTAGAAAACAAACTATTATTTCTTTAAAAATATAAGTTTTAACTTAAAACATCTACCAGGTGAATAAAAAGTATGGAACCAAACGTTTTTTGCTTAAACTATTTATTTTTTGACAAAACAAATTGATAAATGAAGTACACTTGAGTGCAAAAAAAAACGCAAATTGTCAAAAACAAAATTGTCAAATTTTTCAGAGATTTACATAGTGTGAAAAAGTTTGTTCTCAAATAGGTTAGAAAACTATCAAAAAAAATTGGCTTATTTGGTGATCTTGACAGTGCAGTGTCATTGGTAAAAACGAAATGGAGAAATAGAAAAACATGGAAAAACTTGATAGAAGTTTGGAAGATGCCTTACAATTATGAAATTGTGAATTGTGACAAAGACAACGTCGAAAAACTGGCACATATTAACAGACCAAATTACATTATAAAAAAATCAATTTGCGGTTTTTTTTGCACTCAAGTGTACTATAAAAATTTGATGTTTTATCAAGAATAAGATTTTTCGCAATTTTGACAAAAAAATAATCGCGTAACTCAAAAACAAAATAAAATTTCGTTTTCAAAATACGATCACATTTTTTATATTACTAATTTATATTAATTATTATTTTGTAGATGTAAATGATTAATTAAAAATTAAATTAAAAAAAAACCGCTTGGTTCCATAATTTATGTTCATCCCTGTATGTGCATGTGTGGGGGTACCGCATTTATAATACCTTGTTTCTAATTTATATGTATAAAGAGGAACCTGAAAAGTCGTTGCCAATTGCACAAAAATGTCATTTTTCAATCATTCAGTTGCTGTTGCTAGGTAACAGACAACAAAATTGCATGTAAAAGTGTCATTTCTCAATAATTCGTTCAGTGTTGCAACTGAATTTTTGGCACACTTGGTCCTGACCACCTATGTATTTTTTTTGAAAATAAAAAATAGAGAGCAAAGAAGTGAAAAACTTCCAAAGTTGTTTCGCAAACCGCCACCAACCCGGCCAGTCCTCGTTACGCCACTGCTTATAAAAATGACAGGTCTTGCGAGCCTMCATAAAAGTTGTGACATGTGTTTTAGGCGTGATGCGAAGTCAACACACTCTCCGATCTCAAAAACAATGCAAGAAGGATTTTGCAACAGTCGGAAAAGCAAGGACTTTCTCTTCGCTTTTCACATAATTTAATCGCTTCGAACAGAAAATTCCAACGGTTTCAATGACCAAATAACGAAAAAAGATCGGTGAGTTTTTGCAGCAGCCGCCTTGGGGGCCCTAAACCAGAGTCAATAGCGGTATCTTATCTGCGGTGGAATTCAGACATCATCGTTCCTCACATCCGTTATGCGAAAAAAGAATTCAAAATTTTCATTACTCAAACGCAAAAATTCTCGATGACATGATTTACTTTCATTAGAAAGTCGCAACGAAACTGGAAAAAACCTCAAGAATCTCAACAACAGTTCGATCTGCTATTTTTAGGCTTGAAAAAGCTAACTTCATTAGTCGAGTAGTTCTTGACGCGAATCGCAATTGCAAAAATACAGTTATGGTCATGCCTTTTGGACATGTGCAGTGACGGGAGACACAACCTTCACTCGGACGCCATTAATAATATTGTCGAATCTAATCTAATGGCCGGTCTACAATTCTAAATGCATTACACTGTACTTTAGAATAAGCAAATCGCTCACTGTCACCGGAATTTAGATTCGATGGGCGATATGGGCGTGGATAAATGCCACTTAATGGGAATTTTTGCGACGATTGCATCATTTCAGGGCGGAAAAATGAGATTAGGTATCACGGATTTTGTTTGCTCTTAGCAAAATTAAAAAATGCAGTTGAAATAAGCACACTCAAGTGCCAGCGATTTAAAATCAATTTTCGTTAAACTAAAACTAGAGTTATTTTGTGTTACATTTTTAGAGATTTATCGCCCGTTTGTAAACATATTACACAATGCGCGATTTGAAATGATAAAATTCAGAACGAAAAGGGGATAATGTAATGTGACGGCGATAGRGAACGGCCGCCCAAGTCAAAAACGATTTAATAACCTATTAAGATAAGRAAAACTTGGAACACTAGCCAAGATACTCTATATTATMGCACCGAAACTATGTTGGCTCAAATTSCTCACAACAGTTTAGTGATTTTTACAAAATAATCAAATCAATTAATAAGACGGTTCTCGTATCAGATATTTTATGGATTAATAAGTAAATAAATCAAATATAAAAACTGCATGATTTGCGTTATAATTTTAGATTATTTACTCAAAAAGGTACTACCAAAGAATATATTTTTTTATTTAAATGACTAAAAGTTTTAGAAAATGATATGGAAAAAAGGTTGCTAAAAATAGAGATTTTGTGCACTGATAACAACGTTTTTGAATAAAACGTGTCTCTTGCAAAATTGATTTTAATAATTGAATTTTGTCAATAGTTCTAACTCTTCTGACAAAGAAAAATTTTATTCTTTTTCTTATCTATAAAAAACTAACATAGGTAAGTTATTTCATACTTCAAAATAGAGAAAAACTTTAAGTACTATAAGGTACCAGGAACATGGAAAAAATGTTTAAAAAATTCTATCTGTCAACAAATTTTTACATTAATTTTTTGACATTTGACATTTTTTTTATGTCTATTTAATGACACCGATGATCTTGTATATGTGTTTTTTTACAATTATGTAGTAAAGGGACAAAAATTTTGCCAATAAAAGCCTGAACAGAGTTACAATTTAGGATACAGCTTCCTTGTTTCCTCTTTTAATAATCTGTAGCAAAAAAACTTGGAAAATTATTTATAAATAGAGTTAAACTGCAAAATTTAAACTCTCATAACTTCGAAATTTTTATACATAGATAGATTTTTTTTAACATTTTTTCCATGTTCCTGGCGAGTTCTAGCRCAGCCTGTAYAATAATGAAATGAGTGACAATAATACAAGTAAAATAAGTTTTCTACYAAGCGAACTAGAAATTTATATTATATTTTATCACTTTTCATATTTCTTCGCCTTCGCTTGTGACTTTGAAATTAATTTGGCAACACTGAATAATGTAGATGTTATAAACTTGTTAATCTTCTGTCGGTGTGGTTTTCAATGTTGCCAATTTAATTTCAGAGTCATAGGCCACTTTATTCTTCACTTAAGCATGTAGAACATACAACGTTTTTTTTTTGTTATCATTGTTATCTCAGTACTCTACATCTATTTATAGTTGCATTGTTTAATTCTTGAATCAAACTTTGACATTCTCTAAAACATCGAAACATTTTTGAGAAATTTCAAATTGATTTGACTTCAATACACATATTTTCAAAGTATAATCCACAATCACTACTAATGTAATATGCCGATTACTAACCTTTTAAAGGTTGGAAAGCACGTCATTATATCTCATTACTTCTCTTGGGTAATAACATACAGGATTGCMAACTTTAAGATTACAAAAATACCAGGAATTCTTTCTTCCAAATTGACAAGTTACGCTAAATTAGTTTTCAATTGCTTTTGTAGCAGTTTTTCTTACTTCTAGGGAAGCACACTACTCCATTTCAACAATTTTAATATCAAATTCAAACATTATTTCAATATTTTTTTGACATTTCTGTCAAAAATCAAACGCATTTTAGATGGCCTACCACGTTTAAACCTTAACTTTTTAAGCACTCGGGGTAATGGCATATTTACCGCTTC
>NW_025401063.1:4508093-4510711 GCF_015345945.1 Tribolium madens
TCCTTATTTTGTCCGAAAATTAGTTGCTAATTAATTTAGAACAGAATGAAACGATGAGATTGTTGTTTTTAAAGGTTTCTAAAGAAAAATCAAGTCYCTTGCAATTTTTAAAAACAGTAGTACAGCACAAAAATTGAGTACTTTTGTCACTAAATTAAAAATGCTTTGGATCAAAAATAATTCATTTGCAATAAAACTTTGCTTTGCAATTAATTTATTAAAAAAATATATTTTTGACGTTTTCGGTTATGTTTTTCATATTTAACATAATCATAAAATAGTTATGTCTGGTGTCACCAAATGAAYATGTATRCATGAATGAGAATTACCATAATATCATTGTTAATATGTTTTAATGCTGATAGCAAAAACCTCAAATATTTAATAAGGTTTTTCGACATGATAAAAGGCTAGAATTTAAATATTTTTTATAAATGTTTGGTTACGTTAACGGATTTTCCAATTTCTACTCCGCTCTCTTAATTACATAACCCGAAAATTGTCCCATCCCAAACAACATAAACAAAATTTTGTTTTGCAATGGAATAATTTCGCGCGTTGTTCTTTAATCAAATTTCCAATTCAGTTTTCTTCGCCACTCACCTTGTTCTGAACGACGTCGACGATGACATAGATCAACAGCACGATCTCCTGCTCGTCGGAGCCCATGAGGGAGCCCTGGAGGCCGGCGGTGGCCACGTACAGGACGCAAACATGGTGGGGCCCGATCATGTTGAGGCCTTTAATGCTCATTTGTGCCCAAAATCGGCCTCAGCACCTCATCGTGGATTATAATAAACACCAGCCCGACATGTTGCCACGTGACACCTGTTGGATTTCGGGCGAACGTTCCGTTTTTCGCACCTGGGGCTATCTTATCTCCGGAGATGCTATCACAGACTTGCGGCATTCGCATTTACCTAGGGATTTTGCGGCCGATATCACAATGCTGACTACGATTTTTGGCGATTTTGCGAAGTTGGCGTCACTAAAACAGTCACTGTCACTACACACCTGGACACTAGATCAACAGGTTGGCGTCGATCGTCAATTGTTTTTAAAATATGTATTAACAAAAAAATGACAACACACGTTCACAGCCTTCTACGCAATTGACGACGAGTTACAGTCGCCGAACTTTGGAAGTTTCGAGTAATTTTGTCGTGCAGGTAACTCGTAGCCTCAATTTTCCCGTACGTATGAAGGGGCCGCGTAGACTGGTTCTACCTGAGCCGTGAACCAATCGTGGAGAAGGGTATGTACAGTCTAACGCAAGGTAACTGGATTCGAGCCGCATATTCTATGGTTATATAATTAGATAACTTTGTTCGGTTGCCGCATGTTCTTGCACATTTTCGCCTGCTTGTTCGATCCTGCATTGTGGAGTGTAACAAAACAAGCGAAAATGAGGCACAGGATGAGTGATTAGCGTTTATTCAGTCGACATGGCCGAAGCATATGGCGAATAGAGAAACGAACATAACCTAATTTGACAGACATTGCAAGTCTTTTGTTAATAAACTATCAATGGGAGCAAATTCGGTTTTGTTGATGTGATCCAGCATCGAAATCTCTTGGGCGAAATGCCCAGTGGATGTATTACTGACCGTTGACTAATTTATTGCTTTGACTTCTCGAAGCACCTAGTTTATTGATGTCATAAAGATTGAGTACCTGAAGCATCACGATTTGTTTGGATTCGAGAAAATTCAGATTTATGACACCATCGAGGAAAGTTGCATTTATGTGGCAGTCATAAATTGATTTTTGCAAAATCCAGTTTATTTTTTTCAATTCATGTTATTTATTGTATGATTTATGTTTTTATTTAAAGTCTAACCAAAGTCTGTAAAATATGTGAAGATCATTAAAACTCAAATTTTGCTTAAAAAACACTTGTTTAACAATAAAGAATTTTTTCCTTAATACCGTTATCATTAGCAGATTCATTTGTGGAATTTTTAATAGTTGGCACTTTCAGTTTTTGATTTATTTTGATAAAAATATTAAAAGTGAAAATAAATTATGTATTGCAAGAAATTTGCCTCGAAAAGTGTGCGATAAGGTCATGCAAAAATTGCTCTAGTTTTTGCAACAAAATGAAAAAAAGTGGAAACTTTGAAATTGAAAAAAATTACTTTCATTAATTTTGGGGTCATTTCGAATAAATTACATAAAATTTTTGCCAACTTTATATCTTGTATTCTCCACAAAGTGTAACTTTTCATCCTTTTGTATCAAAATTTTTGCTTTTTTAGTAGAACAAATTTCTATCTGTTTTTAATCCAGAATTAACATTTCAACATTTAAACCATATTTTTTTTTATTTGTTACAGTAATTATTCAGTCACTTGAAATTTTACACAATTTTTAACCGCTGAAAACTGACAGATTATCAAAAACTTGCTGCATGTTTTAAAACACATTTAGCGCTAGGTAATTTTTATTAAGTTTATTATGTTGTTGACTAAGATGTTTTGATTGCGAAATTCTTACTTGGGACACTTTATACATTTGCATTTATATATTTTTTATTGATTTGATTATCAAAGTGAACTAAAATACTTTGAAAACTGATTAATTTTAAGTAATTGTGGTGTATGTGCTGTAAACATACT
>NW_025401063.1:4511150-4580582 GCF_015345945.1 Tribolium madens
TACTTCGAAAAATTTTATTCTTGAGAAAACATCACATTTTTTTCCAAGCAAAAAACGTTTGGTTCTAGACTTTTTATTCACCTGGTATGTTTAAAAACCACTGCTTATGGTCCAAATTATTTTATTCCTTATTATCCACCATTTTATCGAAAAAAAAAACCCCTTGAATTCAATATTCAATTGTCTTTTTCTCAATAAAAAAATGACAGTGATGTCATCGCTTGAAAACAAATTAATGAAAGTAAAAATTTCAGATTTATACTAGAATATGTACTTATCCTATCTAACTTGAAATTAATTTTATTTTTAGAAGATTAAAACAATACATAGACGATTGCTGATAAATCAAAGTAGGCTATGATTCTGGAATTAAGTTTGCAACACTGAATCAAACAGAAACAGAGGATATGAACTTGACATATGTCACATCTTCTGTCTCGTTGCTAACCCAATTTCAAAATTGATCAGAACTGAATGCATAGTAGTGGTAGGTATCTGTTTTTATATCCGTTTTTTTTTTTCAAATATTATTTTTATCAATAGATAAATTTTAGTCCAAAAATACTTTTATCTTTTTATAAATAAATCTATTTTATTTAATTGAATTAAGATTTTAATGATGATTCGACAAAAATGACTAATTACATACAACCCGACAGATATCAAAATTTGGAACAAGTCGTATGACTTTGAATAAAAAAATGTTTCATATTACATAACAAACATGACTTTTTATTTTAGACCTAATAAACACTTAATTCTCATAAAATATGAAGTCACCCACATGAGAGTATAGCGAAACAAAATTTGCTGCTAAATAAGTGGTCGTACCCTCATGTCTCATATTATGATATTTATTTTGTCATTTATTCAATGAAAATGTTTGAATCTCTTAATTTCTTCAGTAAACAGAAACGTTGATTTCATTACGAAACAGACTCAGATTTCTATAATTTAAGTCGGGAGTAGTGAAAACTATAATTACTTGCGCCGTTAAAAACTGCATATGTGATGGTGATTAGGCTTAATTAAATTATAATTATAAGAACTAAATTAACAGTATTTGAGCTTTATTTTTCCACCAACATTTTTTTATTACAAATTTGTATTTTGTAGTTATACAAATGTCAACAATTATTCTTTTTCCTGGTCCCACTGGAAAGTCCAGTCTAGTTTTTTAACCAATTTTTATCCGGCACCTCCCAAACTGGGTGCAACTGCTGCACATTTCCATAAACATCTAATCAAGCCAGAAAAATGCAAGAATGAAATCGCTCAATTGGCGCAAAGGCTTTCGACCTCGTCTAACATGTCTTTTATTGCAAGTAACTGTCTCCATCTCCCAAAAAACAAATGAATCACGCGAAATTCCGAGAACTTGGTGCATAAAACATAATGACTTTGAGGGGACTAGAATCATCTGGCCCATCATTGCTGACTCACCCTGTATTAACTCATTTGCATCGTCAGGTGTTTTACAATTGACTTTTTCCGTTGTTTACTGTGGGCGATTTTAGTAAAGAAGAAAAATTTTATTGTTTGTGTGGCTGGTAGGGTAAGTCCGGGAAAGATGGCCACATTTTGAAAAACGTGCTGTAAAATTATCTTTATTTTCAAACCACGAGTGTTTTTTCTGCAAGATACTAACAATTTTCGATCAAGTTGCCTAAATTATTTATCATTTTGTATTGGCCCACACGTTTTCCATTGAAAATTTAAAACGTGGAGCTTTAGAAATTTAGAATGGTTCCTAGTTCCAAAGTCCAGTTCTCCCGGATTTACCCTACCAAATATTGCACCAGGCCGTGGTACTGTTATTTTTATCGGGTTTTTCGCAGCGAGTATCGATTCTACCTGCATCGAAAACACTTTACTGGTTACCACCACGATCACCATTATCGACCTGATTTGTTTTTTTAGCTGTAATTTTGTTATTATGGTTCCATTAACTTGTTTATTCGGTTCTAATTGTTTTTGGGTTTTAAGGACGATGCAATTTGGGTACTTTGGGCAAATTAGCCGGCTTTCAAACGTCAGCAAAGAAATAATTATCGACAATTATTACTACTTTAAAAACACAAGAAAAAATAAGACTTATTTGATCTCAAAAATTTCAGAGAAATTTGGATAATTTGGCAACACTTCATTTTTTTGAAATAATTTCGTTATTACAAACTATAGTTCGAATTTTTACACACAACATTGATCTGTCTTAATTATTGCTTGGTAGAAAAGTTACTAGAATTTTATTTTGCTTATCTGTATTAAAAAATGTACAATTTTGAAGTTATAATTACGAAAATTTTATAAAAAATTAGCAAATTTAGGTGCATTATGTACATACTGATTTTTTGTTTTATAATGAATATTTGTAATTATCTACTAATACTTGTTACTATTCATTAAATCATAAATGTTTTTTTATTAATTAGAGAAGAAAATTTCAAATTCGAGCTACACTGGCACTACAAAATCTCATTTTAATAAATTTTCTTTGAAAATGACTTTCTCGAAAAGAATTAACAACTTTCTAATGTGACTGGGACCGACCCCCTACCCCCAAATTTTAATTAAATTCTCATTGGAAAGTAATATTTTCCAGAAAATGAAACTTCTAACGAGAAAACTAAAAATCACGTATTGGAAAGCAGTGATTTCAGTTAAAAAATGTTTAATAAACACAGTTATGCCTTTGGAAAATGAAAAATGTTGAAAAGCAGTTGTAAAAAAACAACCGTTTGGTGTAAAATGCGCATGAAATTGCCTCAGAGTTTACAAGTCAATCGACTGTCAGTCTCTCAGGAGGAAATTAAACAGCGTGCTATTAAAAAAATAACAATTTTTATTTCCTTTTATTACAAGGTAATTATTATCGGAGAGAAATAAACGCATCTGGGACTTTATTACCACTAAAACTCGAAGACAACGTGTAACTGTTCTTTCTAACAATGAAAATTTATGACCAATATGTGTTCGGTAAAACACCGGCCATTATTTAATATGTTGCCAACTGAAATTTGCAAGTCACTAGTTTTTTGACCATTTTTACAACTACAAAGTTGCGTTCTAATGTCGTAATCAGTTTTGTAAATAAATAAGACCGCAACCACGCACCTCAAAATCTAGGAGTTTTTGTTTTTTTGATCAACTTGTGAAATATTTGAGTTAGTGACATTTGAAAATTTAATTTTATGGAAATAACATAAATCAAACTGTAGGTAATTGTTTTACCTATTTGCAGTAAAAACAAACATGGTTTTTGGAAGGGAATGTTCAGTTGTTTGGGTTGGTAACATTGAAAAATTTGAACACAGAATTGTTATATTTTTTGCCAAGTAGGCCATGAAATCTTAATTTGGCAACAATGAGTGAAATTCAAACGTCACAATTTTATAGTCAATTGTCATTCATTTCTGACAGGCAGCCGCTTTGCGTAGCCGTCACCTAAAACAACTCATGACACCATCAATTCATTGTTGCTAAAAGATTTCTTGTCACAGCATTTGTTATATAGTCATTGTTGCCAACTTAATTTGAATGTCAAAGATAAATTTTTCCCCAAAATCTAAGAGTTTTTGTTTTTTGATCAACTTGTGAAATATTTGAGTTAGTTGTCATCAGTGACATTCCAAATTTAATATTATGGAATTGACATAAATCAAACTGTGGGTAATTGTTTTACCTATTTGCAGTAAAAACAAACATGGTTTTTTGAAGGAAATGTTCGGTTGTTTGAGTTGGCAACATTGAAAAATTTGAACACAAAATTGTTATATTTTTTGTCAAGTAGACCATGAAATCTTAATTTGGTAACAATGAGTGTCAAACTCAAACGTCACAATTTTATAGTCAATTGTCATTCATTTCTGACGGGCAGCCGCTTTAGCATAGCCGTCACCTAAAACAACTCATGACTCCATCAATTCATTGTTGCTAAAAGATTTCTTGTCACAGCATTTATTGTATAGTCATTGTTGCCAACTTAATTTGAAAGTCACAGACAAATTTTTGCCCATTCTCCATTTGAATTGGTCTCAGCAGGAGCCTCCTGCAGCAAGAGTTCTTCGGAATCGCTAACAAGGCAATAAGCAATATGTAATACAAGCCGCGATGGCTTTTTACGGTCGCGATTAGGTAAGAGTGCGATTTAATGTCTTGTATTAGAGTGTGTGACCTTCGCAGCAATGCAGGTACCTGCACTGCTTGTCTGCAAAGGTACAGCAGGTGTGGCGTTTGTTTCAATTTCCACATCCTAGTCCCACTTATTTTAACGGATTCCGAGAATGTCGCCGTTTCTTCTCTTCCGCCAAGTGGCCGGAGACTTAAAACATTCGCATGTTTTCAACTTGTATAATATGAAAACAGTCATGGAATTGGTGACAACGACCAATCACGTCCTATTGCGCTTTGCGCTTAGCCAATCACACGTTTTTCTTCCTTTCTTCCACCATTGTGCTTTTTCGCACGAGTGTACCGCCGGTGGAAACTTTGCACGTTTTAATTTATGCAATGGTACCGTTGCACGCCAATGTGCAAAAGTTCAAACCTGCCCATCTTAATAAAACTTATATTTAGTTAAGTAACATTTTCGGAAGAAATATCCCAAAAAAAATTTAAGCGTAACTTTAGACACATCCAAATTTTTAACAATTTTTTAATAGAAAAAAGTAAAACAAAATCTGATGGTTTTAAGAACATCTTGTAAAAATTTATCTTGTGACTTAAATTTTATCCATTCTTCTCAAATGAATTTTCAAATTGTAATAAAAAGGACATTGAAAGGCTACATATGTGGTTAAAGACTATATTTGAATGTGTATTTATTGCAAATAAAAGTTGTATCCAACTTTTTAAAAAGTAGATTAAAAATTTATTTAATTCAGTCAAAATTTCCAGAAAAATGGCCCAAATTCTTGAAGAAAGTTATCGTTTATAACAAAACCCACTATAGTGTCTTAAGTGTAACTTTATACATCTTATCTAAATACAATCATTGACAACTGTACTTAACACAAACTAAAACTGCAATTATTAAAATTATACAATTTTTCAATAGAAAAGAAATAAAAAAAAAACTTCTAATGGTGAGTTATATCCGAGCCCTTCAAAAAAACCTCATCTTATTAAAATTACCGAAAAATTCAAAAGTGGTTTTACAGAAAGTCATTTCGTCAAATTTTCTATTATTTAAAAAATGCAAAGTAAAGGCATCAAGAGGGCATTGAAACTCCAGATAATTATGGGTCAAAGACTATATTTGAAAAAATGAAATTGCAAAAAAAGTTTACATTTTATTCAACATTTTGTAAAGTACCTACATAAATTAAAAATCTATTTAATTGAGTAAAATTTCCGAAAAAATGACCCAAATTTTTGAAAAAAGTTATCCTTTTTAATGACACATTTTTCAAATGTAACTTTATACACATTCAAATACCATTGACAACTGTGTTTACMAAAAATTTAAACTGTATACATAATAGTTTTCATTTTAATGTGCATCGAAGTAGGTWGTCGTTGAAAGGGATCATTTTAAGGTGGCAACCATGAGAAAATTCAAACAATCCCAACCTCAATCTTTCCGAAAAATTATTTTCTCAAATAAATATGTGTAGCCCAGTTTTTGAGGTAGCAAAAAATAATTAAAGTTAACAACGTAGTTGTAGCAAACAAAGAYTTTTGTCATTATTGAATGACTTTTTGTGTGAATCGGCCTTTAAATTAAAGACACATTTAGATTCTACAACGTACTTGTTGCACATTAATATGAAAAAGAGTACAATTCTAATTAAATTTAAATAATTTTTTAATAGAAAAAAGTAAAAAAAAATGGTTTTGAGAACACTCTGTATTAAAATATTCCAGGTGAGTCAAGTTTTATACGCTCTTCTCCAATGATCTCTTCTTAATAAAATTGATGAAAAATTCAAAGGTGTTTTTTTCAAGTAGGAGCAATATTGTTAAATTTTCAAATTGTAGTGAAATACAAAAAAATGCATAAAGAGGGCATTGAAACATATATGGTCAAAGACTATATTTGAATGTGCATGAAGTTGCAAATAAAAGTTTTATCCAACCTTTTAAAWAGCAGATTAAAAATCTATTTAACTGACTAACAAAAGCCACTATTTTTTCGTGTTTACCATAAATTTTTAAACTGTAATTATGATTAAAATTACACAATTTTTGCACACAAAAGAGTAAAAAAATATTCCAGGTGTGACAAGTTTTATCCGCACCCCTCAAAATTCTTCTTCCTATTAAAATTGCCAAAAATTTAAAGTTGTTTTTTTAAGTAAAACAACATTTCATTCAATTTTCAAGTTGGTGAATAAAATGCAAAGTAAATGCATGAAGAAAGCATTGAAACGTCACAAATGCTATATTTGAATGTGTATGAAGTTACAAAAACTTTACATTTCTACCAACATTTTAAAAAATCGCAATTATTACATCATCAGTGTTTGTTCCTTTATTCGCTTCCATTTGTAGTAATTGGCAACTTATACAGGGTGCACCAGAACTCACACCCCAGGGAAAAATTTCAAGTAAGATAAAATACCAGGAAGATGGGAAAACTGTTTAAAATATTCTATATGTCAAGAAAGTTTGACATTTATTTTTTGACATTTGMCATTTTTTATGTCTATTTAATGATACTGATGATATTGTATATGTTTTTTTATAATTATTTAGTAAAGGTACAAAAATTTAGCCAATAAAAGCCACAAATAACATTAAACAGAGTTACAATTTAGAACACAGCTTCCTTGTTTCCTCTTCTAACAGCCTGTAGCAAAAAAACTAGGAAAATTATTTTTCCAACAAAAATAAATAGAGTCAAAGTGCAAATTCTAAACTCTCATAACTTTGAAACTTTTATAGATAGAATTTTTTTTAACATTTGTTTCCTGTTCCCAGTATTTTACCTTACGTGGCATTTTTCTCTGAGGCGCGAGTTCTGGCGCACCTGTAGGTATGTTAGAAATAGAACAAAAAATATTTTTTTGTTATTTCGCCTCGTCATGAAGGAAGGAAAGTTCGGTGGAATCAAGCTTCCACCAGATGAGGAACTTCATCACCATCATCGATTTTTTCACACAGGTGAAACTCCATTGTGCCCCCACAACGCGTTGTCGTCTTCATTTACAGCCACTCAATAATACAATGGCAATTATTGACTTTACTGTACAATCCTCGGGCTAGATTCTAGCAAACATTCGTCGCTTTCGCAGAAGAAAATCAAAAAGAAACCCGTTTTCTGCTATTTTATCGCCAGATCCGTGTCAGATAAAAACCCCTCTCGAAAACAGGCGCCGGAATCACGGCGATTTGGGCCCTAATGGCCTGCTTATTGTAATAACAGTATGCATAATGGAACGATTTGAATTTTAATTGACGCTATAGTGACGTCAACTCCATTAGACAAGGGAAACCGTTTGCTGGGAAGGCGAAGAATTGAAATATTATAGTCACAGTCGGCTTGACTTCGTGAATTCCGACACAAAAAGACGCCTTACGGGACCTCATATTCCCCAGAAATGCAACTTTTTATCGATAAAGAAATAATAAAATTGTGAATGAAATGACAACGACCTCTGTTAAAACGAAAAAATTAATCATTAGTCGTTGCCCATCCCTTTTTAATAACGAAATAATCATAACCGGCAACGGCGTTAGAAAAGTCGTGTTAAGAGCCCCCCGAGCCAAACACATGCGAGTTTGCTTACTTTTTAAAAGTTATTTGTAGGAGCTGCAAAATGGCTATAACTCCAATATTTACCGTAATGTAAATTACAGAATATTTTGCTAACGCGTACAAACATCTGTTGTTGACTTTCATCGATAAAAAACCAGTTAAAACTAAGCACACAATGCTTAGCACTAATAAAACTACCAGAAAGTCCTTCCGGGACGACGACTCAACAATTTCGAATTCTAATGCGTTAAAAATTTCAAATTATTCCACTTCCATTTCCAAACAATCGATCAAGCATAATTGTGAACCACCGGGGGTCGCAGTGTCAAGTCGCACATAAACACAAGTCATGGTTTATTGCCTTTTTGTGCCCCCTTTTTGGCGAGGAAGTGAAGGTTGCCGATCTCTGGGCCCAAAACCGGCATTACATAAAAGCTCAGCCTCCAGCGTTCACGAGTATGCTGTATTTTGGCCGTTTTTCCCCCCATTTGATGGTGAATGTGGCAAGGCTGAACAAGGCAACGCTGGATTATATACCGGTGCTGCAGAAGAGCCGCCTGACAAGATACCAGGCAATGACCGCATCGAGAACGTTGAACCGAAGACTCCATTTCACCGGAGCGGCTAATTCAGTTCCGGGATGTCTTGTTTATTTATTTGGGCTCCGAACACTTCGAGGACCGGGCCCACATTGCTTTCCAATTATTCCAAGCACGAAAACACTCTCGGCCCACACCTGAGGCGAATTGAGGATGCGCGACGTGGGGCTCACGCCGGACCTGTGCTCGTTCCCGTCTGATGATGGTGCAAGTCTTGTCACCACCGCAAATGAAGCTTTTTCAGGAGAATAGAACCGTGTAAAGCGTGATTACAATGTGAGAAATTCTCATTTGAACCAAATTGCGCCAAAATTTGAAAGGAACACCACCCAGCGGGCGCAAAATTCCCCAACTGGACCAACGTGATTTTATAGTTTTTTGAATATAATCTGATTATAATTCCAATCTCTAGTCTTTGTTTTTTGACCACTGAATATTTAACTTTATTTTTAAAAATAAAAAGCACACGATAAGAAAAAAGGGACAAGGATCCAGGGCAGGAAACATAACAATAATTAACAAAACATTTAAAACGCTTTTATTTTTCAAAAGAAACAACATTTTTTAATAATAATATACAATGTCACACCAAGTAATAAATATAAATACTCCTAATAATTAATAATCTTTTTAAATGAGGCTTTAAAATTTAAATATGGCGATCGTGGCGCCCCCAAACGTCAAATGTCACTTGTCATTCGGCGTTTTTAATTTTCTTGGTTAATATATTATTACAGCCCCAATGGACGAGATTGAGTGGAATGTGGCCCACGAGGGGCAGTTGCTGGAAGCCATGGTGGGGCACAAGCCCGTCGGTACGTTCCTCTCACACCTAACCTCACCAACTGAGCCCCCCTTTCAGGCGTCAACAAATACTTCCAAATGGCCTGTATCTGTGATAAATTCGCCGACAGTTGCCAGAAAGAGATAAATTCCGCCAAGGTTTGGGCCCACCTCGAGACAATGTACAATTTGGAAGCTTTGGATGAAAGCGAGTCAATCCCTTTCCCCAACAGTGAGCGAGAATTCGCGTTGCCCGACTCAGACTTTGGCTCTCTTCTTGTGAAAAAGGAAGACGATAAGAAGTTGACGCAGAAAGGCCGCGAGACCCCTAAGTCACTCAAGGAATTGCGAAAAGAAGAAAAAACACCAATTAGGAACATTAAAGAGGTGCAAAGACGCGATAGTAAAGACAGTAAGGAGAAAACCCCCGCGAGTGCTAAAAAAGAAATGAAAAAAGAACCGGAAAAGAGTAAAAGTAAAGGTAAGAGTAATAGTAGTACCCCCAGAGAGGAGAACAAGACTAAAAAAAGTGACGACACCCCCAAATTGACAAAAAGGCCCACTAGAGGCAGCTCAAAACCCGACGATTCAAGCTCAAGTGGGAAATCCAGTCCAATAGCAGTCACACCACCTGCGACAAAACGACGACGCATTTAAATAATTAATTTATTTAAAAAAAGATGGATAAAAAGTGCCTCAAATAAATTGATTAAAACTTGATACAATATCACCTCTCAAGACGACAAAAAAACGCATGTTTAGATTCGCTCGTTTCACGTATATACTTATCATAAAAATTTAAAACCACCGCTTCCACTTTAAAACCGAATTTTTGGTACAAAAACAACGCCGGATTGTTGATTGACACGTGCAGAGTGATGTCTTTCCCGAGACTGGTCTGAAACAATTGATTAATTTAAATCCAATCAAAATTTCCTTAATTACTTGAATTAAATGATACAGCATGAATTTCCCAATTCCCACGTTTCTCCACCCCGGACGTGTGAAAATAAACGAAATGTAATTTTCGGTGTATTTAACATTGGGGACGAGGAATGCAAACCCCACAATTAGTTTTCGGTACAAAACCACGCAACTGAAATCGGGGTATTGCAAACACTCTGTTACTAAAAAAAATATTAAACTTGTTTTGGTTTTTTGATTTTTTGGCCACTTACAGTCTATTCCGGACCAGAAAAAGTTGTTGCAAAGACTGTTAATGGCAGGGATGTGTTCAGGTTGGACGTAGGTGTAGTCAATGGGGGCCCTTGGGGGCAAAACATATCCTTCTGTCTTCTCGTTCGCTTTCATTTGTATCTCGGCCATTAGACGTATCCAAGACGGATAAGTTTCTGTATCTCTTCTTATGTAAGGTTTTAAATAAATACTGCTGTAAGGCGAGAGAATTAGTTCTTTTCTGATACCTCCCATCAACCTGACTTTCATTTGAGTTCCTTTCGGTCTAGACGCGTCTGAAACACATCGTGTAACAATTATAAAACCCCCAGACTTGACTCACTACTAAAGCAAGTGTTGTAGTGACAAAACGGGTCAAGGAGCTTCACAGACTCCTTGTTTGGCTCACTTGGGGGCTTACGTTGTTGAACTTCACTCAAATTTTGTTTTACATAAGTCGGAGTTAATTCATCACCCAAGTTGGAAAAAACCGGCGCATTCTTATTTAGTTTCAAAAGTCTAAAATTTCATTGTTATGTGGGGTTTTTGAACCGTGAAACTTACTTCTTTGACGTGCTCTCAAACGTCGGTAAAAGACTTTTTCGTTTATTTACTGTGAAGTTTTTACTAATCTGCAAAATGCGAATTATTTTAGTTCAGAAAGTTATGTTTTGTACTTTTTTAGTTTCATCGTCTGGATTTTTTTCTAATTCAGGAACATCAACAGTGAATAGAGGCGTTAATAAATCATCGTTTTTGATATTTTTGTGTAAAATCTGTGTAAATAACTCGGCGTCTGAAATCGATATTTTTAAAATCTTCGATTTTTGTTTCTCGTTCGTGAGGGCCGAATCTGAAATAAAGGTTTAACTTGTGATTTATTGATTATGCTTCACTTACACAAGTTTGAAATTACGTTGGGGGTGAGTTTGGGGTATGTGAGGGCCCACCAGGCCGGCTCGTTCACGACCGAAGTCCCCGATTTAAAAAAATACGTACTGAAGTGGGATAGGGTCCCAGCGACGGTCCCAACCCATTTTTTCTTCTTTTTACTACAAATCTCACGATTAATTCAATAAATAATACCGTTGCTTTCTTACAAATCTCGCAAAAAGAGAATTTCCCAGTTTTTGTCGATAAGCGAGGCTATGTGATTCCGCCAGTGAAAGTACCCTTTGCGCCCCAAACCCGGACTCCGTGACTGCAAATGATACAAAGCCAAAACTAATACTTTTAACCTAAAAGAACTCGTCCACGGAACGTCCTAAATGTATACAATTTGTATTTACCAAGACATTTTCTCCCTAACAAACGACTCGGTTCCGGTTTCAGAACATTCCTCACAGGTGAATGTGAAGAAGATGTCCCCGTGGAGGCCCCCAGGTACCGAACCATTCTTGAGACACCGCAAATGGACGCTTTGCGAACACAGACTACACGTTAGGCCTTCGTCGAGACAATCCTCCAACTTGTTTGTGCAATATTTACAAATTTTGTACTCGATTTCACTCATTTTACAAAATAACATAACCTCACTTTGTGACAGTTGTCACGTGATCACGGCGGGATTAAAAAAAATCAAAACTAAAATACATAAAATCGTGTTTATTGAAATAATTATGAGAAATTCAGTCTTGCGAAGGCTCGGCCGTGACCGCCTCCCGATTTTCGTAGGCCCAAAACCGGTGAAACTCAATCAAAATGCTGACAAAAGTGTCTCCCTGTCCACATGCAATTAAATCGTTCAGAGTGATTTTTTCCGGATCTTTGGGCCTCACCATGTCAAAGAGTTCATCTTTAACGTCTTCGAAGGACACAGCTTCGGCTCCATGAGCCCTCATTTGGTCCTGAATTGCCCGAAAGAAATAATTCAAAGTGAAAGAGTCCAAATAGCCTTGACTATTTATATCCAAAATGCGGAATAAAAACGCTAGAGCTTGAGGCTCCGCCCGATTTTCCAACGCTAGCACTAGATCTAGATAAGTCTTATAGTCCATCTCCCCAGAATAGGTCAAGAGTGTTTGAAAGACACGGTCTAGGAAGGGCTGTGTGAGAGTCCCCGAGCCGTAGCCGGCAAGTTCAGACTTGTTCAACATCCCGTTGTGGTCCCGATCGAGGTTCAAATAATGCCCGTAGATGCGCAGAGTCGAAGGGGCACTGAACCAGTTTTGCTCCTGGACTTCCTTACTCAACTCCTCGTCCCTCAACTCCAGTAAATCATCAAGGAACGAACACGCCAAAATGTCCAAAATTCGCACACGGCCCGCACGTACCCCATCAAGAAAAAACAGGAATTTTCGAACGGCTGTGCACACATAAAAACTATAAAACGACTTTTCCAGCCCCTCAAGTTGCGGCAACGTTGGTAACAACTCAGTTATGTAATTCTCCAAGTCGATTTCGGTCAAATATCCCTGTCCTGTGCTGTCATAAAGCGATAACCCTATCCTAGTCTGCTGCAGCCACACTTTACGCATCACGTAGTTGAAAAGCGACATAATTGAGACCCTCCCCTGGGGGTCACCCTGTTGGAGTTTCGCAAACACGACCGAAGTGAAGTACGGCTTGACTTTGGGGCCCACCAATGACACCACTTTCTGGTAATCAGTGTAAGTGATTAACTGCTCCTCAGGGTAACTTTGGTTCTGATCCAAGATCACCCATAGTTCCTTCAATTCGTTGTTATCCAGAAGATTCTGACTTTTGCGTTTTAGTAAATTAGAGCGGCTTTCCTCGCGCAGTTTTTGTCTCAAAGGCTCATCTTCTTTTGGTAATTTGTTGTAAAAACGAGGAATACCGGTGATTTCGTTTGGTAGTTTGTTGCAGTACTGCTTCATGTAGGCCTGGAAATACTCATCTTCTTGTTTTTCCGACTCGGAGGGCGATTTTTTCACACCTTATAAACAAAATCGAGTGAAAATTTTGAAACTGTAAAATTACTATTACCCTCGGTTTTCTTCAATTTTTCCTTAAGTAATGACTTTAAATCCATTTTAGTGTTCGATTTTTGGCTTCTAAGTGCTACATTTAGGCGTAAATAAAAAAATAAATTGTTTCCTAACCACGAACTTGAATGACAACAATTCGAAAAAATGACAGGAAGTGGCTACGGTCACAAAAAAATGTAGTTTAATGCTCCTTTAGTACAGTTTTATGGTAATTGCCTCAATTAAGTAATTGGGATGAGTTTAGTGAAGTGGTATTCTAATTTGTTTAAATTTTTGTGTGAAAAAAAAATGATTTGAATGTGGTCGTTACCTTAGCCACTGCCGCATTCCGTCGGTTTTCTTCAATTTTTTTCTTTAAGTAATGTCTTTAAACCTATTTAAATGTTCGATTTTTGGCTTCTGTTTACTACATTTTGGAATGAATAAAAATAATAACTGTTTTCTAACCATGGACTTGAATGACAATTTGAAAAAATACCAGGAAGTGGTTACGGTCACAAAAAATGTGGTTTAAAGCCCTTTTATACCGTTTATGATAATTGTTCCAAAAATTAAGTAATTGGGATGGGTATAGTGAAATGAACTTGTAATTTGTTTAAATTTTGTGTGGAAAAAATTAGTTTGAGTGTGGCCGTGCCGTTAGCCACTGCCGCATTCCTTCGTCAAACCGATTTGCGCCACTGTGTCCTTTTAAATAAATTGTCAAATGTTGAGAAATTGTGTGAAAGCGGCCCGAAAATCGTCCGTGAATAGGAGTTGTGTTCCCCGTGGCCCCCTTGAAGCATTATGAAGCCATGGAGCGGTGCGTTTTAGCCCCAGCGCCAGGTGTTAAAATCCCATTTCAAGTATGAAAGGAGGTTAGGAATGCGGGCAATCGCCCAAGCAAATCCCGCACAAGTAGGTACCATGAATAATCCGATCGGAATCACCTAATCGCATTCCTTCTAGCATGTGATGATTCGTCCAGAGTCATGGCAGAATTCTTGCCATTATGCGACCTCCTCTTCAATGTAGTCTCCCTTGCCGCCTATTTCTGTGATTTAGTCTTCGACATTCTCATGGTGTATGCGTTGTACGAACGCGGCTTGGTCCTCCTCTTCGCCCAATGTCTGGGGGCCATCGTCTTCGCGACAATCGTCACGCAAATCCTCTCCCTGCATTGGTACTTAGTCAAAAAGCCCTCGGGGTTCCCCAAAGTCCTAGTAATCGGGCTGCACGTCATGCAGCTGGGGGTGTTGTGGCGCTACGGCCGTCTTCTTGTACCTGTTCATTTATCTAGTGTAAAGCGCGAAGTCCGAGATTTGTGTATATTGCGACTAGTACACGGGTTTTTGCAAGCAGCCCCCATGCTGCTCCTGCAGCTGAGTCTCTTGCCAGGCACCGGACACGGCCCCCCTGCCAATCTGGTGACAGTCTCGGCCGCCTTGTCTCTATTTTCCGTCTGTTGGGCCTTAGCCTCGTTTAGCAAACACGTCCAAAGCGTGGATAGATTAGTCTTGACTTGGCTGGGGGTGGTTTCGCAGTTGTTGTGGAGGGCGGGGACCGTCACAGCGAGGGCCCTAGCCCTCTCCGCCTACGCCGCTAGCTACCATTCATGGGTGTTTCTGGTCCTGGCCCTGCATTGGGCTTGCATGTTCCTGTGGTTGTTGTCACCGCGGAGCCCCTTTCACGGCCAGAGAGGGAGCAAATTGGGGGTTTGTGCCCTAATGGCTGCCATATATATTCTTGCCTACGTCAATTTACAAGAGAAGCCCCACAGTCGAACCATGACCATATTTTACGTCGTTATGTTACTAGAAAACTGTCTTTTGGTGGGGGCTTGGCTCGCAGCTGCGTGGCAAGTGCGACCGATACATTGGGAATTGGTTCCGATTCTCACAATCGTACTTTTCGTCATTGGTATTCTCTTTATGTTGTTGTATTATAAGTTTTTCCATGTGAGAAGACTCTTGGAAAAGCCTGCGGCGCCACCTGGTGTGTTCAATTGCCGATTCAGCAGCCCCTCAGCTGCGGCCCTCTACCGGAAAAAGAAAAAACCGACGAGTTTCGTCCCGCCTCCGGGTCTAGCCAAGAGGTGAGCAAAAAACGAAATACAAAAACATCATCATTGATTTTTTAGCCCTAGTCTAGCGACCGTGGCTGTGCCCTTCTGGCGACGCCCCCTCCCCTCCTCGAGCGAGAACGAGGGCAGCAGCGTGGGCTCCCGCGTCAACATTCACCAAAAACTCCAAGAGAAGAAGCAAAAACAGTTGGCAGAATTGAAAATCATCGAAGAGGAGATCAAACAAGGGAAACTTGTGGGGCCCGAAGGGGCCGATTTGGACGACAGACAGCCCATCCCCAGGGCTAAGCGGCACGTAGAGCCCCATTTATTAAGTCTCGCCTCGTTGAATAACTTGGCCAGTTATGGAGTGAATCTGAACAGGAGGCCGCCTCCAAGGGCCCCCCGGAGTCGCACACCGGAATTGTTACTAGCTCCGCGGTACCTGTACTGTGAGTGTATTGTTCCGGAACCGGAAACAGTGGAATTGCCGGGACCTCATGCGCCCAGTGATTTGGAAAGTCAGGTGTCTTTACCGAGGTCCTATACACTCCCGAGGGAGTTTAAGTATTATAGGAGGCAGCGGGCCGGAAGGCCGATTCAGACTGTAGCCTCCACTAATAGTAGTGATGGGGATGTGGATTCCGCCGATGATGAGTCGGATTGTAATCCACCACCGGCCATTGTGAGACATTTAAGGAGGCCCTTCAGACATGAAACCAAGCTGTGAACGGGCCCTTTTTTTGTATATTTGTTTTTTATATGGATTTACAACGATTTTATAGCTACTTTTACAAAGTTATGTCTAAGGTTTTGTATTAAATTATATTTTTATATTGTAATATTACAATTATTTATTACTGTACATCATTTTATAATTATATATTTTTTCCTAAAAGCCGTTCAGACTTCCTTTTGCAGGCGATCGCAGCGCCCCCACCGTTCATATTCTTTGACATAGAGATTAATGTACAGTTGCGGAATTAAAATTTCGGGCAGTATTGTCATTTTCATAATGTAAACTCTAAAACAACCTTTACATTAATAACCTCATTTTTTACTTTTGGCATGTTTATGTCACCGCCTCCTTAACCAATGTATCAATATCCCGCCTGGGCATTTCGTAAAAAATGCATTGGAGCAGTGATTCCGATTTTTTCTTAGTTACGGGGGTTACTAAGGAAAAACTGAATGAGTTTTAATTATTAACGAAAAATAACGCAATTAATAAAAGCTGGGAAGGAAGGATACAACAAAACAAGATACGCCAGGGAGAATTGATATTATGAGGTTGAACCCTTTAAGCTAAAAAACTGGATTTGTCAAAAATTTTCCCCAGATTAAAGCGCCAACGGGAATCAGTTGAACTCAAAAAATGCGCAGGCGAGAAAAGGATTATTTCTATGGAGACGGCGATGGTTTATGTCATTTTGACTTAAAAAAAAGCGTCACTGGCAGAAAAGTTTAATTGTCAAATGTCTGTCATGATGACAGTAAAAGGTAGTTTACAGTGAACTTTTTGAAGCGACAGAAAAATACTGCCCGAAATTTTAATTCCGGAACTGTACTTATTTCTGTCCCACGCTGTATTAACATTTCAATTTAATTGAGATATTTTCTGTTAAAACTACAGATTATTAAATTTTGTGAAACTTAAATGTGTTTATGCAACGTAAGAGAGCTAAATAAATGTTTGGCTTGTTTTTGAATAAATGGCCATTTGGCTCAAAGAAAATTGACATTTTTAGTGACTTTCACGGTTGCGTTGGTATTAATCAAAATTTTAACGAGACATGTCAAATGTCAATTGATTAACCTTGAAATTATCGCTACAAATTTCTGTCCTCCTCCTCAATAATGTAGTAATTTAGCCGCAAAATCAGCATAAACCGCAACCATGTCGTCTTCTGATGTCTACAACGACCTAACTTTGTGAGTACAACCCTTAAATTAGCCGCCCTTAACCGCCCCCTTCCAGACACATCACCCCCGAGAAGTTTTACATTGAGCCGAAATCCGAGGAATCGTTGCTTATAATCGACCGTCCATCCGAAACCATCTCACTACAACGAAATGTCGGCCAAATCCCAGTCACCAGCAGTCGCAAAGACTTCTGCGGTTTGCTGGGCTCCATCACTTTGCTCGCGGGTCGCTACTTGGTCATAGTGACTCAACGGGAGTTTGTCGGTTATATAGCATCTCACGCGATATGGAGGCTCGCCAAAGCCGAACTGTTGCCCTACGCACGCAGCACTCTGCACCTGACTCAGGAGCAAATCAGCGACAATAACACCTACCTGAACATGGTGGAGCAGGTGCTCTCCACGCCGTACCACTACTTCAGCTACAGCTACGACTTGACGCATTCCATGCAGCGCTTGCACGACTTCGGTCCCGATTCCTGGAAGCTGTCTTTGCTGGAAAGAGCCGACGCGAGATTCGTCTGGAACAGCCATCTTCTCTCCCAGTTTAAGCGTCCCGAGTTCCGGAAGTTCGGTCTTCCCCTATTGCACGGTTTCGTTTCTATTAATCAATGCGTTATCAACGGGCAGAGTTTCACGTGGTCGATCATCTCCAGGAGGAGTATCACCCGTGCCGGGACTAGACTATACCGCCGAGGCATTGACAAAGACGGCAACGTCGCAAATTTCGTCGAAACGGAGCAAATCGTTGAGTATCAAGGCGATCGTGCGAGTTTTGTCCAAATCCGAGGCTCAATTCCGCTATTTTGGACCCAAAACCCGGATTTGCGCTACAAACCGCCCCCGACATTGCTCGAAATCGATCCTCAGGAGCACCACGCAGCTTGCCAGAAGCACCTCGAGACGGTGGCGGTCCTCTACGGGAAGCAAGTCTTGTTGAACCTTGTCGATCAAAAGGGGGCTGAAGGCAAGCTAGAGAAGGCTTTCAAGGATGCTATCGCCACGCTAGCGTACCCCTCGGTGTGCTACGAACCCTTTGACTTCCACGGGGAGTGTCGCAAAATGCGGTGGGACCGGCTTTCGATCCTCATTGATCGAGTGGCGCTGGATCAGGACGAAATGGGGTTCTTTTTGATGCTCCGGGATGGGTCGTTGTCGGGGCTCCAAGAGGGGGTCTTCCGCACCAACTGCGTGGACTGTCTCGACCGGACCAACGTGGTTCAAAGCATGTTGGCTCGACGGAATCTTGAAATCGTTTTGCAAAAATTAAATATCTTGCAACGGGGACAGAAACTGGACCCGTATGGGTCGTTCGAGGTCGTTTTTAAGAATGTGTGGGCTGATAACGCCGATGTTATCAGTACGCAGTACTCGGGGACGGGGGCGTTGAAGACGGATTACACGCGGACCGGGAAACGCACCAAATTGGGGCTCATTAGAGACGGGATTAATTCGTTGACTAGGTACTACAAGAATAATCTTCTGGACGGGTTCCGACAAGATGCCATTGATTTATTCCATGGGAACTGCGAGGTTTTGTCGCCCCTTAGCGTAGACCGCGGCTGGAGATACATAACATTCCCGTCTGTTTTTCTAGTAGCTGTGGCAATGTTTGTGGCATCGGCTGTCTGTCCGACGGAGTATTCGACCGAGTCGCTCCTCTATCTACTATTTTGGGGCTCAATGATGGCCGCGACGGCCTACACGATATTCAGACACGGGACAGAATTCGTCGATAAGCCCCGACTGCTGCAAACCTAGTCTAGTCGCCTCTAATAGTGTTGTTGCTTTTATACCGGTGTATGTATATTTTGTTTAAATTTTATTTCTATCGTTTAAGCCACACAGTGATTTTTTTTTCAGATATTTTTACAACTTGTAGCTATTACATTAATAGAACTGTTAAAACACGTATTGTTTGCATAACGCCCTTAGAAACGTACTTTTCCGTAAATTACTAGCCTCCCTTTGTATCTCCTCGTTATTGTTCGAATTCACCTCCAAGGAACCAATCACCTGAGTCGCACATTTGCGTCTCTGGTACTCCCCCCGTTTATTGTGGGTGTGTATCAGGTACTCCAGAATATTGGTGTCCCAGATGCAGTGATAATACGCATCAACGGCATCGTTGCAGTACTTTTGATCCCCCAAAATTCGAAATGCTAAGACATAGTCGGGCTCTTCCAGGAACTGGCACAAAACGGCCGCCTGGGTGTTGCAACCCAAAGCTATGCAACATTTAATCATTCGCCGGAAGACATGGTCGTCGTGTCGGACCGGAATGTTGAAATAGTCGTTGTAGATCAGCAAAGATTTGAGGTAATATTTCAAAGAAACGTTATAATGGCCGTTTGCTACAAATTCATTTAATTTAATGATTAATTTGATGAAAATTATGCAAATTACCGAAATTTATATCCCCCATTAGTCGCAACCAAGGAATGTTCGTTGGGTAATACTGGAGGGCTTGAGTCACCATTTGGGAGAGTACATCGTGGGCCACTTTCATGTTGTATGAATTGGCACTGAAAAAAATTAAAAGATAATTCCACTTAAATTTTTATTAGTTTATTTTTTTAAGGCAAATAATTAAAAAAAAATCGATGGGTCCCATACTTTTTGTTCACTTTGTATAGCAAAATACGGGGTGACTTTTAAAAAACAGCAGGCGCTGTGAAATTTTTATTTATGGCCCGATTCCAAAAGTTAAAGAAATAAATTAAATGGCTTTTAATACAGGATGTATCAGAACTTGAAAAAAAATTTAAAAACTGTGTCAAAAAATCTAATGATACTGATGATCTTGTATATGGTTTTTTATAATTATTTAGTAAAGTTACAAAAATTTTGCCAATAAAAGCCACAAATGACATTAAATGGAGTTACAATTTAGGCTAGAGCTTCCTTGTTTTCTCTTCTAATAGCCTATACTTAGAAAATTTGGAAATTATTTTTCCAACGGAAATAAATAGTCAAGGTGCAAAATTTAAACTCTCATAACTTCGAAATTTTTTTAGATAAGATTTTTTTAACATTTTTTCCATGTTCCTGATATCTGACTTTACACAGGATTTTTTTTGAAAGCCGACAATTTTAGAATTTTTGTAAATGTCACAGCATATTTTGGGCTATATTCAACTTTCCAATTTTAAACCCATATTTTTCCCTTCATAATTTGGAAAAAAATTTCTCGGTACAGACATGTGCATTATGTTCTACTTTTACTAAAAATTATTGTTTCAAAAAATTATCAAAGTTGAAAAAAAAAATCTTGTTGTATGGTGTCAAATAAAACAATATCATTATTGTAATGTCAAGAAGCAGTAAATGAAAGTAAATATTGCCAATATTTTTTTTAAATTTTTAATAAAAAATGACAACAATTACTTATAACAAATCAGAAAAAACATCTAATTTACTGTAATTACTTTTGTTAACTTTTAATAAGATTATTGAAAATCGGAAAGAATTAGATTTAAAAGTGAAAAATTACGAAAACCTGCTACTCACTTGCTAATTACAGCCGGCCAAAGCATCACATAGTCAACCTGCACCTCCAAACTGGTCTCATCCTTTAAAATATTATGCAGTCTGGCCAACATTGAAATAACCACAGCCAAAACAGTCGAATCTCTCAGTTTGCCAAAAATCGCCATTATGCTATTTCGCAAGTTCGTGATTTGTGCTTGCGCGTCGTGAAACACCGAATTTCCGGAATTCCCCCGTTTCGATTGTTGCGGAGCATGGCCAAAAATTGGCAACACTGCAACCAATCAGTGAGAAAAGAACCAAAAGTGTGATCAACGGACCAATTTCCCACAAATTCTTGGACAATTTTTTATTGCCTTTTTGCTTAATCAATTCCTGACAGGCCAAAGCTATCGCTGAGGTGATCTCAAACGACGGCCACCTTTTATCGAAATTAATCAAAAACTCCCATCGACCGAGATTCAGCAAGCAAAGGACGCAGTGTTCTGTTATTTCGGTTCGAGGCAAAACTGACTCGTTGTTGGTTTGGAGACAAGCCTCGCAAGCGTCAGCGAGCGCCACCTTGTCTGAAATCAGAGTTTTAAAACTGCCCAACTTCGAAAACCCAACTACCAATCGTGCTTTTTGGCCATTCCTCCAACAGTTGGGTTATTTGCACCAGTAGTATCTCCCAGCTTATCAATCGCGATAATTTACCGATGTTGCCATTCCCTGAACCGAGTTCCTTGTCCAAAATCAGTAGTAATTCAAACGACGAGATCCACACTTTGTTCAACATTTGTTCCCTGACTTTGGCCATCATGACAAAACTGAAATCTTGCAAGAAACCTCGCGGCAGCGACTTAATCACCGACTGGATCGGAATGGGTAAATCCCACAACGGGTTGATATTCCAAACGCTAGTGGCGAGTTGGTTCGCACTGATTTTTTTCAACAACTCCCGAATTTCCTTATGGTCATAAGTCGCGATCAAATCTTGCTCTAATTGTTTTATTTCCAGTTTGGGTTTGCGCTTCTTGAAGCAATCGTACAAAATCCAGCTTGTTTTGTGCAAAGATTCGGGTATTTCGTCGTTACTTTCTCTATTTTTAATAAAACTGAGTTCACTTTTATCAAACAACTTCGAAAGTGTTTCATTTGCTTGAACACACGACAAGAGATCGGGAATTTCGTTTTTTAGGACCAAGTCTAGGAGGAATTTTTTAATCAAATTTCGATCAGCGTCGTTGAGTGATTTACACGTTACCTCCGCGGCCTTGAATTAGAAATTAGAGAAGGAAAAAACGTTGTTTTTTTAATAAATACCCAAACTAAAATTTCAGCACTTTTGAGTGAGCAATGATAGGTGGGTTTTCGGTCCAAAACACACCTAACCACGTTTAAAGCCCGAATTTTATTCAACAAATCGCGGGCTACAGTAAAGGTACCACTGGACAAAGCCCCTTGAATGTCCAACTCGAGAGTGATCCGATGGGCGAGTGGAATTTCGCGAAAAATATTGTCCTGTTGTAGAATCGAGGTGATCCCCTAAAACACACTTAATGTTTGCCAACCTGACAATAAATACTAACCATGAACTGATTAACCACGGACGTATTCAACTGTTCCAATAAACTACCCTTTGAACCATCACCGCTACATGCCCTCACATACACCTCCAACACTTTTATGTTAAATTTAACAAAACCGTTGTTTTCTTTCATAGCCTTGTAACTACTCAAACATTTAGTGAAATGGTCCCTAGCCAAGTTGTAGTCCTCTTTGTAGAAGAAAAAAGTACCCAAGTCGTAATTCAACTGTGCGCAAAACTCCTCTTTCGAAATACTCTGAGCTGAAGACCAATCAAATTCAAGACCGTTGGTCTCACTTGGCAGCTTGAAACAATCAAAAGTCAGCATACTGGGGACCTCGTCCCAATTAAGGGCACTTTTTAGGAACTCAACAGTCTTTCTAACATTCTCATGCGAGCAAATGATGTTTTCTTCAGCCGGTGATATTTCCGTGTTGCTAAATTAATCATAATTATTGTTTGTTAAGTGAAGTTAGGTTCATACCCTAGTCGCATTTGCCAATTTGAGGTAATTCTATGCATGGTGACGTTGAGCAACCATCTATGGTACACCACAAGCGCGAATAGGTACGGCGATGGGACAGATTCGTCCGGTTTGAGGTCAATATTAGGTATTTCGGCCGTGGTTTTATCGTTTGTGAAGTACAACAAGACTTGCAATAAGTGGACTTGAGTCTTGAAAGGCAACGTCCTGATTTGTCCTACAAGTCCACAATGGGTTAAAAGTTAAACAAAGAGTACACACACCCAAATCCCATTTAATGAAAGCAGCCACTTTCAAAGAGAGGATTTTCAAAGCGATGTTTTTCGCCGGTTGTTTCACATTTTCGTGCATGGATTCAATAAGCATTTCGCCGTTTTCGGTCTCCAGACGATTTCGTAGCGTGTCAGCGATGGCATCGGAAAATTTCGCAATTAATTCGGTGGGGCTGGGGTCTAGAATGGGGCTTAATGGGGGAAATTGACAAGTTGGGGCTCACCTGGGGCCGGCTTTTGCAAGTGGCTCAGGAGCAAGTCGTGGTGAAGTAAGAACTCAAACCAGAGGACAGTGTCGGGGGCTATCGGGACTGTCCCCGGACGCAATAAATCCACATCCATTTAGATTCTCAGTTGGCTGTTTTAGGTTATGTTTACGTCAAGTGCCAACCTGAGGGAAGTGAAGTTACTAATTTTTTTTTAAAATAATTTTTAGTTTTTCGGCTTGTTTTTCAGGTTTGATTTTTGTTGTCGGCTGACTGAAAATGGTAAAATCGTGGATTTGTGACAGTTGTCACCAAACAGGTTTTGCTTCGGTAGGACTCAACGTTAGGTATTGGTTTTTAATTTTTTTTTATTTTGAGTTGGTTGCAAATTAGGTGGGTGTCGTGGGTGGTTTAAAAATGTGCAATGATTCATAGCATCGAAAGTGTTCGTGTTGGACAAGTGACGGCGTAAAAAGTGACGTTTCGGCTTGACTTCGGGGTAACTTGTGTGGCTTTTTGTGAGTTTTGGCCGCTTTTTGTGTCCGTTTTTGAAATTGGCGCCACGTCAGTCGGGTGTCCGGCGCGCTATCTGCCGAGCATGCGAGACACCTGTCAGTTTTTGGTCGTGTGATATGCACAAGGTGTGACTTCAGCGTGTGTTTTAATTAAAATTGATGTAATAAATAAAAATAGCCGTATGGTGAAGAAATCATAAACTCTCTGTGATTGTTTGAATGGATCCTTCGATATCTTGGTTGCAACCGGAGCAAGAGGGTCCTGCCAAACATTTGTGGCTTCGAATTTGGCAAACACAACAGGAGTTGGACAGCATGAACTTAAAGGACGTCGACAGCGACACGGAGTTCTTCCCCAACGGCCTCTCCAACCACATCATGAACGGCAAGACGGACAAAAGCGGCTCCACTTTCATCCAGAGGCGACGTAAAGGCGACAATCGCGCCAGCACCAAGCTGATGAACCGCCATCCGCAGAAGGTGGTGGGCGAGTTCGGGGGCTGTCCGTGGCGCAGGGACCCGCACGTCTACGCCAGAGGCATCCTGGGGTGAGCCCTTGCGAATTCTAGACTTTCCCCCGAATCGGGCCGAAAATGCCGCCAGAGGGCACCACCATTTTTGACATTTAAATCGAAATTTTGTTTTTGTCATTACGCGTCTTATCACAGCCGGCATTTTTATCTATTTCCTACAATTTGACCTACAAAACGGACGAGGCTTCTATTAATAACCCGCCCGTTATCCTCACTGTTTGACTATTCATATTATGCGTAACTTCTCACCTAATTAATGGATTCACTCGTTCGTGCAAATTCTATGCAATTTCTCTCGTTTCTTGCAGTTTGAATCAGGAAATCGAGCACTTTTACCAGTACATGAGTCCCACAAGGACCGAACACCTCGTCAGGGATGATGTCGTCTGTAGGATCAAACAAATTATTCTCTCCAAATGGCCGGAAGCGCAAGTTGAGGTTTTCGGATCGTACAGGACCGGACTTTACCTTCCAACCAGTGATATAGACCTGGTCGTCATAGGTAATTAAGCATCGAATTTACTCAATCCAGGACCGGCTTTTAGTGATTATCATCGTCAGATGACTAAAATTGGCAAAACATTTACGTCAAAAAGGCATTGTTAAGGTCACGTGGTAACTGTCAATAGATTTATACAGCGTGTATTAAGCAAAATTTTATCAAAATAATAGTTATATGAGAAATTGGGAAAATAGCTCAAGGAAGTTTTTAATTGGGAGTGAGAAATTTAAAAACTGGGTTTTATACTGGGTGATCCAGATGACGTTTTAAGTTGGCAATTCTGAATTTTATTTTCAAGTGGTACAACTGGAATAACTTGGGACTTACTTCCTATTATTGATACACATTAATAATATTATTTGACATTTCAAATGTCTGTCAAACAAAACCATATCCGGTTGCAGTGCCACAATCAGTGACATCCAGCTAGTAACTCATTTTTGATCATCCAGTACTAAAGCCGCGGTTAATTCATTTACAGATTTGTTAACAAAAAATTACCACCTAGAATTTGAACTTTTAGAAAAATTACGTTTTTCGTATTGTTTGTAACTAGAATTTTCAGAAGTAATTTTGAATGCCTAGGGTTGGTTACCCCTTATTGTTGACGGTTGACGTTTTCTGTCAACCTGCTGTCAACTATGAATTAAATTATCCATACAAGCTGACAGGTGACTTAACCTAAATTTTGACATTAGTTACGTTTGTCACCAGAAACCAATTTAACCAAATTTATGGCAACCTATTCACGAATATCCCTAAATCGTAGGGAGTAATTTCTTGTTGATACGACAATAATTTATTGGAAAGTTGGCTGCACTTAGCCCGCCACCTCTAATGTGTGAGTTGTGTCTATATTGGTAGCAGAAATAACTAAATTGTGTCAACAATTGTGAAAGATTTATGTGATGTGTTTTAACCCGACTTTTTCAGAATTCTCATTTTTGATAGATAGGTCCCTAAAAAACAATTGGATGTTTAAAGTCGGATTTACACAACTCAATTTTTACACAAATTTACACAGGGAAGTGGCCACTATGAATTGAGCGCGACTTTATTATTATTAAATCAAAAACCTCTAAAAAATATTTCTGAAATGCTTTCTAGAATTATTTTTAAAGGGATTTTAAATAGAGCATATGAAAGTTTTTTTAACTGGTGAACAAAATTGCAAAATTTAGTTTTATATCGGGTGATCAAAAATGACGTTTTAAGTTGGCAAAAGTGAATTTTATTTTTAAGTGGTACAAGACAAACTTCCAGTTATTGACAGACATTAATAACATTCTTCGACAATTTTTACGTCAAATATCTGCCAAGTAAAACTATATTCGGTTGCAGTGTCGCAAACAGCCAAATAACAAAATGCCCAATACCCAATATTTTTATTAAACAAATCAAAATCACAAAAAAAAAAATTTTAATCTCTTCTCTTTTTCGAATGGGTTATAAATAGGGCGTATGAAAGGACAAAAAATTCAGAAATATTATAACAAAAATTATTTTTAGTACGTTATTGTAACATAAAAAAGCAAGAAATTACTTAGTGACAACTTGATAAAAAAATAACATATTTTATTTATCTGAGAAATTCTAAATAAATACATTTGAAGGAAAGATATTTGGAAAGATTTATTTTTTGACTACGTTTTTTTTAAATATTTTGAGCACACAATTACTTAACTTCTACTTATTTTGGTATACTACAATAATATGTGCGGAAGTGTATTAAATTAGAAATTTTAGGTACAAATTTATGATTTAATTCCAGTTACATAAAAAATACATTGTTATCGCGTGATTATCATATTTTAATCTTATTAAACCTCAATAAAAGTAAAAATGATAATAATTTAAGCAAAAATAACTGAAGGTTTTATGCCATGCTTTCAAATAAATTTCCGATCAAAGTGACCTGTGATTTTAAATTTAAGCTGGCAACACTGAAGTACTGATGATATTATTATACGTTTAGTGTCAGATGACGGACTGTAATAAAATTGTGACGTTTAAATTTGATAGTCAGTGTTGCCAACTTAATTTGAATGACCTCAGTTTGCGTCGTGAGGTTGTTTAAATATCCATTTTTGTTTCTCTCAGGCAAATGGTCGAATCTTCCACTTCGTACGCTGGAACAGGAATTCCTGGACAACGACGTAGCGCAAGAAAACAGCATAAAAGTTCTCGACAAAGCGTCAGTGCCGATCGTGAAATTAACCGACAAACAGACCGAAATAAAAGTGGACATTTCATTCAATATGTCGAACGGTGTCAAATCGGCCGAACTGATAAAAACATATATTCAACAATTTCCAGTGTTGCCGAAATTAGTTTACGTTTTAAAACAGTTCCTTTTAGAAAGAGACTTAAACGAAGTGTTCACTGGTGGTATATCTAGTTACAGTTTGATATTGATGTGCATAAGTTTCCTTCAGTTACATCCACGACCGGAAATGATTGTCGACAAGGCCCCTAATTTAGGCGTATTTCTTATAGAATTTTTCGAATTATACGGTAGAAAATTCAATTATATGCATACCGGAATTCGGATACGAGACGGCGGACGGTATATTAGCAAAGAAGAAATGCAAAAAGATATGGTGGATGGACACAGGCCTAGTCTTTTGTGCATCGAAGATCCACTCTTGCCATCCAACGACATCGGCAGAAGCAGTTACGGCGTCCTACAGGTGAATTTTACATTTTTCTTGATTTAGATTAAGATATTAAAAAAAAAAAACACGACAAACACGCAAAGAATTTCGATTTTCTGAGAAAATTTGTTAAAAAATTGTCTAAATACAGGTGAGGAAGATGATGTTGGTGTTGAAACAGTGGCAGGGTTTTTGCTTTTTATCCACTAGTGAATAAAGCAACGAACATCCGTGAGGTTAAAATTTGTTTCTAAATAATAATTTCAATGGTAAGTTTTGGGGAAAAGTGTTCTTCTATTTTGCGTCTTTAATAACGCTATTAACGAACTCAATAGAGTGCGTAAACTTTTGGTGTATTTTATGTTTCTAAAGTTGGTGACAATGCCGTTAAAAGTAAATTCTTTTCTAAATTTTTACCAATTCTTTTAATTTTCAGTGGCGTACATGAAAAAATCTTGAGAATTCATTTCCAGAGTTTGACAAATTAAATTTTTGCAATTTTCCACTGCTATGTGTGACGCAAAATTTCCTAATTATTATTTTTTTTGTAGTGTTGTTGTTACAGAAGGTCATTCAAACGAATCAAACAACTCGCTGCTACGCTCGTTTCGGAATTACAAATTCTTCTGTAACTTGTGTTTTAATATACTATTTAAATTAAAGACAAAGTACAGGTTTGATTATTACTTTTCAAAATAAAATTTTTTTGACTATACAGGCTGATTCTTAAATAGACCGACAAAATTTTATCACAGCTTCCCAACGATAAATGGAGGTAAACTGTACGATTTTTAGGTTTATATCTTTTAGGGGCAAAATCCCCTTGATCCGTGCCACTTACGGCGTTTATGAATTGTTGCAATAATCAAGTACATTTTTATCAAATTAATACCATGGTTTCTACTACCTGTGCTAATACTATTTACGAACACGTCAGTGGCGTACGCTTTATCTCAAAAATAACTTTAATATAATTTATTTGGAGAACGGTTAAACAAAGAATTTTTTAAATATTTTTTTCAGCATGTTCTCATTTGATACTACCAAGGATAAAATTTTGTCGGTCTATTTAAGAATCACCCTGTATAAAATCATGACTGAAATCTTAAAAAATAGCACACTTTTTTGAGGAACTTACGCAGTATTAAATTTAGCAAATTGTTTGTAAATATAAACATGAAATTAGAAGAATAACAAAAAACTGAACGTTCTTTCGTGAGGGAATTCTTAGCAAAATAGATTTTCTTTTAAAAAGTTCCTTTTTTTTGTTTAAAAAAAGCACAAAATAGAAAAAATCGTATAAAAACCTTTTTACACGTCATTCAAGCAAACATTTGTTTTTCAACTCGCCGCTACTCCACTAGTCTCGGAATTTTAAACTCTTGTTTGAATTCAACTCGTGTTTTAATATACTTTATTCTCAATCATTGATATTTTTTATTTATTTTTTGGAATGTGTTGGTTTTAGTTATTTAAGAAATATTATTTTTCTAGTCATATAAAGAAATTTGTACTTTTCTCATACGTTTTCAGTGAAAAAAATTGTTCAATCTTCAAAGGAAAAAATTATTTAAATTAAAAATTAAAAAATTAAATTTATTTAAGATTAGTATTAAACACGTGAGAAATTATAAACTACTCCACTCGCCTTCAGCTCGTATTCTAAATTTCATCTTCGTGTAAATGACCAACTTTCTCACTCGTTGAATAATATACTATTAAACCAACTATCGCAAGGATAATAAAAATTAGAAAACTGAACTTGTAAAATTAATGTTGATTAATTAGGAAAAATTTAAAATAACTTGTAGATAACAAAAAATTGTAGAATGAATAAATATTTTAATGTGACTCCCACTCATATTTAAAAAATTGATATGATAAATCGTATTTAAAATTCGAACCAAAAATAATGCTCATCATAATTTTTTTAATAGTTTATTAAGAATTGAGAATTTTATTATAATTAAGAACGATTTGTTTTAAAGCTTAAATCAATTAGAAAGTGGTGTTGTGGCCCACGTGGTGTATTTAAGATTGTGCGAATGAGTGGACCTTGATTTTATTACATAATAGCGCTTTTTGGCATCAAAACATGATAAAAGGCGACTTTGTGTTGTAGCACGAGATTATATCTCGTGTAAATATTTATTTGATTAATAAAATTTATTTCAATTTGAATTTTTAACGCGGAAATGGTAAATAGTGAGTAAAATTTGGTCATATGAAACAGTGATAATCTTGTTATCTAATCGTTTGAAAGTACAAAAACACTTCAGTAAACACGTGTTATAAAAAATTTGATTAGACAATGGAAACGGGGGAAACACACAATTATGGAATTTTTTGTTGTTTCTTTCAGGTGAAAAGGGCCTTCGAGTACGCCTACACAGTGTTAACGAACGCCGTTCTTCCTCCAATCTCGTCGCACAGCGTGGAGCACTCGATATTAGGTAGAATAATAAGAGTAACCGACAAAGTGATCCAATACCGGCGATGGATCGAAAAAACCTTTGGTCATAAGTACAACTCCCCCACGATTCCCCGGCCGAGGCCCCCTCGTTCGTTGTCCAGCAGCGGTTCCACGTCCAGCGTCGAGGAAAGCGGGGGCAGTTCAGAAGTGAGTGGTTGGGTTATTTTTCTTATTTTGTTAATTCGTTGATTGAGAATTTTGTGTTAATTTTTGTTGTTGTTGTTATAGGGATCCGATCCTCCTTCTCGCGACATATCACCGAACAACATGCATGTCCAACGCCACATCCAGCCAAAGAACCACAATCAGTGGAGAAATAATCGGAAATATAAGAATAGCCCTCACAATAATTATAACCAGTCGACCACAACAAAGCGTAAAAAACAAACCAAACAATATTGACTTTTTAATTTTTATTTATTAGGTTAAAAAAGCAGCAGGTACGCATGTGTTTATATGCCTGGTATTCTGCAGTTGCAATTGCTGATATGACAAGATAAACTAAAAAAAATACATAATAGCCACCAAAACAAAAGCCAAAAAAAGATAAAAGTAAGCGATAAGGAAAATGTAACAAAAACCGGTTCTTTTTGCTTTTAAATCATAGTATTGTGTAGGATTGTAGTCTTGAAATTTCTGTGTTAGTAGGAAGCCATCTTATATTGCTAACGTTCCATAATTGTTGCAGTCTGGAGAGATTACATTAAAAATTCTATGTGTGTTTGCCAGTGTTATGTTTTATTTGCATTTACAGTTACAACTGGGAGTATTTATGGCATATGATGGATTTATCTATACGCAACAATTTTATTTCCGCGTTTTTTTATTTTTACCGTCTGTTTTTTATGCAATACGTTGTGGTGCAATATTTTTTTATCTGATAATTTTTATTACATATCGAGGATATATCAAATCAAGATTTTACTTCCATGGAAATTTTTAGAGGAAATAGCCGAGATTATTGTTAATTTCATTCTCATTTCGATGTGTGTGATTATAATTGTAAAGGAAATTGAATTGTAAAATATTGTGATATAATAGATTAAGTGACGTGGACATGAATCAGGACAGTGCAACCTGTGACGTATTTTATTTTAAATTGCGTTTATTTGGGGGCTGAAACTCGTCAATTTCATCGTTTGCGTTCGATTCAATCTGGTGATCATGTGAATGAAAATTCTTTTTTGTTCCATTTGTAAATAATATTATTTTGTGTTTAATGCAAAAAATGCGATGTCTGGCCGTTTTAGGTCTAGTTTGTATGTTTTTTCAAACGAATTATGTTTTGTTGGGTTCTCTTTCAAAATGCTACAATTTGGAGATTAAAAATTTGTTAAATTTTGACATTTTTATGTGAAGTTGTTGATAGCTAGGTTTAAGTATTTATATTAGCGTATAGTTTTAAGAGAAAGTTATCGATTTATGTAAAACTTATTAAAAATGTTTTCGATTTTTAATAGGAATAGACTTAAGTCAGTTAAGTACAAAAATAAAATGTAAAAAAAAGATGTTCATTACAAAAACCTAAAAAAAACTTTTGTTACATTGTACGCGCCAAGATTTTTGTAAGCATATATATTTATTGAAAATAACGGTTGAAATATATTTTATATCTTGTGCGCAACGTTTTGTTTCATTTTTCAAAAAAAAATTGCTTGTGGGTTGGTACCACTGTCGCAGAAATTCTTTTTGACGTTTCTCAACACGTGGACCTAACCTAAAACGGTGATGGTTTCAAAATAGCCCAATTTCGTCAAAAATCCGCGTATTGTGTTACAAAATGGCCTCCCAACCCGAAGTTAACATCGACACCGAGCACTTCGAGCCGAAGAAGGCCCCCAAGCGGAGAAATGACTCGCTCGGAGACAGCCCCATGGACGTGGTCACTCACAACGGAATCGAGGGAAAAGTCCGGAACAAACCCAAACACAAAAGAATCAGAACAAAGTCATACTCGGAAACCAAGGATAACATGCGGAAAGTCCCAGTCCCGGCCCACCGATACACCCCCTTGAAGGAGAACTGGCTGAAAATCTTCACCCCCATTGTGGAGCACTTGAAACTGCAAGTGAGATTCAACCTAAAGACGCGCAACGTTGAGGTGAAAACGTGCGACGAGACGGACGATATCGGGAATTTGCAGAAAGCCGCCGATTTTGTTAAAGTAAAAGAGATTTTATCATCGATTTGGGGCTAAAATTGTGTTTCAGGCTTTTGTATACGGTTTTGACGTCGATGACGCTTTGGCTTTGATGCGTTTGGATGATTTGTTCATCGAGACTTTTGAAATTAAAGACGTGAAGACACTCAAAGGTGACCACCAGTCCAGGGCCATTGGTAGACTCGCCGGCAAAGGGGGCCGCACGAAATTCACCATTGAAAACGTCACGAAGACTAGGATAGTCCTAGCAGACAGTAAAATCCACATTTTGGGGAGTTTCCAGAACATTCAACTCGCCAGGAGAGCGATCTGTAACTTAATTCTAGGATCACCACCGTCAAAGGTTTACGGGCAATTGCGAAACATCGCGTCTAGAGTGTCAGAACGAATGTAGATAATCTTTATTTAATAAATCATTTCTTGAAAAATTTCAAATATGTGAGTGAGACAAGTATGGCGATTTCTATTATTATAATCAAGATTAGGATCAGTTTGTTGTATATGGCGTTGCGCCCCATCCTCTTGAGGACCGTCTTGGCGGTGTCCAACTGTTCGTTGGCATTTTCAAGGCGGCTTCTGGTCCTCAACAAGGTTTCTCTTTGCTCATTTAACTCGGAGACGACTTCGTTACCGATTTGTTCCGTCTCAATGGCTATTTGGTTGGACCTCGCGAGGCTTTCACCCGTTCTCTCCAAAGTTGCGCGGCCCTCGAGGGCCAATTGCCTGTTGTGGGCCCTCCAGTCGTAGATCGAATCGCTAAACATTGCGACCTAACCTCACACTTACACTGTTTTCACATTAGCGATGTCTTTTCACGAATTCTGAATATTTGCAAACTTAATTAATTATTTAGGTAACAATAATTTAATAACAATGATAAAATTCTGAATTGGCAATGTTGGTGTCACTGTTTCAAAATGGCGGCGATAACAAATAAATGCGGTGTTTTCAAAATTGTTTCTCCTAAACGTGATTATTGTGAAATAAATGTGATAATTATTGACGAAATGGGGGCGAAGTCTTCTAATTTGAGGTAATACCGCTTCACTTATCATCACTTGTGTCCCAAGTCTGTTTTTATGATTTTATAACCTCACTTTTTGGGTGGTTTGAATTTGAAAATGAGACACTTGGGCCAATAAATAATTTAATGAGAGTGAAACATTACAAATCTATGTACGGCGAGCCACACCTGACGTTGTAAAACTGGTCGCAGACTTGGAACTGTTCGTTAAACAAAGTCCCATTTGTGCACAGGAATGATGCTGCAGAATTGTACTCACAACGATGATAAGCCTAAAATTGAAAAATCGGCATGTGGCAATTTTTCGCTAATTTTGATACCTGACATCCGGTTTCGATGTCGGCGTAATATCCGGGGTTGCGCCCCAGACAAGTAAAACTCGTGTGGGGCACTCGGGCCCAAGTTGGGTGTAATGGGGGGTTGTGAGGGAGGTGCAGGTCGTGGTAGGCGTCGAAAGGGGGGTGTCCGGGGATTATGTAATGTCCCCCGTACACAGACAAGATTAATACTAAAAATAAATGTGAATTATCGGTATTGGAAGTAATAAATTTGTAGGTGTAGTAAAAGCGTCAGTTTTGAAATTCTAGTTCAGTGACGCAATTTAACACGAGCACGACTGGGGTTATAAATAATTTTGTTGCAACAGGGACAGTTAAAAAAACAAAATAACTATTTGCGGTATAAAAATAAAATGTTTGGTGTCCTGTGTCTTTGAAATTAAGTTGGCAACTAAACTATCAAATTCAAACGTCACATTTTTATAGTCAATTGTAATTCATTTAATTTTAACGAAATATTAATTAAAAAATTAAAAGAAATATTTCAGATGAATTGATATAATACCTAATTTCATAAATGACCTTACGTATTTGTGCTTTCTTTGCCCTTGCTTTCTTCAATGGTATTTTAACATTGACCAGAATATATTTAAACAAATTTTAAATCAGATAAAATTTTCAATATCCAATGTCACGACCAATTAAGGCTTCAAACGATTGCACTGAATTCTGAATCACGTTTCAAAATTTTGATAGACATGTAATATAAAACGATTTTTTTTTTCAAATAATAGAGAAAGGCAAAATATTTTTTGTTTTATAAAAGTTTTTTTAAGATTTTTTTATTTAAGTGAGGAGGAGAAATCTATCATCATACTCTATTAAAGAGTTGTTTCAATATATATTATTAATTAAATATAAAAAGAGAGAAGTAGAAAAATTGTTCAGTAAGTTTTTTTTTTAAAATAATACAAATTTTAGTGCATTTTTTCACTACAATTTTTAATTAGCTACTCAAAAAAAAACGTTAAAATTTAAAAATTATGTCACAACATATCATTTATGTATCAAGAGAATAAACCATTTTGCCGAGGGCATTTTTATTCTATGATGTTTATTCCGGAGGTGCATACAAAACTTTCCTCTTAACTGACCAAACATCAGAAAATAATAAATTTGTCAAATAACAACATAATTTTTCGAGATATTCATTTCATTTTAAGAATTTTAAGAGAAAAATTGGTATAGGGGGTTTTGTTTATGTCAAAAAAGACTAAATTCATTCAATTCCAATTTATTTTAACAGTAAAAATAGGTATTTTTTTTATTTTATCCTCGAGGGAATAAAGTACCAAAATTTTTTTGTATTTTTCTAATCTTAAATAAGATTTTACTCACAACATGCGACACCCAAAACCTTCATTATTTCTCACAAACACCACTAATTACTTGCCAGAAATTGACCAGTTCGGTCCAAGTAGAGACTGAGCAATAATAAAAAAATTACCCTTTAACGCTAATATATTTGTTGATGGTGGGTTAATCTGGGTCACAGGCCATGATAGCCGCTCACTATTTACAATATCGGTACTTTTAAATAATCATTGCCCTTATTAAACTAGTTCTTTTCAAATTACCTTTTTTAAAAAGGTTACTTTCCGTTCGCAAGGTCATGACTCCCCCACATTCTTCTACTATAGCTATTTACTATTTTTTAATTGCTGTCTAATTATAATTGTGTAATATAATCGCTTGCACAAGATTTGGAAAAATCCTGAAAAAATTAAAATTTTTACAATTAAATTAAGTAATTGTTTTCATTTTCATTCACAAATGTATGTTTTGTCTCGTCTCGCTTTTCTAATTTGTTTATCAGCTCAATTACTGTGCTAATTGCTAATTTACAATTTAATTGCTTTAAATTCAAACTTGGCGCTGCGATTCAACGAGTCTAGGGTAGTCGCGTCTGTTATGTTGGCAATGCCAGTCGACGATTGTGCGCGTGTTGTAAACATGGATCGAGTAGGTTTATATTTAAATAAAAAAAAGTTAGTGTTTTTAATTGGAATTTTCTTAAATGTCGTGAACGCAAATTTAGTTCATAAAAAATTTGAGTACAAATATTCGTTCAAGCCTCCATACTTGGCCCAAAAGGACGGTTCGGTACCCTTTTGGGAATACGGTGGCAGTAAGTAGAATTTTTCAAGTACACGTAGGTAGTTTTAGACACCAATCACAGACACATCATTATCGACACATCTCTGTCTAATCCACATAATCCGACAGAGACGACCGATGAAGTCTTGTCCCGTATTGACATATTTTTGACACGTATCTAACCAACAAAACCACATCTGTTTTGCGAAAATTCTCACAAAAATGAATGAATCGCTAGTTTAAATTGTGATTTGTTTTGGTTTGAATTTTAGACGCGATAGCGAGCGCTGAAAAAGTCCGAATCGCGCCGTCTCTTCGCAGTCAGAAGGGGGCTATATGGACGAAAAACCCTATCAATTTCGACTGGTGGGAAGTCGATATTGCGTTTAGAGTCACAGGACGAGGCCGAGTGGGGGCTGACGGATTGGTGAGTCTCAAATCTGCACAAAACCGATTCTAGGTGAAAATTTCAGGCGTTTTGGTACACCCAAAGCAAGGGGGCCTACGACGGCGATGTTTTCGGCTCATCGGACCAATGGGTCGGTCTCGGGATATTTTTCGACTCGTTCGACAACGACGGCAAACACAACAACCCCTACATCATGGCTGTTGTCAACGACGGGACCCAACAATTCGCCCATCAACTGTAACTCTCTTATCACGTTTTTATCACAAAATCATATTTTTTTTTTAAGTGATGGGAGTACTCAAATGTTGGCCGGTTGTTTACGTGATTTCCGAAACAAACCTTTCCCCACAAGAGCCAGAGTTGAATATTACCAAAATATTCTAACAGTATTATTCCATAATGGTATGACCAATAATGAACAGGACTATGAGGTTTGTTTGAGGGCTGAAAACGTCGTCTTGCCCAAAAACGGTTATTTTGGACTTTCGGCCGCCACAGGAGGCTTGGCTGATGATCATGACGTCATTCATTTCTTGACCAATAGCTTGCATCTCCCGGGACAAATCAGCACATCGAATGCCGGTATGTCAGTTGGTAGTACTCAAAAATTGTTTCTGATTGGCTGTTGCAGTACCGGGGGAGGAGCAACAAAAACTGACCCAGGAGTACCAAGATTATCAGAGGAAATTAGACCAGCAGAAGGCCGAGTACAGAAAAGAGCATCCCGATGAGCAGGTTAATTGTCAATTTTTTTAATACTTGTGACTTTTGACATTTAAAATTTAAAAATTTTATCTGTCAATTACTATGGCAAGCCATGATTGATAAGTTGTCATTCAGATAAAAAGTGGGTCACGATCTGTCATTTATTTGAATTGAAAGTGATTTGATTTTATCTCAGCATTTGAATAGATAATTAATAAAATAGTTACGTAACGAAAGATTCGTGTACCATATTTTTATAAAAAATGTTTATTACACGAGACCAGCGTACCGAGTGCGTGAAATTAAAATATTTTGAATTTTTATTTGCAGAAAGACCCCGACATCGACGAGTGGTTCGAGTCCGACAGCCAACGCGAGTTGCGCCAGATTTTCCAAGGCCAGAATCAGATTTTCCAAGTGGTCAGAGAGCTGAACAACAAACTGGACGAAGTTGTCGGCCGTCAAGAGCGCACCATGAGTTTAATTACGCAAAGTGCCGGTGGTGTTGGTGTGGCAGCACCGTCGGCTACAGGTCACGCCCCCCCACCAGCAGGCGGTTATGCCGGTGATACGATTAGAAGACACGAAGTTGACGCTGTTTTCAACAATCAGAATCAAATTTTGAACACGGCGAGAGAAATTCGTCAATTTATTCTGGAATTAAAAACGAGAGCTGATACGATTTTGAATAATCAAGCGAAACAACCGACTGCTCAAGTGCAGTCGGTGGGGTACGACACACAGTCGCTTATTTCGGAAATGAGGGACGGGTTGAATCATGTCAAGCAAAATGTGGCTCAAGTGGCGCAAAAAATCGATCAAAGTCCTGGGGGGTGTCCTAGTGTTTCTTGCGTTTCGGTTACAACACTGTTGGTGATAACAGTAGTGCAATTGGTGGTGATTTTAGGCTACAATTTGTATAGGTAAGTTGTGGTTTCCGGATTTTGCAGCTTCTTACTTTTTATTTTGCAGGGACAGTAAAGAGAGTCAAGCAAAGAAATTTTATTAGATTTGGTTGTGAGATTAATTGCAAAGAATGACATCCAAGGGTCACAAAAATTGTTAACCGTCTTCCTTTTTATTATTTATTGTACAGTTACGTTTAATGATTCCTAATAAGTGATAATTTTTTGTTTGATTTGGAACGGTGCCACTACTCTGTTTTGAAAGACTTATAAGATAATGTCAGATAGTTTCTTCTTGTGTATGTAAGAGTGAAATTTTTTACATTTTTAGATGTTAAATAAAAATCAGTAATTTCAAATTTTTTGATTCCTGACCTGTCCAGTGTTGCAGATGGCGTCACTTGCGAATTTTGACAGATGGCAGCTGACATCTGTCAAGTTGCGAGGGACGCATTTGCGATGTTTTTTTGAGTGTTTTGGTGCAACAGTAATAATAACAAGTAATAAGCAATGTAAGTACTCGCCCCTCCCGAAATGTTCCAAACTTTCCATATTTTGATCGACTTTCTTTTGAACTTGTTCAATGAAGTTCGCAACAACAAGATAAAATTATCAGTTTTCGATGCCAAGATGAGCAGCAGTTCGCAATACATGCAAAATTCAAGCACGAAGAACTCCACAGTGGTCCGGTTGGGGGATATCGAACACTTGGCTCAGCTCTCAGAGAACCTGTCTTCGCTGTGCTTGAGCCACGAATATGCGGACATCACGCTCGTAGTCGAGGGGCAGAAGCTCTACGCACACAAGGTATGCGGAAAACACGCCAGGACTTGCAATTGAATCACTATTTCAATTTTAGGTGATTTTGGCGGCAAGAAGTGAGTATTTCCGGGCGTTGCTCTACGGCGGCTTGAAGGAATCGAACCAGTCGGAGATCGTGCTCCCCGATGCCCCCGTCAAGGCTTTCAAAATCCTCCTAAAATACATCTACTCTGGCCACATGTTTCTAATGACTCTGAAAGAGGACGTGATTTTAGACACTTTGGGTTTGGCCCACCAATACGGCTTTCAAGACTTGGAGACGGCAATATCCGACATCCTCAAACAACTGTTGGCCTTGCGCAACGTGTGTGCGATTCTCGACACTGCACATTTGTACGGGCTGGAGAAATTAGTGGACGTTTGTCACGCGTTTTTGGACCGACATGCCTCTGAAATTCTGCTTCACGAGTCATTCCTGCAGCTTTCCCAGGCGTCGCTCGTGGAATTGTTACAAAGGGACTCGTTTTTCGCCCCGGAAGTGGAGATATTCCGGGGTGTGTGCACGTGGTGCACGGCGAATGACGATAAGGACGACCGCGTTATGAAATGTGTGAGATTGCCGTTGATGAGTGTCGCCGATTTGTTGTCGGTGGTGAGGCCGGCGGGGTTAGTCAAACCGGACGCCCTTTTGGACGCGATAGCGGAACGGACCAATGTGAGATTGAGTAGTCTGCCTCATCGGGGGCAATTGAGTAAGTTTGAGGGTTTTTTTTTTCACTCGCTACGATGGTTAAATCGATTTTTGTGTAGTTTTGGAGGAGAATGTTGCGTCGCCTCGAATGGGCTCGAAAGTCGTCGCCGGGGAACTACTCGAGTATTTACTAGACGGCGATTACTACACCTACGACATGGAAAAGGGGTACACGAGACATCCCATTAACGGGCCCGGTGATCAAGGGATTATCATAAAACTGGGAATGCCCTCAATCATCAACCATATACGTATGTTATTGTGGGACCGCGATTTGAGGTGTGACTCTTTCACTTTCATTTCATTTTCGTTTTGTAAAATAATCCTACTTCCAGGTCATATTCGTACTATATCGAAGTGTCTATGGAGCAAAAAGACTGGGTCAGAGTCGTGGACTATAGTCATTATTGTTGTAGGTCTTGGCAGTATTTGTATTTCGAAAACCGCGTCGTACAATTTATTCGAATCGTCGGTACGCATAACACTGTCAATAAGGTGTGTTTTAGGGTTTTTTGTTTTTCATTTATGTAAAAGTTAATTTTAGGTGTTTCATTTAGTTTCGTTTGAAGCATCGTGTAAATTAAGCATTCCAAAAATGGTGAATGATATAATTTGTCCGAATTACAACGTAGCGACTTTGGATAAGAGTGCTGTGGTTATAGAAGGCGTGAGTCGGTCGAGAAACGCCCTCTTGAACGGCGATACGAAGCATTACGATTGGGATTCGGGGTACACGTGCCACCAGCTGGGCTCGGGGGCCATCCTAATTCAACTAGGTAACAAATGGAAATCTTACAGTTTCCACCCTGTATTGTAAATTAATTGACAAACAAAATCTGTTGACAACACTGTATTATTGGTAATGAATTGACAGTTGTTGTGACGTTTATATTTGACAGTCATGATTGCCAAAATATTTCTTACCAATATCCTTACAAAACCTACGATCATTTATAGTCACTTGGTGTAACAAAACAAAATATAACAAAAAGTAGCAAAAATTGTAAACGTTAAGGCCACCTTGGATAATTTTGAATTTTTATTAATGATGGAAAAAAACACTGAAAACATTTATTTTTAGAAAGTAGTTAAAAGATTGTTTCATTTGGCAATTCTGAATTTTATTTTTAAATGGCACCACTGGAGTACTCTAGTTGTTGACAGCTTGGCACTGACAGCGTCAATTTGACACTTTAAAAGGCATTCAGATTAAATAGATTTGACCAACAATTTTTGATGTCAAATATTTGTCATCCAGATCCAGTTACAGTATTGCAAATTGTAGAAAAAGAAAATGTTCTCAAATTTTTTGCCAACTAAACCTTATGCCAAGTGACTAAATCATTGTAATTTTTGTCATCACGTCGGACACAAATTTAAAATCTTTATTTGACAACCGTGTCTGTCAAGTATAAATGTCACAATTTTATAGGCAACTATTTCCACTCTGTAGATATCAAGTAACTGTAAATGATTGACATAAAATTTATTGGTACAGTTGGAGACAAAATACTTTGGTCGTCAATGTCACTTGAGTGACATTAAATTGTAAAGCATGCTTTAGGACTCTTAACCTTATATTTAGCTACTGTCAATCATAGTTGACAAGTTGTATGTAGATATTTTTGATAGGAAAATAGGAGAAAATCAGCCGCCAATAGATGGAACTAAAACATCAATGTTTTCCCCATTTGAATAGTTTACAGTTGATGTGCCAGATGTCTCTTTTCCTAATTTTGGTGGGTAGCTTAGACGACGGCGCAGCGACGTTTTGGCGCGATTTTGCCGGAATTTTGTGACAACTTAAAAGTTTTATTTAATCTGCCACCTTACGTTTTGTAGAAGTATTTTTTATTTAAAATAATAATGCCATAAGTTGAAATCTTCATTTTAGAAAGTAATACATCGAAATAGACCCTCCCACACAGTTTCTGCAATGAAGTGGGAAGCAAAACGCTAGCAAGTACTCACATTTACATTGACTTGTCAAATTGACAAAAATGGAAAACTGTTATTGTCAAAATGTTTTTCCCATTTGGATAGTTCCAAGCCAGACACCAGAGGTCAGCTACTTTGATGATTTTCTCCTATATAATAGCTGTCATTAATTTGAAATTGTCATTCATTTTAACGTTAAAGCTTGAATTACATTTGTAATTCAGTCAGAAAAGTGACGACCAAAGTATTTTGTCTCCAACTGTACCTAATGAATGCCTAAAACGATTATATTTGACAGTCATTGTTGCCAAATTAAGATTCCAAATTTGTGCTTTCAAAACTCAGTTATTTATAATCACTCGGTATAAGTTAGTTTCACAGAATGTGTCAAAAATTATAAACGTTGAGGCCAGCTTGCATAATTTTGAATTTTTACGTAAACTAAAATGGAAAAAAATATTTAAAACATTTTTTACATTAAAAAAAAAAACTGTTTCAATTGGCAATTCTGAATTTTATTTTTAAATGGCACCACAGTAGTACACTTCCGATTGGGTTGACAGCTTGACAGATTAAATGGAGACGTAACTATCAATTTTTTTATGTGAAATATTTTTCAACCAAAACCAGTATTGCAAATTGCAGAAAAAGAAAATATTTTTAAATCTGTTGCCAATTAAAACAGTCATATTCTTGTTAACTTTGTGTCGAGTGACTCTAAACGATTGTGATTTTTGTCGTCACGTTGGCAAGAAATTTGAAATTTTAATATGGCAACTATGACTGTCAAATATAAACATGTAATTCGTGAAATTTAAACTGGCTGTTATACGGTAAATCTAAAGAAAATTAATTAAAATTATAAACACCATAAAACATATTTTTTCTAGATTGAAACAGCTTTTGTCAAATTTTATCTCAAAAAGCCAAAATTAGAAGAAGAAGCAGTACTAACTATTTTTCCAGATTGTCCAGGATATTGTTAAATTTGAACCACAAGTTAAACGAAGGAGAAAAGCAAAAAGAATTGAAAAAGCAACTCTAAATTTAGATTTTTTTGGTTGCTGTTTTTAATAATTATCAATCGTAATAATAATTTGCTTATTTATTTTAGTAGAAGAATCAAATATAGCTGAACTGAATAACTAACAAAATTTATTTGAAAAAATTGGAAATAAGAATAAAGGTTTATTCTATTTATTTATCTACCTTCTAGTCTGTGGTCTTTACATTCGATTGCGAATGGTGATAATTAATGTGATTTCAATAATTATAAAATAAAGTTCAGTTCAAAGTAACGTTATTTAAAAAAGTAGTAATCGACGCAAGGTGTGAAATAAACTTTATATATTTGATCTCTCTGATTTAATTTTTTTCTGGATACAAAAATAACTACAGTCCAAAAACTGAATTAATTAACAACAAAATTTTGATAAATTGATGGTGTGTTACGGCAGTTTTACAATTCCTAATATTTTTAAATTTAGAATTAAATTTTACTTAGGTCCAGTTTCATGATCGAATTAAAGAAACTTTAAAGTTAATGTTGGTTTAGAATGTAAAATTTTGCTCAAGGAGTCCGTAGTAATTAGCACATTCTAAACAACATTTAATTTAATGCTCCTTTAAATTTGATTATGCAACTGGCCCTTAGAATATTATGCTCCTACAAAATATGTAGGTGTTTATGTTCTTGAAAAATCTTTGTCTTCGATATTCCGTTTCATAAAATTACCTTATTTAAAAAGAATTATTTTTAATTAAGTAATAATTTATTTAATTTTTTAATGTACCTATTAATTTACTAATCATTTAATATAATATATATTTGTTTTACGTTTCGCAACAGAAACACATGTAATAAAAAAAAGTTCAAGCAAAGCTTTATCATTTAGATAATATTTCTTATAGAATTTAAATTCAGATGTATAGGTAGTAGGTATATGACGTGTATTGTATATTTTTTTTAATTATAACTATTATCATTTATACAACTGCAACTTTTCGGTCCATTCCTTCATTTATTGATAATAATGATGGCCCGATTACGCTATCTCTCTCTAAATTGAGCGTGACACGTTTGCAGGGCGCGCTGCATCACCTAAATATCTTACACCGTGTCTGAAACTCAGTGTTGCCAATAGATTTTTGTCACAATCGTTTACAGTCACTCGGTACATGAAAAATTATGACTTTTTTGGGTTGATTCATGAATTTATAAATAGTTATAAATAAAAATCTCCAGGCCAGCCGTACGTGATATCGAGCCTCCGGCTGCTCCTGTGGGATTGCGACGACCGCACTTACAGCTACTACATCGAGTCGTCGGTGAACGTCTGGGATTGGGAAATGGTGGTGGACCACACTCGCGAAAACTGCAAATCCTGGCAACTCATCAGATTCCCTCCACGACCAGTGGTCTTCATCCGGATCGTGGGCACGCACAATTCGGCCAATGAGGTGTTCCACTGCGTCCACTTCGAGTGTCCCTCGTGCGAAGACCAAGGCTCTTCGGGCTCAGCCAAACCCTCAACCAGCAAAAGCATCACTTCGGAGAAAGATGTCTCGATGCAGACGGCAGAAATCGCCACCGAAGCCGAAGAAATGCATTCAGAAGACGACGATAAAATATGAAAAAGAGCGTCGCGAAATCTGTTTATTAATTTATTTATGTATTGTTGGCTTTCAATAATGATCGTGTCCAGTTTTTATTTCATTATGATTACTTTGTTTTGAGGGATTAACAACACTAATCAGGGGGAGTGAGGGAAATGTGATATAAGCAATTGGGTAGAGAATTTGTGATAATTTGGTGGAAATTAAAGCGATGAGATTTCTTTTCCAAAACGTTAGCAATAAATTATTCGAAATGTGACTATAATGTATGTCGGGTGTTATCGCTTAGACTTTTAACACTGTACTAAGAGTATTTTTATGATGTTTTATGTGAAAAGAGAACTTTACAAAATAAATGTAGATTGTTGCAATTTTGGTACCACTATGCCCCAAAAATCCAAATCCTAAAGAATTGGAAATTAAAATCCCCACCACTGGCGCCAATAATTTCCGATAACGGAACGATCAGAGGTCGAGAAATCACAAATCAAATTTTGATCTTTCACGCGACGAAAACAAATCGTAATCAGTAAAAAAGCAGTGAATGGGGAGAGTCACATGAGATTTATGAGCCAGTATTTGCGTAGTCAGAGCAGATTGTTTTATCTTTTTGTAAACTGAAGAAAATCCCATTACCATCTACTTTAAATTGTAAAATGCATTGTAGGGAAATATTTACGTAACGACATGCAAAGGTGATACAACAAAAATAGATCCGATAACAACAAAATTTTAGTCCCGTGTTATGCAAAAATGTTTGCGTAGAAATTTGATCGAGACGTGATAATAAAACCTGTTTGGACACTCGCAACACGCAAAAACCTTCAATTCAGCTGCCGACTTTCTATATTTGTAGCCAATATTCTTATGGGAGTTGGCCATTTCAGGAGGTAATTAAAATTAAATTCACTTCCTCAAAAATAGATTTTCCTTCGAGAGGGCTCGGAAGAAATTTTGAGAAACAAATTCAACTGCTTCAGAAATAATTTCAAGGAAAAAAATTAGTTTTTGTATACATGTTTTCTCAATATTGCAGAAAACTGCAACCACAGTTCCACATCGAAAAATAACACAAATTTGTTAAAATCGTGCCATTTTTCACAATATTGAGAAAACACCCTGTATACAGAGTGTTTCGTCTAAACCCCACATTAGAAGTATTAGGAGTTCGAATAATCGTATTTATTTGAAAATGGTACATAGCCATGATGCATTAAGTCCTCCTAAATAAAAATATTTTCAAGATGGCGGCACTTCCGCTTATACCCGAAGTCGTTCTCAACTTTGTTATTTTAAATGGAAAGGTATATTTTTTACTGCGTTTTTGGATTAATCGGGTCATTTTAAGGGAGTTTTCATCAGCTTTCCCTATACTTAAATTTAGCCGTTTTTGGAATATTTGGAGTTTTTCAAAAATTTTTGGATAACTCAAATTTTCCAAATAAAATACCCTAATTTTTATTTTACTAAATGGAAAAGAATTTAATTCTGCATCGATCTGTATTAACATTCCCTATACCTAAATTTAATAATTTTTAAGTTATGGTGACTTTTTGTTAAGACTGTCGAAAATCTATTACGTTTTCGTATAGTTTGCTATGGAAATCAAAAATGTCAAAATTGTTTCTCAATAAACGTCATTATTTGACAAATAGTGCCAAAATATGGTGAGTCAAAGCTACTCAAACTTAGATTTAATTAATTTATTTTGTATTTATGGAGAGTGTAACAAAATTATGATGTCGTTCATTAAACAAAAATAAATTTTTCGCATTTGTTAGCTTTAAATAATAATCACATAGTAGAACCTATCAATAATAATTAAGTTGGCATAACTTTGATTCTTTATATTTTGGCACTATTTGTCAAATAGTAATTTACTGTTGACGTTTGTTTAGAGAAAATTTTGACAATTTTGATTTCCACAGCAAACTATGTGAAAACGGGTGTGGCTAGTAATAAATTTTCTGTAGTCTTAACAAAAAGTCCATAACTTGAAAATTATTAAATTTAGGTATAGGGAATTACAGATCAATGCAAAATTAAATTCTCTTCTATTTAGTAAAATAAAAATTGGGGTATTTTATTTGAAAAAATTGAGTTATGGCTATTTGAATTATTACAAAAGTAACCTTAAAATTTTATGGTTTGTTAATTTTTTTTTTCAAAATTTGAAAACACCGGAAGCAAGATCTAAACTTTCTCTTTCAAACGCCAAAAAACGAATTCAAAATTTAAAAAAACAGCAGAGTTCCCGATTTTTAAAGTGGAAGGTGCAGATCCAAATTTTATTGAAAAAGTCCAAATATTCCAAAAACGGCTAAATTTAAGTATAGGGAAAGCTGATGAAAACTTCCTTAAAATAATCCGATTAATCCAAAAACGCAGTAAAAAATATAGCTTTCCATTTAAAATAAGAAAGTTGAGACCGACTTTCGGTATAAGCGGAAGTGCCGCCATCTTGAAAATATTTTCATTTAGGAGGACTTAATGATTTATGGCTATGTACCAATTTTCAAATAAATACGATTATTCGAACTCCAATACTTCTAATGTGGGGTTTAGACGGAACACCCTGTATTTTTTAGGATTGTGTCACGTATTTTTTATACAACATATGGGATCATCATTTTAGTCAAACCGGTGTTGGATTTTGGATTAATTAACATTCTCCCCCTTGATGGGGGGACTGTTATCATTTGGGGTCCCTGTGACACCTGCCCGGACTCCCGGAGTCGATAAATCCGGTCGTTGCGGTCGCCGACCATCGAAGAGCAAGCGCGGATAATAACGCCTTTCATTCATACGTGGTGCTTGGACAAGGACGTAGGGGAGATTCCGAAAGTGAGAAGGCGACATAACCTGTTACATAAAACAAGGACGACCGTTCTAGCAAGAGAGAGAAGGTCGACAGGAGATTCCGTCGGCTGTTAGGGTCGCCATACAGGCAGAGTTCATCGGCCGGTAATGAAAGAAATTGTGACACAAGGGCCGAAAATTGTAGCTTTTTACTTTACGTGATGTTGTACAGGGTGAATCAACCTTGACGTGATGTCTTTTTACGAGTCATCCTGTAGCGTTTCTGCGTTTACATAATCCAAGCGGGATTCCTGAACTCGTTTGAACTTTACAACATTAATCTTAAATATGACAGATGGGACGCGATGTAAATGAATCATGGATGAAACAAAGGGAAAAGTTATTACTACAAGTAGAAAAATACAGTATTCACATCGTGAGAAATCACTCGTCCAACTAAAGGAATTTAAATAAGTAATTGACATTTTGAGGCGACGTTGTTTTCAAGGGAAAAGTGCTTAAAACTTTGGACCTAAATTGTTGTTCAATTACAACAATTTTTATTAACCAATAACGACAAAGGATTGATTAGTAGTGACTACAGTGCCACCAAGTGACACTACAAAGTGTGTTTTACACAATCACTCGCTTAAAATTTAAAAATAAAGTAAAATGTATAACTACACTTAAGTCTCTCTGACACTTTTTACACTAGCTACTAAATTTTAATAAATTATTTTGTACAAGGTGATTCAAAAGTCTCGGACCATATCTTGTTTAACTGAGTTAAAAGTTCCCATGACAAAAAATTGTTTGAACTTATTTTCACGAGATAATTAAATTCATTAATTAAATATTAGATTTTAGGTTAAGTTCAGATCATATTCTTAATTTAGTTACCGGAAACGACAAATCTTGCAACATTGTTGATACCTGTTAAAAAAATCACCAATTTGTGTCTTATGGTATACAAAACATTTAACAAATTTAACAATAAATTAAATCCGACAACATTGGAAACAAAAGTGCCTTGCCTACATGATAACACGAAAATTGTTGTTTTTACCAAAAAAGGCTTGAAAAAAATGTGAAATTATTTTTGTGCTCCGCTGAAGGCCTATCACCATTCGAGAGTTGGCCCGACACTTTTGAATCACCCTGTATTTGCACCCTCTAATTGTTATTTAATACACGGTGCGCCAGAACTCGCGCCTCAGAGGAAAATTCCATGTAAGGTACGATACCAAGAACATGGAAAAATGTTTAAAAAATAATATCTATAAAAATTTCGAAGTTATGAGAGTTTAAATTTTGCACTTTGACTCTATTTATTTCTAAGTTTGTTTCCTACAGGCTATTAGAAAGAGGAAACAAGGAAGCTGTAGGTACCCTAAATTGTAAATCTGTTTAATGTTATTTGTGGCTTTTATTGGCAACATTTTTGTACCTTTACTAAATAATTATAAAAAAAAACGTATACAAGATCATCAGTATTATTAAATAGACATAAAAAAATTTCAATTGTCAAAAAACAAATGTCAAAATTTTTTGACAGATAGAATTTTTTAAACATTTTTTCCATGTTTCTTCTATTTTATCTCAGTTGAAATTTTTCTTTAAGGCGCGAGTGCTGACACACCCTGTATAAACACATAACAGATACATATTTTAAACTACTATGTATAAACAAGATTTTATTGTTTTTTGTGTACCTACTAATGTGTCTCAGACTTAATATGTCAAAATGACTGCTTAAAAAATGAGGTTGTAAAACTTCTTAGCTTGTTGAAGGACAATTTAATTTAACAAAACAAAATTTCATTTAACTGTTTTAAGAAATAACATCGCCAACCAAAATTTCTACATATTATTACAAAAAGATAACTAAAGAACTTCAGATAACTAAATACCAGAAAAAAAATGTCATACGTCATTTAAATAGTATCTTTAATAACTAATATCCAAACATTTTCGAAAATCTTGAAATCGAAAAGCAAAAAGTAGGTATCTAAGCTTGAACACTATTATGTATAGTTTTTCTTCGTCTGATTTCATAAAAGATTTTATTCAAGAGTGTTGTGACAATTTCATGAAGTATGTCTTTCATTGACTGTTCCGTTCCACAAAATGACAAAAGCCTGTATAACATTATAACGGTGGTCCTGAAAATGTTGTTGCTGATTCTTTCATCGTTTAATAAAAAAATGATGATTTTTATCATTGTTTAACGCAAGATAGATGTTCAAAAATTGGTAAATTTGACAGATAACTGACAAGTATTTATATATTCAAGATACGTTTTTGACTTGACCTGACCTGACCTAACACACGAATAAAAAAATACAGTACACCACACGCTCAATTTTTGTCTGAATTTGTATCATCACTTATTATTATAGATTTAAAATATTATATCGGGAGATCAAGATATTTATATCGAGTTATCCTTGGATACAAAAACGTATGTCGGAAACGTCAAATAAAATGACAAGTCGAAAGCTTAAATGGCATGATCAAAAAGATGATGATTTTAATAACTAAATTTTTAATATACCTTCAAAAAAGGACGATCCTATTATTATAACGTGTCATCAAAAAAAAAAAAAATAGAGTATGCGGTGATTAAAGTCCTTCAGATTGCAATCCTGATTTTTGACATCAAATGTCAGCGGAAACTTTGACAAGTTTGCGTTTTATTCATTTTGAGTAAAATAATGTTCACTTTAGAGCAGAATTTTTTTTTGCGGCACAAGATGAAAACGGTGAATGGTCATTTTCACTTTCAGTTTGTGTGGAAGATGTGTTGCCAACTGTAGAATTTAATCGATGCCTACTCTAATTTATTTATTTTTTGATCGCACGGTACATCGGCGATCAGTTCCAGCCCATTTTGCTGTTACCTTTCGAATTGACATTTAATTTGACACGAGCAGTTAGTTCAAAATCAGACATACGTTTTCAGATTCAAAGATGTCTCGATTACAAATTATCTTAATCTCTCGATATTTTGATGCACAAGATTGAGAATTGAGAGCACTTTTTCTTCAAAACTGTATTGAAAAAATAAGCAAGCAGCTTCGTATGTTACGTAAATGCACTGGAAAAGTTTTTAGAAAATTGGAAAGTAAGCGCAAATTTAGTTTTTCAAGTGGTGAACGGCGACAGAGACTTATCAAGCAAGTTGAAATTTAGCTGGACAAAATAATTTTCCAATGTAAAAGTAAATTATTGGAGACACTCTGTATAAACCAAAAAAAATTTTGACAGTTAACTCTGTATAAACCAAAAAAATTTATACAGTTGAAGTAATGTGCGACATACGTCCCGGCTCATCGCCTGCTTGATGGCGTCGGCCAGTCCGTGTTGCGTGTGTGCCCCCTTAGCCGAAGAGCTCCGAGAGGAAATTCCGCCGTCGTATCTTGTTCGGAGGCGTGTTCTGGGCGATCCCGTGCAGAATTCGTCGAATTTATTAAACGCGCTGTCTATATTTAGCCAATGATAGGTTGCGCACCGATAACTTGATAAAAAACCATCAGTCATCGCGTACGTATTTGCGTATTCGTTTGTTATCGTCGTTTGTGCCAACTTGACAGTAAAATTGGTTCAGTCTTGGTCGAAAACTCGGCTTACTTGTGCGCATTTCGCCCCCTTTTCGACTTTGTTCCCGATCGCGTGTTGTGTTGTGTTGTGTTCGCGCAAAATGAAGAGTGAGATGTTTAGAAAGAGAAAGCATGACGTAGAGAACGGTAAGGTGAATCCGAGCGAAGAGAGAGACAGCTGCTGAAACAGGTTTGAAAGTTTTCGAGGAAAGAGTTGGAGAGAGAGGCGAGAAGGCGGTTGGTGTGCGTGCGACAAGGACGCCGCATCGGACCCGGAGAAGTGTCTTAGTCATTGAGAGAGACGGCAGTAGTAAACATGGCGCCGCGCTCGCCACCATATCATATTTAGTGCGTATTGTCGACGCAGTATCTGTTGATTTATCCGAATTGAGTGCGGGTTAAGTGCGCGATGGCCGCTGGAGCCCCCTCGTGACGCGCCCCTGGACGCCATGTGAGGAGGAGGAGGAGGACGCAGGGTGAGTGGGGCTGCCGGGCGCCGATCCGACTTGGCGTCTGTCTCGAGCGTTGCCCCAATGAACAAAAGAACGTACTGGGGGACACTTTGACAATTGCTCGGGCCAGACGGGAGCCACCAGCGGGTCAAGGACGCCGTCGAGGGAGGGGGTCGTTGTTTTTATTTGGGTTTTAAAGGAGGCATTCCCTAATCACGCGATTTCATGATTCGGGGACTTCCTTCTAGTCATTCTCGAGCGGTTCCCCTTCCCCGGATTCGGTTGTGAAATCTTGGAAAGAGTGTGCGCTTTAAAATGTCACAAACGACCAAGAAAACAATCGATTGGTTTATTTATCGCCGTGGATGCATGCATAATGCGAAAACACATTCTTGACTTTTAAACCGATTCCTAGATAAAAAAAAAATTGTAAACATATGGGAAAGTTATCGCTGATCAGTTTGATGTGATTCAAATGATTCCACATCTAGAGACTTGGGCTGTCACTAATGACATTTCGGACATTGCGACTTGATTGCACTACGAGAAAAATCACAAATACATTAAAGCGAAGGCCACATCGAAAAGTATTCATTAACTGAATCAATCTTCAAAGAAACAAATTAAAAACTGTTATAACAAATATTGTCTTGGGAGACTTTGAAAGACAAAATCATAATCTCTTTGATTCACAAAAACTGTCATTTGTCAAAAACTGTCAAAATTGAAATTCCGAATTTGATTTTTGTTATTATTACAGTAGGCATTGTTTTTTTTTTACTTTTTGGCAACACTGACTGTCATAATTAATCAGTTTTGTATGGGAATGTTTGCATTAGAACTTAATACAGGGTAAGTAATAGAATTTCTATAGGTAGATTTTTTTAATTATTTAAAAAAAAAACAATTTCTGCGACTTTGCGCCAGACCACTAAGCAGAACCGTCTACTCGAATTATAAATTCAAATCATTATACAGAGTGTTTCACATAACTTTACGAGGCTTGCGCCTAATGTACGCACCCAAATATACAAAAGTCACAGAACACTGAATACAAAAAATACACATTTAATTATTTAATTTCTGGAAACCCATGACAGTAGTTGTCAAACTAATCCCTGTTTTATTAATAGTCATAAATTGCAGTTTTTGAGAAACAATTATCATTTGTTCTATCAAGAGACGGCATGAATATGATTGTAGTTTATCTATATTAATCACTAACTAACTAAAAACGTTGTAATTTTTGAAAGGGTGAACAAACTAGAGAAAATTATCCAATTTTACAAAATTTGTAATCGAGTTCGTATCGGAATATGTATTATTGATTGCATCTTACAGGCGCAATCCTCGTAAAATTATGTGAAACACCCTATATATTATTTTCCAAAAATGAAATTAGAACACTGTCTACCTACTTGATTTATCAAAAGTACAGTTAGTAATTAATAAGTAATAACGATAACAGTGACGGTTTTTGTTAGTAAAGCCTCGAATTTTGATTTTTCAAAATTAGATTCACCAATAATAAAAAGGTTATTTATGTATCAGGGCATTCAAAAGTCTTATCTTCCCTCACGAATGTGTGTTTAGTTGCCGAGGTGATATCCGGGGTAAATAAAACACATGAGTAATGAAAAATTGTTTCCGAAATATTAAATATGGACAAAATTATTTTTGTAGGTTAGGTTATTATTAAGACAGTTGACAATTTACTCCAGTGGTTTCAGTGTTGTCAGATTTCTCGTTTCAATAGTAGATCGCGTCCATAAACCGCAAAAGCCACCATACAAAACCACGAAACAGGAAAAAAATATTTGTAGAAATAAAAACCAATACTTACAACAGATACACGTTAACAATAGGATTGTCTTTATCTCATGTTTATATATTAAAATAATAATTTGACAACACTGTTATTAATGTTCTCAACCCACAACACACAAAATTGTACAGAGTGATTATAAATGATTTTTATCTAGCCAGCTGTGAATTTTTCATGTAAAATAAAAAATGCCATTTTACGAAAATAGGGGTACCTATACTTGTCTTAACTCAAAATTAAAAAATCGCCGTTTACTAAGCGTCCACTTCAATTATAAACTTGTTTTCTTCCAAAGTATTTATTATTATCAATTATTATTGGAAATTAGTTGAAACAATAAATGTTTAATTAACAACAATTTATTATTAATTAATAAGTGACACTAATGACAGAACTAGAGCTTTTAAAAAATTAGAGCGGCACAAATAAAATTACATGCAAAAAAATTCCAAAGCTGGCTAGATGAAAATCATTTATAACCACTCTGTACTTATATAATAAACTATTTAGTGCCGATTTTTAGACTACTTACTGACGATTTTATGTAACTAGTGACGATTTCGGAAAAATATATTTTTTCTCTATAAAAATGTTTCTTCATTATTGGTTAAAATTATTTTTTTATCACATCATTCAACTGCTATCAGTTTGACCGATATTTGATATGAGAAGATTTTTAGTTATATTTCTATCAATTTGATTATGAAATTTGGCTCCCAAAGTTACAGTATTTTAAGTTAAAGTATTTTCAAATTTGGGAAGAAACTTTTTAACTTACTTTGTAACAATTTGACGACAAATTATGTTTGTTTTTCAACATTTTGATGATCAAAGTGTAGTGAATATGGGAAATGAAAGATTGTTTACATTTCGTAATAAAACATGAATACATTGAATAAAATTGAGATTTTAAAAACATAAACAAACACCGGCGAATGTGACGTCGAGTTCCAGGAAATTCTTTACAAACGCATGAAAGCCATTCTTTTTTTCGATGAAAAATGAGAAAATTGTTTGAATTTCGACAAATTGTCACAAATTGTGACTATTTAGCAGTGTAATAATAACAATTTTACGATTTTGTGTACAAACAATGACTTTTCAGGAGAAAAATAATGTTTATAACATTTCCTTGGATCTTGGAATTGACGTCACGTCTTAAATAGTTGTAAAACAATAACACAACTACTTGATCATTTCCAAACCAATCGATCTACTGAAACAACAAATCTGATTAAATGTTTTTTTATTTTTCTCTTTAGTATCAAAATTTATTCTACTCTCTTTAAAAGAAAAATTCTCTCTGCAACCTTTCAGTTTAAAATTCTTCCTCGATTGTCCAACCGAACCGATTAAAATCGAGACAGGTGTTCGAACTCTTCGCATCTGCTACACTTCCAGATGCTTCGATCCGGATCCGAGTTGAAATCCCTCAGTCTCAAGACATTTACCATTTGTCATACAAAACATTACAATTTATATTCCATACACGGGACACTGCAAGTGGCGCCACCTGATCGTACAATGATCTCGTCGATTAAAAAGCCTCAACACTGAAGAAATCGTTGTTTTGAAATATCGTAATTGAAATTCATTACTGCTGACGTTCACTGATTTGAACAATATTTTTCTACAGTCACCTAATTAACAAAATTTTTCTTAATTAATCAAGGAAAGAGTTGCAATAATTGAGATGAACCTTTGCAAGGTCACTTTTTATGTTTTATCTCTCTCTTGCATCTGTATTGTGTGTGGGTTACCGTAAGTTGACCCGAAATGACGTCGTTGTATTGTAGTCACAAAAAATAATAAAAACAATAAATAGAAGGCTGTGTTGTGTAACATCAAGATGATTGCAGTAAAGCAATAGTTGGCAGTCATATCTGTCACTTTAGGGAAATTTGTTTTTAGCCAACTTAGAAGAGGCAAAAGAAAAGTTCATTCATGTGAGATACTGCGGTTCAGTGTATACATTTTTCATTAGCATTTGCATTATTCATGAAATAAATAAGAAAAATTAAGTAAATATTATTCTAAATGTTTAAGGTACTGACTCACTTGTCCTTCTATTTTGAATTCTACTAACAAAATTATTGACGTTTTCAAAAAAATGACATTTCACTAGTGGAAAAAATTAATCAAATTCTAGATTTTTGTCAGGGCCAACTAGGATTTACAATTAGTGATTTCGATAATCAAGTCCGGAATATGGAATTATCTCAAATAAAATTTTAATTCTACGAAAACTCCCAATAAAACAAAACAAAATTAGTACTGACGCTTCAAATGATATAATGACATCACTTGTGTTATTCCGTGTTTTAACACATGACATCCTGTGCAACAAGGTCATTATAAAAATATGGTTTCACTTTTGAACTGAGATTATCTTCTGGAATACGAATTAAAATTGTTATTATTGTCCCTAAACGTTTCCGGTCGATAAGTCACCAAACCGCAAAAACCAATCAGCGACGACTTCCGAGAAAAACGACTGATTAACAACGAAAATGACAAATATTTCCCGGCTTATCGCAGGAATTCACCTGTTGAGGATTTACGATCGGCTTTGTTGTCTGCTGATAAAGCAAATTGTGATACAGGATGGCTCAACTAAAACTGCATCTTCTCGTGTGAATCACCCGATGTTAAGGTCACGCGTGACAGTAACACCTTCAAAGTGTTAAATTCGCAACCATGCACGTTAGGTATTTATACTTCTTGTCCGAAATTTCGTTCGATTCTGCGAATGGTTATTTAAAATCCGGGAATTTCTATTATGTCAGTGTCTATTTTTAAAAAAATTTTTGAGTGTGCGTCGGAGTCGAAGTTGTTGTTTATTTCGGGAGTTGCAGATGCCCCAAATATTTTTGCAAAACATCCTTCGAATTGAGAGTATTAATAAAATGAACTTTGGTTCGGTTTGTGGTCAATTAGAAAACATATCAACGGAACTTCCAGGAAAATATCGAAACGGTGTGTTGGTGTATCGAGGGAAAAACGTCATCCGAGTTGGCAGAGATAACAACAAAACAAATATTTTGTCTTTTATATTTTTGAAATGACTTCAGTTTCAAAATTTTTGGCATTTCAGGTGTGAATCACAAATCATAATTTCAGTTTTTATATCGTAAATTAACCTTTTCAAATTCAAGTTGTGATTCATATTTTCATGAATTCATTTTTTATTTTTACATCATAAGTGGAATGATTGTCATTGATAACTGTGAGTGAAACCCACGAAATTACGTGACGTGTTATTGTTTTTATTATCAAATTATTACGGAATTTACTTAATCAGCAGAAAAAAATAATATACCGGGTGAGTCCAATTTTATGCACACTTCTCAAACACCTCTTTCTAATTAAACTAATTTTATGAAATGGGTGCATTATTATTATACTAAATTAAAATTTATCCTTACTAGGAAAAAAGTTTTAGTTTAACTTGAAAGACTTGTTTAGGGAGGTACGAATAAAACTTGATACACCTGGTAGACATCATGAATCAAAGATGTAATTTTTTTTCTAAGTTTAACAAAAAATACTTTTTTTATTAAAAAATACAGACAGAACTTTGAAGTACAGAGTGTTTATAAAACGGATTATCCGGAGTTTTTATCTCAAGTGGGAACTTTAATAACAAAATCGAATTATGTTTGATGACCCCGAAGCGAATTAATATTATTTCATCTTTATCTAAAGAGGATTAAGATTTTTTTTTAATTGTTATCTCCTAGTTACAGGTGAAGGTCGCTGTGTTTGTGTAAATTTCCAACTTTGTTTAATTTTGTGGAGACATTTGGAACACCGCGAATGCCCCGTACGTGGTCACATAGTGAGTTGCAAATGTTTCCATGCAAGTCACTGATAAGTGATAACAAAAACAAAACAAAATCGATAATATTGATGCCCTTATCTTATCAAAATTATTTTTGGTGTAGTAAGTAACACATCGGTCAAAATCCGTAGTTGCGATTCTTTGTTTATTTACAAGTCAAATGTGAGTTTTATCGTTGAGGAAACAGGAAATCGGGTCCGTTGATAAGCGAAATTTCTTGATTTGTTAATGTTTACAATTGGACCAACACGAATTCAATGACACCGCCCTTAAAATTTATCCGAACTGAAATTTGTAGCGAGATAAGGAGATGTCAACGAGGACTTTGCTCCTTTTTATCGCCGAGTGATGTAAAAGATCTGGTTTTGTTTTCACGCGGAAAAATCACCTTTTCGTAGAAAAAATGTGTCATCTTATCATTTTTTCAATTCACTTGTGATTGACTCCGATAAGCGCCCACTTGTGGAGATTCCCGAATCCCTCCAAAACCCTCATTTCCCCAATTTTTTCATGGGGTTCAGAGTGCGTCTTACGCAGGTTCAGACTTTGGACTTTTGCTTGATCGCTGCAAACAGTTTATGCGAGAGATTCGGGTGGAAATGTTTGGCTTGTTTTCGGTCGTAATTCGAAAATAATTCGATCTTTTTGTGAAGTAATCTAATCTGAAAATCGTTTGGACACGTGCCTGTTGGCTGGTTGAGTGTTAAAAATGGTGAAAAACGTCATTTTGAAGGTAGGTAGATTTGGACGTTGAGACGGATGTTTTCGACGCGACAATAATAATTAATTGTGATAAAAATAAATGTATTGGGATGTCTAATCGCGAATTTAACGAATTGACAACTAGACGATGCAAATTAGTGGATGGGTTAAAGGTTTAACGCTTGACTGTTTTTACATTTTTATAAATTAAATACACTAAACCTCTTTGATCCGAACTTCGAATAAATTTTGAACCAGACGAGGGTATCGTTCTTTTAGAAAAGATAAAGAAAAAGTCCCAAGAGGCTAGAGCAGTTGGAATTAATAAAAAAAAGTACCTACTTCATTTTTTACTCGTCAATAAATTTACATAATATAATTATGCATTTTTTATATTTTGTGTTACATTTTTTTAATAAATAGAATTATTTCAGTTGTTTAATTAAAAAAAAGTTAATTCGAAAACCTGAAGAACCGTTTGCGATAATTAGGTCGGATTATAGAGGTTCTACTGTAAATGAATTTTTTATTAGAAATTAGTCAATGTCAAACAGAATCAGATTGTTCTGGCAGATTTGACCCATTTTGCTTGTAATGTCAAAATTTGACACTTTGACTTAAAAATAATTGTTTTATGATTTGTTTTACAAACACTATCTCTGAATTAGTAATAACAAAAATATCAGTCATTTTATTTTGGATTAGTGATCATAAATTTATCATATATTTTGTATGACTGGATAATTTTTTAATTTTTATTAATTTTGTACAATTGTATTAAATAATAGGTAATAATCTGTATGGTCTAGTTTTTTTAAATTGATTTTAGTTAAGCTTCTTTTTCACTGACTACTCTGTTTAATAAAATTTTAACAAGCAAATTTCTGCTTTCATTTGTTTTGGAGATACAAGGCCAAGTTGATTTTTTTGAATAGCAGGGGAGATCAAATATAAATTTAAATTGAAAAGTGAGAAAAAATAATTGAAATTTACTTGTTTGAAATTTAAGAAATGACATTTTATTGTTGTTTGATAAAAAAACTCAATGGTTTCATTAATTTACACCCTGCACCCTGCACTTTAGACCTCACCTGTCATACTACGTCAAAATATTTAAATAAAACACGCAAAAGCTTTACTTTAGGTTATAATTTCACAATTTAATGTATCTATAAATGACGTGTTTAAATAAGTCAGTTGAAGTTAAATAATCTTCATTACGCTTCAAAGGTCATTCTTTGGTGTTAATAAATTACACAAAATGTATTTATTACCACAAAAAATGTGTACTTTTCGCTATATCTTCATACAGAAAAAAAAAATACATTTGCAGGTTGTCCCGAAAAAACCTTGCAAGATTTCGGGGGTAGGTAATTCTTCAGGTCAATGTAAGAGAAAAAATTCCTACAAATTTTTCAACAAGAAATTACCACTTAGGATGCAAACTTTTAGGAAAATTACGTTTTTCATGTTGTTAGTACATAATTAAAATTTTCAGAAGCAATTTTGAATGCTAAGGTTGGTAACCGGTTGACGTATTCTGTCAACTCTCAATTGACATATTTATTTAATAAGACATTTTGATAGGAGACTTAAACGTTACTTTTTGTTACCAGAAATCATATTGTCTCCAACGTAACTAAATTTATGGCCCCCTAGTAACAAATATCCCTAAATTCTATAGGCAGTAATTTCTTGCTGATTTGAGTTGAGGGACCAATGTCTGAAAATGGCGAGCAAAAGATTTCTTTTCAATTATCTCAGTAACCGGTTGGGATAAATTCCAAAATTTTGCCGTTGAATCTACTAGTGTTATGTTATGAAAAATTGTGTACCTTTAATGAAAAATTTTGGTTTGGAAAAGATTTATGATTTTTTTTATAAATTTAGATTTGTTAGACAATTTTCTTTAAACAATGTCTTTTGTGTTATTTTATTTTAATTTTTTTAACCGCTTTAGCTCCTTTACGCAGCGTATCCTGACATAGGTCCATTGGAACTTTTTTCTCTCTATTGACCTGAGGAATCACCTCCAAAAATTTGTAACATTTTTTCGGACACCATGTATTTTATTTTTTGTGTAAAAGCTGTCAATTTTCTTAAAAATATTGGGCGTCTGGAAGAATATTTGACTCCCAGTCTCCATGCCTTCAATGAGTCACATTCGGCCTAAACCGCTGCGAATTCTCGTCCATGTAGGGAAATCCCCGTCCGGGTGTAGTCACTCGAGCGTGTCCTTGAAGCAGTCGAAAGAAAACAACGGCACGTAAATAAAATCAGGTGCCTGGGGCTCCTCGGGCAGGTAGTTTTACATGATGAGTTCCCCCTTCCTTAGACTCGGAATCGAATCGTACCGAATCATCCGCGTTCCAAGAAAAGACAACAGCCCATACCTGCTTTTTCTACGAAATCCCCGCTCATGAACGAATTCCACGAACGGCAGATGCTAGTCGGATTCGCTAATTCGCTTTCAAGAATTTTAACGCCAAGTACACGAAAAACTCCCAAGAGTCGTACGATCAAAATAATTACATTATTGTCGGTTTTTTTTCTTATCGCTGGTTATCACCGAGTGCAGTGCGGTTCGTGGAAACGGTATCAGTATCAAAAGCTCTTCTGTGGGGAAGCGCTCGAGGTGTTTGTTATCAGTGGTGTTTCGCAAGACGGTTTCATGGGGCAAGGATCAAGACGGCTGCTTGTGGTGGTACTTTTGCGTTAGATAATAGTCTCCTACGCACAAAAAATGCGCAATTTCGGTGTTATCACGCGTAGCATAAAGGAAATTTTAATAATTTACGATTTATTCACGGTATCTCTTATCATTTCTTATCAGTTTGGAGTGTAAATGAGTCATGTTTTCTCATTTTTTTGCAGTTACTAAAGAGCGATGGAAAACAGTGCCGACAGTTATTTGCACAAGAAGTTCAAGAAGCAGCTCAGCATCATCGAACCGAAACTCCAATATGAGAGCAAGGGAGTCGTGGACTCGCGTCAAGAAAAAACCCCTGAGAATCAAACTTGCAAAGACAATAACGAAAGTGTGCCAAACCAGAGTACAAATCAAAGTAGTTCTCTCTCAAAGTCTTCCATATCAGTAGAGGAGTGTAGCGTGATTTTACAATCTTCGAACTCGTGCATATCGAAACCCTGGACCGAACCAGTTAGCACGTCTTCCATTTTAGAAAATAACTTATACAAAGTGAAACCCGAAGATGTAGTCTCGAAGGACCACGAAGAGGCAGAGAAAATCCCCGATAAGTCCTCCGCCGGCAAGTATGTCTGCCCCTATTGTAATCTGGTATGCTCCAAACCCAGTGTACTCCAAAAACACATCAGGGCGCACACCAACGAACGTCCATTCCCTTGCAACAGTTGCGGTTTCAGCTTCAAAACTCGCTCCAATCTCTACAAACACTGCAGATCGCGAACACATGCGAATCGAGTCTTGGGAAACAAAGCGCAAGAGATGGGAGAGACCGAAGAGGGGCCCAAAAGCCCCACCAACGATGCCACCATCGAAGACAAAGCTCAAGACCTCAAAACCAAACCCTACAAACCGCGCTTCCACACCAAACACATCTTCAAAGAGAACGAAGAGAATAAAGATGAACCTAAACACAACTCCAATATCCTCTCGGACCACATCAATGAGATTATCAACAAGAACAACTCGATTGTTAACTCGCATGACCCCTACGTGTTGAAGAAGAGGCCGGAGGTGGAAGAACACCAGAGACACATCGCCGATTTGATTTATTTGAACAACAACGACGAACCACTCAATCTTACCAAAAACCGGAAGAGGTGTATGAGCGAAGTGGTGGAACCTGGAACCCAGAAAAGCTTAATCAAGGAGTTGCTCCTCAAAAATCTCAATTCGGATATGCAGTGTCCTCATTGTAAAATGATTTTTCAAACTGTGACTGAGTTGGAGTTGCACAAATTGAGGAATTGTAAAGGGTTTGTCAAACCTGGTGCCAAATACAGTCGGAGTAGTTCAGTCAATGTGGCTTCTATTCTTACACAGAATAAAAACGCCTTTGATAATATTCCCCATCTACAAAACGCAGTGTTTCCATTGAAGTCTCCAGGGCCGTTTTTAGGCAAAACCCGATTGGTTGAAAGTGACAAAAATAAGTCGTTTTCGTTCGATGATGGCCTTCCGACGGCTTTTCCTCCCGCTACTCCCACCGAACGGTACTTACTATCACCACTAACTTTACCCAGTGAAAGGGAGAAGAAGCCTCCGGTGAAACTCTTCGGAGGTGAAGTCAAAATCACGCACACCTCTGGTGAAACTAAGAGTTTCAAAATTGATAATAAAGACGATAAGTTTGATAGTGGCTTTGTGGAATACAGTGGAAAAGTGAGTGAGAATCGAGTGGTGAAATCCGGGTTACAATCCGGTGGTACCGTCTTGACCAACAAAGCCAACTACTCCAAAGAAGATTCTTTACGGCCAACCCAAGATGTTATTCGTGTTTACGACAACACCCCAGCCTCCCCCAACATTGGAGTCAACTTGACCAAACCCCAAATCACCTACAGGGGAAATACCGATTCTATCGACTATACCGTTCCTTACAACAAATACACCAACATCGTCGATTTTAGCCAAAAAGCCGTCAAACTCCTAACCCCGAACTTGAAACAACCCAATCTAGCAGTTCCAGGAGTACCAACCCCCAATCATTTTACCTTCCCCGATTTAGATAAACCCGAACCTCATAAAGTCTTCCAACCGAAAATCATCACCCCCCAACCTGTCTGCAATCCCGTCAAACTCCTAGTCAACGGAAAAGTCGTACGTCACGTACCGGGGATTCCCGGGCCTCTTGTGCCCGAAGAACCCCCACCGATTCTAATCAAACCTGATCCTAAACCACTAGAAGTGAAAATCGATCATCCGGCCGATAAATCCCCGGTGAAAATCACCGAAGCGAAGAAGTTCGCACGGCCTAATAGTCTAGCCTTGAAACCAACAACGGCCTCTTTGAAACAACACCATGGATTGACACCGACGATGTTTAACCAGATTTTGATCAGTCCGGATACACCACGTGTGGCGAAGAAGTACGTCCAGCAGTTTTTACACGGGAATTATTTCAGTTATTTGGGGTTGAAGTGCTCGACGAGGACGGTGTATTGTACGTTGAATAAAACGCAGCCGTTTTATGTGCATTACTTTAAAAAATTAAGTATGTACTCCGAGTGGAGACAGCAGGACACCAAGACGGAGAAGTTGTATGTGAGTGCGTACGACTCGAGACAGCGGCATCAGCGGTACACCACGGCGGGGAAAACGACCGCCGACCTGGTGGTGCATTCGAGTTACAAGGTGCGTAAATAACATGTAAAGTTTCTTTTTAGATCTTCTATACATACAGGGTGTTTTAGAACTCGCGCCACAACAAAAAAATTTCAAGTAAGATATGATGCCAGGAACATGGAAGAAATGTTTAAAATATTCTATCTGTCAAAAAATTATGTTCTATATGTTTTTCCATAATAATTATTTAGTAATAATAGCCGTTGGCAAAAAAAAACTAGTATAATCATTTTTCCAACAGAAATAAATAAAAGTCAAAGTGCATAATTTTTATAGATAGTTTTTTAAACATTTTTTTCCAAGTTTTTGGTATCTTATCTTACTTGAAAGTTTTCTCTGGAGCGTGAGTTCTGAAACATCCTGTATGTTGGTATAACTTGAAGGACCTGAGAACAATTACGCGAGAAAACGATTTCTGCTTCTCTATTTTTGCTGAATTGAATGTATTTAATATTCAGAACATGTAAAAACAATAAAATTTTTCATATAGTACAAAAGAAAAATACAATAAGTAATAGAAATAATAGTAAAAAAATACAAAAGTGGTTAATGTATGTATAAAAAATGTACAATAAAAAGTATAAAGAAAATAGTACATCTTCAAAGTTGCAAAATGCTTTAAGTTGTTGTTTTGAAAAATAATGCACATCTGTTAAATTAAAAAAAAAAATTGGAAACAATTTAAAAAAAAATGACTTTTTTTGAAAATTTTCAAGAACGGAAATCGAGTGTTGGGATATTAACTTTTAATTAATCCAATTTGTAATTTGTGCTGAGTAAAATTAAAAAAAGGCTGAATGGTTTGAAAAATTTTACGAATTCAAAAAAAACTTATTTTTTTGTTAAATTTAATATTCAAAAAAATGTTTTATTTTATTTTGATGAAGATCACACAATGTCCAAAAACAATTAATTAATCGGTCCGCGAAAACAGTTTGATGGATCGATTTAAAAATCAAAAATTGCGTAGCTATATAGTTACGCTGTAAAAACCTGCGTAATAACCGTAGCTGGGAAATTTTTTTGTCAAAAAATCTCAAGACTAGAAACTTGAAGCTTTAAAATGTTTTTTTTAAATCTAGATTCAACCATTTTTCATTGATGTACAACTTTTCAAAATTACCAAAAAATTTAAGAAAATTTTTTGTTTCATTAACTTTTTAGAGTAGTATACAGGGTCACTAAAAAGTAAAATATTATAAAAAATACAGTAAAATATTATAAAAACTATTCATTAAAACTTATTGAAATTTGGTATATGCTTACAAGTATGTAAATTCCATCGTCTCAGATGTTTATAAAATTTCTATTTTTTCTATTTGCTTTGGGGATACAAGGCTAACTTGATTTTTTTAATGGTAAGAAGGATGAAATTGAATATTTTTTAAAAGAGCATTTTTTTCTGAGTTAGTTCTGTAATGCAATACATGCATACCATATTTTAATCAAAACTTAAAAAAATTGTCGAAATTTAAAAAAATATAAAATTTTGTTAGTCTTGGAATGTTGCCTTTATCTATCGTTAGCTCTTTGCCGCCTGAACTTTAACCAAAAAATAAGTAAAAGTTAATAATAATTGTTAAAATAACATTTATTTTAACTGAAAAAGAATACATTTTAATTAAAAAAAAAAGCTTAAACACAAAATACATAATTGTTATTGATTCCCATTGACTTGAGAATTTCTATAACCTCATTTTCAAAACTAACTTAGTATTGCTTTTCCAGAATTACATTTCTGAATTTTTATTTATTTTTTACCTTTTAATAAAAATAAAGATGGGCATAAGGTACATCACTAAATTCAGAAAAAAATGCTTTCTCAAAAATTATTAAATTTGACTCTTCGTGCCATTAAAAAAAATCAAGTTAGCCTTGTAATTACAAAATAAATGATGGTAGAAAATTGAAAAAGATATCAGATGATAGAATTTAAACAGTCCTAACTGTTTCTCAAATTTCAACGTGTTCTGCTAAACCGTTTTAAAGTTATTTAGGTATCCATACTTTTTTTAGCGACCCTGTATAAAAAGTTTATGTAGAATGCTTTGTCGTTATAAAATGAAAAAACAAAATAGAATAATGCAATCCATGAATTTGATTCATTTTCCAAATATTATTAAAAGTTACTATTATTATTTTTTTACCTTTAGCAAGAATACATTATTTTCAATTGACGCCACGCCCCGCCCCGAGGCACCCATGTAGTCAGCGCCCGTTGTTTTTTCGTGTTTTTATAAGTTATTTTGTTGCAGTTTGTCGTTTCGGAGTCTTCCAGTGGCGGCGACAAGTCCGAGGAGCAGCAGAAATCCGCCACCATCCTCGGCGGTTACGAATCCAACGACGACTACACGTACATCCGAGGCAGGGGGCGAGGTCGCTACGTGTGCGACCAGTGCGGAATCAGGTGCAAAAAACCGTCAATGTTGAAAAAACATATCAGGACGCATTCGAATGACAGGCCGTACACTTGCAATCATTGCAATTTCAGGTGAGTTTGATGAAATAACCGAAAATTTTGGTTCTTAATTCCGGTTTTAGTTTCAAGACAAAGGGGAATTTGACGAAGCATATGAAGAGTAAAGCGCACACGAAGAACTATGCGGCTAGTGGGTCGGGATCATCGACACAACAGAGCGGCACACAGAGCTCCGAGTCGGATACGGAGGACAGCGGGATGGATAGCAGTGGTAAATATTGTGGAAAAAAAAGTACAAAGTCAATATTTGGAGTTGTAAAATGATAACGATTTGGCGAAACTCATTTTGATAAAAGCAAGATTGTGTGATTAATTTTTATCTTTTTTCGCAATAAGGGGGACCCAAGGACGAGGCCGATTTTGTGTTGGCACAAAACTCGTGTTATGTCAGTATTACAAAAAATTATCATTTTTCAATAAATGAGCCCATTTATGCATTGATAAGTAATAATTATTGTTTATGTAAACTTGGTTTTGTTTGTAATCCTGTTTATGACAATAACTGCATGTTTTCGTTATTATTTTATCGCTAAACTGAAATTGAGTGAATTTTTTTACAAAATTCTCGCATTGATAATAAATCTTTTATTTATAACTTAGTTGATTGGGGACACCGAGTTATTGCGAGTTTTGAAAGTAAGAATGACTGGAAATGTCAACGAATAAAAAAATCATCAGTTTGATGGTGGTTCCAAAATACAAAAATGGGTCAATTTTTTGTTACTTTTAACGGTTTTTGAACATTTTTTATTCTTTTATAATGAACAAAATGACTCTTTTTAGTATTAATTTAATCAGAAAAAGGTGAATAATTAATATAAATAATATTGGTCCTTTACTCGTATTACAGGGGATGTTTATTTAATTTTGGCGTCGTAGTTGGCGGTGGTGGTATCAAAAATGTTAAATTGTTAATTATAATTAAAAATTTTCAATACGATAGTTCGTTCACAATCAAACTTTCATAGATAGCTTTGACGCCGAATTAAAAAAAAACATGCGTTATTAATGTTATTATTTACGATCATAGTGGCCTGTGCTTAAATTTAAATTGGCAACATTGAAGAATGTAGAGATAGAAGATGTTAGATAGCTCCAGTCTCAGTTTTATCAGTGAAAAAATCCATACTAAAATATAATAATAAAATAATAATAATAAAAAATCAAACAATCACGCTTTATTTTCGTGTCAGTGGAATTCCGCATTGTGCACACATTTTCAAATATTTACCTGATTAAAATCGTAGGCACTTTAATTAAGAGAAATTATCTGTTTTTTTTCAAGTGTGTACTTGAAGCGTCAGAATTGTATATTAATCTTAGTAAAGATTTTTCTTATTTGCATTTTTAACAACGTTATTAACAAACTCGTTTAGGTGCATTATCAGCCTTGTAATTTTTATGTTTTTAATGTTGGTGACAATGCCATTCAATATTCTTATCACTTTTTCTGATTTCCGGTGGCGTACAGGAAAAACAATCTTGAGAAATTATTTTCAGATTAAAAGTGCAAAGTAGAAAAAATAGTACACAAGACTCGTTCAGAAGCCTTTCGTTTGTTCCAATCACTTGCTTGAATAATTCGTGTTTTTCATTAATTTTTTATTCGTAGATGAGTCAACTCGACGGGAGGAGCACGAAGCGGCCTACGGCCTTCTCTCCCTCTCCCAGAAGACTTCGCAGCCTCTCCGTCGCGAGTCCACGAGCCCCGTTTCGACTTCGGGCTCCGACGTCACGGTCCTCAACACCGAGGAAATTGCCCACGCGTCCAAAACCAACTATGCCAAAAACAAAATCCTCGACGATAAAACACCACTCAATTTCAGCGTCCCTAAAGTCACTGCCACCACCAGTGGTAGTACATCGGACGAAGAAGTCCAAAACTTGACCCAGTTCCTAGGCAAGACGACAATCAACCGACCTCTGACCTACCCCTACACGTCGATCATACCTCAGGACAGTCAAGAGGCCGATAAAACTGAAACGAAAAGTATCAAACAGTTTCACGTCATTCAAAAGTACGCTTCAAGGGAATCCCACAAACAAGTGGACAATAGTGCCAATTGCTTGACTAGTAAAAGTGGAAAGGATAGGACAAGAGTGCCAACTGAGGTCGTGATGGTGCATAAAGTGAACAATGTTGTACAACCGCCGGTTTTAAAAGTCAACGATGCTGTGGTGCTTGGTGATAATAATCAGAGTGCGGCGGATTTGAGGAAACGGAAATTGAGTTTCGTGGAAAGTGAGTTTGAAAGAGTGAAGCAACATAAAACGGACGAAGTGATGGACTTGTCGATGCCAGCGGAGAAAAACCCCGAATTAAGGTAGGGGATTTTTTCGGAAATTTTAAGTTGGCAACACTGACTATCAAATTTAAATGTCACATTTTTATACTGAATTGTCATTTATTTCGACGGAGGGACATTGGTTTTTCCGCCACAAATTCAGTGATATACAGGATGTTGTATTAATTTTTGAATGTTTTCAGGTATAACGGATCGCCTCAGCCGAAAGAGGACGACCGACGCATGTACCATGTGATCAAAAAAACCGAAGATCTCTACCCGCCTCCGAAGTTTGCCGAAGAGAAATCGCCGGTGAAAAACAGCAACGGTTTCGTGAGTGTGAACATCAATTACGTGATACCGGATAGCCAACCGATAAACTGTGAATCCCCTAAAATAGTGTACAAATCGGTCGATTACGATAACAGTGCGATGGAAACGTTGGCCGAAATTGCCACCAAACAAGTGAAACTCGAGAAAAATACTCTCGCGAAAAGTGTAGCTTCGGAATTTTTGAAAATCGCAACGAAAAACGAATTCTCACCAGGTGACGCGATTAGAGAGGCGAACACTTTCGGACCAGTTACGAAGGAAGTCAACGATCTGATCGTCAAGCCCGAAGGGAATAAAAGTTGTCATATTTGTGCGAAAAGCTTCAGCAAAACGCCACAGCTGAGGTAATTTTCGGCATAAATTTTCAATCAGAGTGGCCCATGACTTGGAAATTAAGTTGGCAATACTGAATTATTAGTGACTTTTGATGTCAAAAATCACTATTTACAGTCACTAGATCATTCAATATTGTCATGTAAATTTAAAATATTATTTGTTCGCTTGCATTGCATACTTTATTTTTCAGGCTGCACATGAACATCCACTACTTGGAGCGTCCGTTTCGTTGCCATTCGTGTTCTGTGAGTTTTCGTACAAAGGGCCACTTGCAGAAGCATGAAAGAAGTGCTAGTCATCACAATAAAGTACAATTTCGTGTTTTTTTTTTTGTAATATTTTTGACTTTTTTTTTGTTTTAGTTGTCGTCATCGCCTGCCTTGTCCTCGTCGGAGCCTCGGCCGTTCAAATGCGTCGATTGTAATATTGCATTTCGAATACACGGTCATCTCGCGAAACATCTGCGCTCGAAAATGCACATCATGAAGTTGGAATGTCTCGCGAAAATACCGTTCGGATTGTACGCAGAGTTGGAGAGATCTAACAGTTTGTTGACGGAAATAAATACTGCTGATGGGGACCAATGTTTAGAGAGCTTAAAGGTTTGTATTGACATGTTTTCGAGGAATGACGTCCGAAATTGATAATTATCTTTGCTGATAATGAGGCTAATTGATTGTTTTCTTTTTTAGACTTTAGCCAAGAAAGTTTTTATCAACGATCCAAATAAATTAAATCAACTGAATTCAGCGGAGAGTATAGATGCCGATAGCTAGATAAATTAATTTAATTTTGTCAAGACTGAATCAAAATCTTAACAAAAAAAAAGAGTATACATTTTATAATACTATAGTATAAATTAAATATAAAAGATATATTTTAAATCATTTCTCATGTGTCAAATATGTTATGTGATATATGATAAGCATAGGTAAATGTGTTGAAATTATGTTTTTAGTGGTTGAAACCATGTTATCGCGTCGATTTTATTTTTCCATTTTTGTTTTTATATTTTTAAAGCGACTCCCAATCGTTTATTTTTATTTGGTTGTACAGTGGGAATCAAGTTATTTTATATTTTGATCTTGTTTAAGATTATCTTCCTTTAAGTTGATATTACTACCTGTTTTTAGGTATTTTATAGAGAGACATTATTCCTAAGTTTTAAGTGTTGTATAAATAGAAAATGTTAAGCTAATTTTCATCGTTGTAAATATTGTTTATATTAGGCAATTTGTGTAATGTTAGTAGTTACATGAGTTAACACATTTCTGTAATCTATTGAACTTACGAGATTCTCATTCGTGCCAGATCACAGATCAGCATTCTCTTTTTTTAAATTGTAGTCTTGGGTTAACTCGTTTAATTGAACTTCTTTTGTGTAAACTGTTAATTCTGTTTATATTGTTGAAAAAAGTACAAGATTATTATAATTGTTACTGATGAAATTTTGTTTTAAATATAACTATTAATTTTCCTTCGTGTTTCATTACCGCTTGAAACCAGTTTTAGTAAATTTTTACTTTAGCCACTTCTGGAATGTTAATTTTTTTGCATTTTGCTTTAAAAAGCCTCTGGATTGAAGATATGACCTTGAAAGTTTTTAAATAAGATAAGATACCAGGAACATGAAAAAATGTTTAAAAAATACTATCTATCAAAAAATTTTAACATTTATTTTTTGACATTTGACGTTTTTTTTATTTATATTTAATGATAATGAAGATATTGTTAATGCTTTTTTTATAATTATTTAGTAAAGGTGTTTCCTCTTCTAAAAACTTGGTAAGTTATTTTTCCGACAGAAATAAATAGTCAAAGTGCATAATTTTAACTCTCATAACTCCAAGTTTTTAGAGATAATTTTTTTAAATATTTTT